>NC_134598.1:3498595-3864845 GCF_037038515.1 Microtus pennsylvanicus
GTCACCAGGTGTCCCACAGAGCCTACAGATCTTGCCCACCATCTCCTCTGACCCCTTGTTCTCACCACTCCCCACCACACTCAGTTCCTTTCATGCTCTAAGCAGGGCACTTCTGAAGGGGCTCTGGCCAGCAGGAGCATGGAAAAGGGGGCTCCTGCGGCCTTGCCCTCCTCTCCCATTCTAACTTCCTTGCTAAAAACCCTTAGATTACATCCCTAAAGCTACCACCAAGGTCTGTTCCCTTATTTGGCCACTTCCTCCTCCTAAGTTTCAGCTACCAAAGTATTGAAGTCCAGCAATCAGAAGTCCCCTTTGACTCATATAGTTAACATGCCCAATTAAAAGTAAGCACCTCATCCTAGCATGGGATTTCGCCTTTGACCTTCATGAACTGTCACTCTCCTATGTTCTCCATCCATCTCCTCTCTATCCACAGGCAGTCTTTTGTCCCCTTGGGACAAATATCCCTGCCCACTTTCCCTTGCTTCTTTCCCCTTCTCCCTTGGCCTCTATCTCCTTTGTCTCTTACTCCATTCCCTCTGTCCCTCTGGGGCAAATAAATCTCCTTTGTGCTGAGAACTTGATCTTGGGGGCTCCTGAACCTATATTTTTCCGTTCAACCTCCCTCCTCTTTTTCTGGGTGATTGGGCTTTTTACAACCGTTCTCAAGGTATCCTCCTTCAGATAGTCATGTAATGCTACTCACCTCCTCTATCCCGTCCAGATCTCAGCTCAAATGCTTCTTTTTCAGTGGGGCTGTTTCTATTCATCCTGCCCTGCCAGCCAGACTTACTGTGTATCATACATGGTTACTGTCCACCTTTTCCCACTACAATGCCAATTGTACGAGGGCAGGGATTGTTTTCCTTCACCACCAGCACCTCGAATGATGCCAAGGCCAAGCTGATATACAGAGAGGGAGGAAAATGAGCAAATCTATCTGAAATCTTGGACTTGAACAAGGATTTTTGGGTTTTCATTTTGTTTTGTTTTTCTGTTCAGTTTGTTTTAGTGCTTGGGTGATTTGTTGTTTGGTTTGGAGGTGGTAGTTGTTTTTGTTTTGTTTTGGTTTTTGATCTTTATTAAGGACTGCTAGAACAAAACTAAGAGAAAAGTATTAAAACAAGCTGTAGAATTTCCAATGTATTACCTCTTGCATTTTAAAATTCATACTTGGAACCAGAGAGATGACTTATCAGGTAAAGGTGCTTGCCACAGACATAGCCTGAGTTAGAACATCACAACCCATATGGTAGGAGAAGACTGATTCCTACAAGCTGTCCTCTGACCACTACACGTGAGCTGTGGCACACTCTACATGAGAGCTGTGACACTCTACACATGAGCTGTGACACACTCTACACGTGAGCTGTGACACACTCTACACATGAGCTGTGACACTCTACACATGAGCTGTGACACACTCTACACATGAGCTGTGACACACTCTACACATGAGCTGTGACACACTCTACACGTGAGCTGTGACACACTCTACACGTGAGCTGTGACACACTGTACATGAGAGCTGTGACACTCTACACATGAGCTGTGACACACTCTACACGTGAGCTGTGACACACTCTACATGAGAGCTGTGACACTCTACACATGAGCTGTGACACACTCTACACGTGAGCTGTGACACACTCTACACATGAGCTGTGACACTCTACACATGAGCTGTGACACACTCTACACATGAGCTGTGACACTCTACACATGAGCTGTGACACACTCTACACGTGAGCTGTGACACACTCTACACATGAGCTGTGACACTCTACACGTGAGCTGTGACACTCTACACATGAGCTGTGACACACTCTACACATGAGCTGTGACACTCTACACATGAGCTGTGACACACTCTACACATGAGCTGTGACACTCTACACATGAGCTGTGACACACTCTACACATGAGCTGTGACACTCTACACGTGAGCTGTGACACACTACACGTGAGCTGTGACACTCTACACATGAGCTGTGACACTCTACACATGAGCTGTGACACTCTACACGTGAGCTGTGACACACTCTACACGTGAGCTGTGACACACTCTACACATGAGCTGTGACACACTCTACACGTGAGCTGTGACACACTCTACACGTGAGCTGTGACACTCTACACGTGAGCTGTGACACTCTACACGTGAGCTGTGACACACTCTACACGTGAGCTGTGACACACTCTACACGTGAGCTGTGACACTCTACACGTGAGCTGTGACACACTCTACACGTGAGCTGTGACACTCTACACGTGAGCTGTGACACACTCTACACGTGAGCTGTGACACACTACACATGAGCTGTGACACACTACACATGAGCTGTGACACACTCTACACATGAGCTGTGACACTCTACACATGAGCTGTGACACACTCTACACGTGAGCTGTGACACACTCTACACGTGAGCTGTGACACTCTACACATGAGCTGTGACACTCTACACGTGAGCTGTGACACACACTACACGTGAGCTGTGACACACTCTACACGTGAGCTGTGACACTCTACACATGAGCTGTGACACACTACACGTGAGCTGTGACACACTCTACACATGAGCTGTGACACTCTACACATGAGCTGTGACACACTCTACACATGAGCTGTGACACACTCTACACATGAGCTGTGACACACTCTACACGTGAGCTGTGACACACTCTACACGTGAGCTGTGACACACTCTACACGTGAGCTGTGACACTCTACACATGAGCTGTGACACACACTACACGTGAGCTGTGACACACTCTACACGTGAGCTGTGACACTCTACACATGAGCTGTGACACTCTACACGTGAGCTGTGACACTCTACACATGAGCTGTGACACTCTACACATGAGCTGTGACACACTCTACACATGAGCTGTGACACACTCTACACGTGAGCTGTGACACTCTACACGTGAGCTGTGACACACTCTACACATGAGCTGTGACACACTCTACACATGAGCTGTGACACACTCTACACATGAGCTGTGACACACTCTACACGTGAGCTGTGACACTCTACACATGAGCTGTGACACACTCTACACATGAGCTGTGACACACTCTACACATGAGCTGTGACACACTCTACACATGAGCTGTGACACTCTACACATGAGCTGTGACACACTCTACACATGAGCTGTGACACACTCTACACGTGAGCTGTGACACTCTACACGTGAGCTGTGACACACTCTACACATGAGCTGTGACACACTCTACACATGAGCTGTGACACTCTACACATGAGCTGTGACACACTCTACACATGAGCTGTGACACACTCTACACATGAGCTGTGACACACTACACGTGAGCTGTGACACACTCTGCACATGAGCTGTGACACTCTACACATGATCTGTGACACACTACACGTGAGCTGTGACACACTCTACACATGAGCTGTGACACTCTACACGTGAGCTGTGACACTCTACACGTGAGCTGTGACACACTCTACACGTGAGCTGTGACACTCTACACATGAGCTGTGACACTCTACACGTGAGCTGTGACACACTCTACACGTGAGCTGTGACACACACTACACGTGAGCTGTGACACACTCTACACGTGAGCTGTGACACACTCTACACATGAGCTGTGACACACTCTACACGTGAGCTGTGACACTCTACACATGAGCTGTGACACACACTACACGTGAGCTGTGACACACTCTACACGTGAGCTGTGACACTCTACACGTGAGCTGTGACACACTCTACACGTGAGCTGTGACACTCTACACATGAGCTGTGACACTCTACACGTGAGCTGTGACACACTCTACACGTGAGCTGTGACACACACTACACGTGAGCTGTGACACACTCTACACGTGAGCTGTGACACACTCTACACGTGAGCTGTGACACACTCTACACGTGAGCTGTGACACACTCTACACGTGAGCTGTGACACTCTACACATGAGCTGTGACACTCTACACATGAGCTGTGACACACTCTACACATGAGCTGTGACACTCTACACATGAGCTGTGACACACTCTACACATGAGCTGTGACACTCTACACATGAGCTGTGACACACTCTACACATGAGCTGTGACACACTCTACACATGAGCTGTGACACACTACATGTGAGCTGTGACACACTCTACACATGAGCTGTGACACTCTATACATGATCTGTGACACACTCTACACATGAGCTGTGACACACTCTACACATGAGCTGTGACACACTCTACACATGATCTGTGACACACTCTACACATGAGCTGTGACACACTACACGTGAGCTGTGACACACTCTACACATGAGCTGTGACACACTCTACACATGAGCTGTGACACACTCTACACGTGAGCTGTGACACACTCTACACGTGACCCGTGGCACACTCTACACATGAGCTGTGGCACACGCTCTCTCTTTCTCACACATAATAAATAATGTAAAAAGAACAAGTAAATAAAAACAAGAGTATGTTTGAATTTATTGAATGCCATCTCTGTCCTACAATTATAAATACTATAATTACCTATATCACATCCATAACAGTTTATCATCATAAGTTATAATTACAAATATTTTCAATTGCATAATAAAATCTCTAGAAAATACACACTGAATTATTTGAGTGTGGTAGTGCCGTGAGAGGTTGGGAGAAAACTAACTTTTACTTCACATGGCTGAGCTCTCCCTCCATACGCAGAACACATTTATCCAACAGAACAGTACTTTCTAATGTAAAAAGAGCACTAGGTTTGGTGGTGGAGGCCTTTACACCTAGCAGAGAAGGCAGAGGCAAGAAGGTCTTGGAATTCAAGGCCGGCCTGATCTACATAGTGAGCTCCAGAATAGTCCAAGCTACATGTTAAGACCCTGTCTCAAAATAACATCAAAAAAGAAACAAAAAACCACCACCAACAAAACAAACTGGGCGATGGTGCAGCTTCTACTGAACTTTTTCCATCTTTGTTTCACTTCTCACAGAATGGTTTCCTCAAATTTGGAACCTGGATCAGCTGAGCAGCTTGGCTTCTTGGGAATCATTCTTGGTTCTCATAGAAACCGTCTCAGATGTCTCCACTGTCCAGACGACTCCGGATTGCATTTTCAAGGTTTCTAGTTCCCACCGAAACAGTTATGAAATAAGAAATACTGTATAAAAGATGATCACACTCCCCATTTGGGGGCCTATCTTTATGTCCCATACATTCTTAAGATTCCTATCTCCTAGGCATCTGGGATTTCCACATCACTGCCCACCACCATGATGCAACTGCCCTTGACAGGCCGCAGACCAACACAACAGAGATGCTGCGTCCTCCTAGTTTCACAACACAGTCTTTCCCCTTCTGATGGGCGGATGCCCAGCAAGACTGTATGAAGGATGCTCGGGAGCTGAAATGGCCCCACCCTGGGAGGAGAGGAGACAGCATGTGGGGCCTGCTGCCCCTGTGTGTTGTCCTATTGGGCAATGTGGACAGTGGTTCACAAGGCAACACGCCCTCCACCCCTTAGTATGTGAACCGGGTGGCTTGGCTTCTCTGTGAGCACGCCCTTTCCTAGGCTGGGTGGCACAGGAAGTTGGCTGGGTGGGAGGAGGCATTGAGTTGTGAGAACCACACCACGTGGGGTGACCAAGATCTGCTCCACCCTTCACCCAAGACACTGGCTCAGAACATGTTTTCCTCTTCCTCGCCAGCCCTGCACCTGAGTAACTGACTTGACCAGAGTTTACACTCATGTTTTCATATTGGAAACATGTCGGGTGTAGGAGTTAACTGCTGACCACCCACAGTGCACACAAGGAACGTTATAACATGATCAGCTTTTGTTCATCAAGTCATGCACACGGAAATAAACTAGATAGCATCTCTCTTTCCCCTCCTCCACATACACATGATTTTTAATGGTGGTGACAGTAATAACCAGAGTACACCGTTTCATTTAATAGTTGGTGGAGGGTATCACCTTGCTAAAACTTCTTAGACAATTTAAAAACATTTACCACAGTCAGGTGGTAGTGGTGACACACACTTTTAATCCCAGAACTTGAGAGGCAGAGACAGGCAGATCTCTGGGAGTTCGAGGCCAGCCTGGTCTACAAGAGGGAGTCTAGGACAGCCAGGACTGTTATACAGAGAAACCCTGTCTCCAAAAACCACCACCACCAACAACAACAAAGAAAATATATCAAAAGCCTTAAAAGTTTTCTTATGTGACAGTAAACCCACTTCAGGAATTTAGCCTAAAGAAACAGTAGGCACATCTAGAGAATGTGATTCTCCAGGTCACACTAACATGGATAGAATAGTTGAATGTCATTTAAAATAATATCTCAGAAGGACATAAAAAAAGTCAGGCTTGAACCTGTAACCCTAGCTGCCTAGAA
Organism: Microtus pennsylvanicus; assembly: GCF_037038515.1. NCBI lineage: Eukaryota > Metazoa > Chordata > Mammalia > Rodentia > Cricetidae > Microtus > Microtus pennsylvanicus. The sequence goes on from NC_134598.1 coordinate 3,504,996, forward strand.
GGACTGCGCTACAGCATGAGTTCAAGTACACAGTGAGACAGTGCCTCAAAATAAAAACGTAGGAACAGCTCAACAAATCACTTGTCTGACATATGCAAGGCTCAAGCTTCAATTCCCAGCACTCTGTGAAGATGCATCTCTGCCAAGACACCTTCTGATTGGTTTAGTAAAGAGCTGAATGGCCAATAGCTAGGCAGGAGAGGACAGGTGGGATTTCCAGAAAGAGGAGAGCTGGAGGAGATCAGAAAGGAAGAGATTTTGTCAACAAGTCATGGGGAAGTGGGTTGTACAAGTATGGAGGAGAGGTTTATTGGAGGGGAGCGGGATCCAGAGGCTGCCTCTGAGAGAGGGTGGAGGGGAAACCAAGCAGGGAGAGAGGGCACTAGCATTTAATAAGGGCATAGAGTGCATGCGCGTAGGAGCACACAAGACTGTGGTAACTGTAGAGATGTATCACATCTTGGGGACTGATGATGACGTGTCCTACTATTGTTATGTTTCTGAGGGCAGATTGGAGGATGGAGTGCCTGGTTGCTTACAATCAGACTTGGGACCGGAAGCTAGGATGCTATCTATCTTTTCCTGGCTTCTTTCCCTCAGAACTTGTAGCCCTCCGTTAACAAGTCCCTCGGTCCCCACATTCAGAATATACACCAAATCCACCTGTGCGTCAACCTCTCCCACTTGCCTTTCTCGTGCACTTCCGGAATGATTCTCCAGAATGCACAGCGTCAATCCACAGTCCATTCTACACAGCAACTAGTAATCATTTTAGAAATAAGATAAACAAATCAAAAGGCTTGAAACCCCTGACCACCATGCAAAGTTATGCAGGAGTGAGAAGATGATGGACTATCCTTCTTTTATGCTAGATTCTTCTTTGTGGTTTGTCAAATGTCTAAGAATAAATACATCTCATTTTTGCCAATAAAATATTTAAATGTTTTTAAAGAATTAAAATATAGATTTTAGCCTGGAATATAAGAAGTCTGTCTTATATTTAAACTAATATCCAATAAGGTAGAGGGAAGAGTAAATTCCAAACCTCTAAAAGCCAGTGCAGGGAACAGTAAAGGAATATCCCAAATCAAGGAAGCAAATACACAGTATATGATTTATTTATTCTTCATTATTCTCTTATACATTATATCCCAATCGCAGTTTCTCTTCCCTCTACTCCTCCCAGTCCCTCCCCAACCTCCCTTCTCCCCCATATCCACTCTTGTGTCTTCCTTCTCTCAGGGACAGCCACTGAACACGGCATAGCAAGCTACCATAAGACTGGGCACAAATCCTCATATCAAGGCTGCAAGAGGCAATCCAGGAGAAGGAAAAGGGTCCCAAGCCCAGGTAAAAGAAACAGACACCCTTCACTACAGTCCCCAGCCCCACCCGTGTTCCCACTGCTAGGAGTCCCACAAGAACATCCAACAACACAACCATAACATATATGCAAAGGACCTAGCTCATGAGCCCTGTTTAGTTAATTCTGTGGGCCATATCATATTCTCCTAGTTTCCTCAACCCCTCTGGCTCCCACATCCTTTACACACACACACACACACACACACACACACACACACTCACACACACACACACACACACACACACATACACACACTCACACACATACCGTCTTCTGCGAGGGTTCCCTGACTCTGTCTAGAATACATAGCACTTTCTAAAGCCACTGCTGCCTTTCCCAATTCACTGAGCTGGAATGCAGTCTCAGACCCTTCTCGCCAGAGACAAAGCCGCTATCATTCAGTTAGAACTAACACTTACTGTCTTTACATAGAATGGTTATTCTATGTAAGGGTTGCAAAGGCAAATGATTGTATTATCTTTTAAGGAAACATAATGGTATTTTTATCCCCCTATTAATGGAACGAAGTTTAAAGTCACACTCCAGAGTGATGGTCACTTCGTTGCCACACTCCTTGTGATTCCTATAAAGGTGTGCAGGCTCTGAGAGAGGTTAGAACCACACATTACAGTGCAGGTGGGAAGGGGGCTTCAGGAGGGGCAGATTAGCCCAGAACCTGGCATAGAAGGCCACAGGTAAAGAGGAATTTGTTACTGTTAACAACTTTGAACATAAATAATGGTGAAATAGATGAGATCCCCAAGTTTCATAACAAAAGCCTTGTGCTCTTCAGGGGCAGGGCTTCCGGAGGCCAAACATGTTTGCTAGTTTCCATGACTACCATGAACCATCAACATCTCTCTGGCCAATTCTGAAGTAGCTTTTGTGAGGGACTTTCAGGACCACAAAGAACAGATCTCTCAACTGGCATTAGCACTTTGCGGTCACACGGGTTCAGTGTCTGGGAAAAAGGAAGTGTTCACACAACAACCTCAACGAGAACACACATTCCCTCTGCCACTCCATCTGCGTCTCCACAGGATGCTCCATGGTGCTGCTGCTGTCTTAGGCTTCCTCGTGCTGCGATGAAACATCTCATGGCCAAAAGCAAGGTGGGGAGGAAAGGGTTTGTTTGGCTTCCACTTCCACATCGCTGTTCATCATCAAAGGAAGTCAGGACAGGACTCAAACAGGGCAGGAACCTGCAGGCAGGAACTGATGCAAAAGCCATGGAGGGGAGCTGCTTACTGGCTTGCTGCCTACGGCTTGTTCAGCCTGCTTTCTGACAGAATGCAGGACCAGCAGTGTGGGGTGGCACCACCCACAGTGGTCTGGGCCCTCCCCGCATCAATCACTAATTAAGAAAATGTCTATAGGCCTACCAACAGCCCGGTCTAATGGAGACATTTTCTTAACTGATGTTCCCTCGTCTCAGGTGACTTTAGCTTGTGTCAAGTTGACATAAAACTATCTAGCACAGATGCCATTGAAAACAACGGGAAAACCAGTCCCTGGCAGTTTAATGATGGAAATAAGCGGCGGTACCCCATATTCCCAGAAAAAAAAATCCAGGTGTTACTTTAAAATTAAGGTGACATCTGACCATATTGATGGTTCTTTCTGTAACACAGAGAGGAAGCCCCTCCTCCTCTTGCCTATGACATCACTACCCAGTCATAAGACCTCCGGTCCCTGGGTTCAGAGCACTCCATTCCACTTTGCTTCGTGAATACATAACCACTCTTCCCTGTTTGCAGGGCAGACTCGAAGGCCTTCCTTGTGCTCAGTGGAAGAAACTAAGGAATGATGAGCTGAAACACCAGCACCAGCATGGGAACACGGCACTGACGCTTCCCCTTAGTCCATGGATGGACTCTCCCCGTTTTCCTCTTCACGATGACAGTTGTCGTAGAGTTCACTGCGTCCAGTGAACAGAACCGGCAGTACTAGGAGTGCCATTGGTCCTAACCGTAGACCCTGGAGAAGTGGAGAAACACAAAGTGTCATTTGCTTGAATCAAAGAGCGAGTATGGCGTCAGTTGAATTGCCAGGTTCTATTAAACACGGGCAGATTAAGTTCGCTGTTGCTTTACCACAGCAATGGAAGCTATGTAAGACCGGGCTCACTGGCTCAGGAAGAGGGGACGGATCCATCAGCTTCCTGTGTCACTGCCTACCGTCTTCACTCTTGGTTTTGTCCTGCTGTCTTCATTCGGATTTCTATCGTTGTGATAAAACACCATGACCAAAATCCACTTGTGGAGGAAAAGAGTTTATTTCAGCTCACAGTTCCATATCACTGTCCGTCGTCTAGAGGAGTCAGAGCAGGAACCCAGAGGCAGGAGCTGGTGCAGAGGCCGTGGAGGAGAGCTGCTTACTGGCTTGCTTTTATGGCTTTTCAGCCTGGTTTCTGGTAGCACCCAGGACCACCAGCCCATGTGGCCTATCCCCATCTATCATCAATCAAGAAAATTTCGTAGGCTTGTCCACGGGACATCTTAGTGTTTGGGGGGGGCATTTTCTCAGTCCCTGTTGCTTCTTGCCAAATGATTCTAGTTTGTGCCAAGTGGACATAAAGGCAGCCAGCACTCCTGTGTTATACACCTTCTGGCTCTATGGATCCCGTGAATTTCCCAGTTTTCTCAGGGCCCAGAATCAGGCGGAAGGAAATGGGCTCCTCCAAATCGGACAAGTTGCCGAAACCAAGTTTACAAATGTTAGCGTCCTGACGAGTGGCGATGAGGCCAACGGGAGTGTCCAGGCTGGGGAAGAAGAAGGAAGCTGTCCACACCAAAAGAGAACCCAGCAGAGGCAGCTGTGGGGTGAGAGGAAGCTGTGGTCATTTTCAGGGGCACTGAAACTGCCATGGTCAGAAACCGGAAGGAAGGGAACTCCCAGAGCTGACCCCTGTGTCTCAAAGGTCCCGGGACCCGACCCTGCACCTATCCATCAGTCAATGCTCCCAATACCTCCTCTGGGAGGGTTCTCTGCTGCTTCTCAGAGGCCAAGTCCCCACAATAAGCCTCTTCCCTAGATCCCTGGCCGATCCAAGAAAAATAATCCAGCCTATACCAAATCCATATCAGCAGGTCAAATGGAAATCCCTGGCTTCATATTTGAGGTCAAGATCCCAAGTCTGACTTGAATCTGTTATGGTTCTGAAACAGCAGCTCTGTGCCATCTTCAGGAGTGAGTTCCTAAAGACCAGCTGGAGGAAGCTGCGCGCAGGACCAGGGAAGCACCACAGAGGGGCGCTGTCCACCATGCTTGCTCTATGCCCCTTCTTCCACAGTGGTCCCTGAGCCTCGGTGGGGGCGGAGTACAGATGTGACTTTTTTTGTGGCAGAGTACTCCAGACTTATTGTCTGCATTTTGACCAGTTGTGAGTTTTTATATTAACCATCAATCCGCTGCGCAAACAGACTTATTTGACAAAGCCCGAGAAGTATGTTAATCTAACAGTAGGGAGATATGAATTTAGAGGATCATTTGATACTATGCTCATTTAGCAGAAAAATAGTAATAGATTCACCCCTGGGACCTGTGAGCTCCTCAACCATGGATTCTTAATACCAGGCATGTGTTTCCTCCTATAAAATAGGCCTTAAATTTGCTGGGTGGTGGTGGTGCACACCTCTGATCCCAGCACTCAGGAGGCAAAGACAGGCAGATCTCTGTGAGTTCAAAACCAGCCTGATCTACAGAGCTAGTTCCAGGACAACTAGGGCTGTTACACAGAGAAACCCTGTCTCGCAAAACCAAAACAAACAAACAAACAAATAAATAAATAAGAATGGGCCTCAACTCCAAGCAGAAAGCAGTTGGTTACTACCACAACATTCAAGCCACTATTGCACTCATGGTTCGATCTCCACATGCTGATCATTGCTGCCTTTAACAGGGTGCACAGCTGGATAACTCTGTGCCTGACTTCTTCCCTCAGAAGCCTTCACAGCTCTCCCAAGACTATGAAAGCTGGCAAACAAAAAGGAAGCTTCCTAGTCAGCACCAAATTGGTCTCTCCATGACCTGTGACTAATGTGTGTGGTGTCTTCAACAGCAGGGTCTTACTGCCAAGCTCCGGTGGGCAACCAAGAGCAACGCTACCCAATAAACACAAGATCCTAAAACAACAGGCTTCGGAGGGGCTCAATCCCTGAACCCAAATGAAAGAATGTGGGTCACAGGACACAGGATGAAGACGAATCAAGAACTCCATGTGCAGCAGATCCCTCCGCCCACCATCCTCCTCGGCCACACTCCCACGCCCAATCAAGGCAAAGCTTTTTTTTTAATTTATTTATTTATTTATTCAAGATTTCTGCCTCCTCCCCGCCACCGCCTCCCATTTCCCTCCCCCTCCCCCGATCAAGTCCCCCTCCCTCATCAGCCCAAAGAGCAATCAGGGTTCCCTGCCCTGTGGGAAGTCCAAGGACCACCCACCTCCATCCAGGTCTAGTAAGGTGAGCATCCAAACTGCCTAGACTCCCACAAAGCCAGTACGTGCAGTAGGATCAAAAACCCATTGCCATTGTTCTTGAGTTCTCAGTAGTCCTCATTGTCCGCTATGTTCAGCGAGTCCAGTTTTATCCGAACACACTGAACCTGATAGAAGAGAAAGTGGAAAGCACTCTACAACACATGGGCACAGGAAACCACTTCCTACGTATAACCCCAGCAGCACAGTCACTAAGGGCATCATTGAATAAATGGGACCTCCTGAGACTGAGAAGCTTCTGTAAAGCAAAGGACACTGTCACTAAGACAAAAAAGGCAACCCACTGACTGGGAGAAGATCTTCACCAACCCCGGAACTGACAAAGGTCTGATCTCCAAAATATATAAAGAACTCAAGAAACTAGACCGTAAAAGGCTAATCAACCCAATTATAAAATGGGGCACTGAGCTGAACAGAGAATTCTCAACAGAAGAACTTCAAATGGCCAAAAGTCACTTAAGATCATGCTCAACTTCCTTAGTGATCAGGGAAATGCAAATCAAGGCAAAGCTTTACAGCAACGACAGAAACTTACAAGAACGACAAAGTTTCCTGTGGTTCGTCATGAAATCCAAACTCCTCCTGTGGCTCGAAAGGCCTGGCAAACATCACCTGGTCATCGCGTCTGTCACTTCAGCTTCTTTTTGTTCGTTCCCATGCTTGGGGAAATGCTGTACCCGTTCTCCTCTGCCTGGACCTCAGGCCCAGGCTCTTCTCCACACACACACACACACACACACACACACACCTCCCAAGGCCTTCCCTCATACACTCGGGCAGCAAACAACACAACAGAAGGAGCAAAGCGCTGACCTGGAGGAGGCTCCTCTTCCAGTGTGGGGAGACAGACAATAGCCAAAGTCACCAGGAAAGAACAGGCTTGTCTGTCAGGCATGGGAGGAGCTAATGGGAACGGAGCAGTTCTCTGTCCAAAGATCTTCCCCTGGGTCTCTCTCTCTCATCAAAATATCCATTATGATGTATGAGTTTGTAACATCTGGATTTGTTTTTTTTTTTTTTTGTTCTAATCTCTCTTCTCTGCTTGAATGATGGGTCCACAAAAGCAGGAACTGTGTCTGTATGTCATTATCCCTGGGCTGGTGAGTGTTGGGTAACTGTGGAATAAATGATTCCATGAAAGAGGGGAAAAAAACAAAGAAGGAAGAAGTGGGAGTGAGGAACCAAGGGAAGAAGAAAGGAAGAGAGGGAAGGAGGAAGGAAGGAACTAAGGATGGAATTAAGGAGAAAGGCATGTAAAGACAAAGGAGCCAAAGGGAAGACCAAGGAATCATAGAGCCAGGAGACAGTCAGGTGAGTGAGAAGATGGTGTCAGGGATGTTAGCCTGGAGATGTGTGTGCATGTGTGGGCATGTGTGTGTGTATGTACACATACAAGTGTGTTGATCTAAGACTAGGAATTGTGGGAGGGGGTGCCCTGGACCCCTAAAGCATTTGACATAGAATCAACATTGAGATTTCAGTGCTGCCTTGACCTCTCAAAGGAGGAAACAGTTGCTCTGAGTGATTAACCGTCTCCCTCAAGGTTGTACACCTTGGTAGGGTGAGAGCCACAAACAGGAGCTGAGAAGCCACCCTCAGAGGGAGTGAGGATGGGGCAGAAAAACAACGGTTCACTCTAAGGTGAATGACAAACATTTTGTTATCGGTGTGACATGAACCCAAGGGCTGAAGATGGAGAGGTGTCTTCTCCAAGAACCGCTAAGATACTGTATGATGCATCTCACGGTGGGAGAAATCTGTGGATTTTCAAGGCACCCAGGAGGACCTCCAAACTCAGATTGCTTGGGGAAAACAAAGGGGACAGTCAGTCAGTGACATTTGGGGGGGAAAGAAATATCTAGATAATGAAGCACTGTGATGGGAAATGGAGATGGGGGTACTCACCATGAGACGGAAAGGCCCGACCAAGGCAGAGAACGTTCCGTCAAGAAAGATGAGAAGCTGCAGCCTGTGTGAAGAATTAAAGGAAATTCCATTTGGCACGGGAGAGATGGGATGAGGCTCAGAGGCACAGGAAACTGAAGAGCCAAAGGGGGGCTGACTGCATTTGGACACCAAAGATAACAGGAAGCCTTTAAAGCCTGTGAGACTGTTTTAGGAAGCGCTCTCTCAGCTCTGCAACCGGCCTGGGAGGTGGCAAGGTGGAAAGCCGGAGGCCCAGGAAGAGTGACGATTCCGGGTCTGGGTAACGGGCAACTGTCACCTTTATGTAATTCCTAGTTTCCCATCTTTAACAAGCCAGTGTGATTTTTATAATAGGACAAACAAACTCAAACATGTATTAAGGAAGATGAACTTTACAGCACTCTGTCTGAAAGCCACTCAAGCCCTCTGGGAGTCTCTGCTGAGCCTGTAACTGAAAGAGAAATCACACCCACAGGCTGACCCACAGGCCCCAAGGCCGCCCACAGCCTCTGCACTAAGATGTGTTTTCCACAGGCCAAAGACTCAAGGCAGAGAGCAACCGAGAAAGATGCCGGACACACACACTTATGCATATACTTGCACATGTTCCCACAACACACATACTCAGACACACACACACACAAACCCACAAACTCATAAGACCACAATAAAACAAAAACAAATTCAAATACATAAACGTGCTCTTCTGTTTGTGAGGGGAACTGCCGGCTGTTCTGCTATTTACTGGTGTGGGCGTTTAGAAAACAAGGGAAAGTGACTGCAGGTTTGCTTTGTTGCGTGTGCTCTGAACATGGTGCTCAGTCTGTGACCACCACATCTTTTGATCAAAGCGGGACTTTGTAGCTTTACTTTCATGTGAATATATGCACATCTCCAAACGTAACTCACCAGACTTCCAAACCACCCAAGGAGACCAACAGTCTTTTCCCCCCACATTTGACAGCACCCAAGGGCCCTTGCTGTGTTCACCTACAAACTGCTTAAGTTCTTCTCTCCCTGCCTCCTCCAGTCTTGGCAGAACTAATAAATTCAGCATGTTCAAGCCTGTGAGTATTCTACTTTCCTTCCGGTGAGGAGATACCTAGATCCCTAAACTGTGACAGTCGAGATAACAAACTCTTCAATGAAGAAAATGTCCCTCTGAGGTTCAGGAAGCTGGAGCAGGAGCTCTGGAAGTGATTAACGGTGCCTGGGTTCACTGAGTAACACTTCCTCACCTGGGGCTCCAAACAGCATTGCCTTGAGATCCTTGTTTCTCACAGGAACAGAAAACAACAAATAAGATTTGCTTCCGTGAGCAGATAGCTCTCTGCTGAGCCCCAACCCAGGTTCCAGGCTACGGCAGGGACAGCTTACCACCATGCCCCCTCCTCTCTGCTGAGCCTCTATTCCCTGCACAGGCCCAAGTCACTTTCTTTACTAACTTAACTAATGGTATTCACAGCATACAGAGGAGAATCCCACATCAGACCACAGAGGAGGTACACCTCTTTTCCCAGTCTCCGGTGGCTGATTACATCCCCAACACACCCGTCATTCAGTGGCAAGGCCGTCGGGACAGAAGAGACACACTGCCAGGAGCCCTTCAGCAGGACCTTCTCAGCACTAGGTCAGCACCATCATGGACCTCTTTCAGGGTTTCTATCCCAGGATGTAAAATCCTTAGCACTGTTCAGCCAGCATTCCTATAGAGTTCCACAGGACTGTAGATGCCTGCCTTCACCCTGTGCTTTAGTGATGGGGCACCCATTGCTTGTACTAGAACGTGAACACTCCATGGCGAATTCTAGGGTCTATCTCAGTAGCCTGGGCAGTTCATCCTCACAATTTCCCTCTGGTAATAGACACTAAGTGGACAATAGATGAGCCAAACAGAGATGCAGAGATGTTCTCTCTCTCTCTCTCTCTCTCTCTCTCTCTCTCTCTCTCTCTCTCTTTTCTCTCTCTCTCATTAGACCCTTAGAGTCAGATAGATCCTAAGGCTAATGCTCTCTAGCTGAGCTATAGGCCCAGCCCTCTTTGTACTTTTGAATTGTTGACCAGGCTGGCCTTGAATGTGTGACCCTCTTTGTCTCAGTCTCCTGAATATCAAGATTATAAAGTCTGTGGCATTCCCAGGCCCAGCTGGAAGGCTCCATATACAAGTGAGAAACGATCCCAGGTTTTCTGGCACCATATTCAAGCCCGTGACGACATTATTTACAGTTATTGTTGAGCCATTCCCTAGGAAAAGCTGATACCCATCTGCCTGACTGCTTGGAACTTTGTCCAACACACTCGGAGGGTCTAGGTTCACACAGCTACACATTCTGAGGGTCCAGGTTCTTGGCCTTTCCTGGGCTTTCCATGGCTGTTGCAAGCGGCTCCCTTTTCCTCCACCAGACAGATCTACATTCCTGACTGGAAGGCCAGCTTAGTCCCTGCTTCTGTGTGACAACCCCCTGGCCTCTCCTCACAGCAGGGTGAAGGCCCCAGCACTCCGCTCCTCTTGTTCTATGCAGGGTTTTGTTGTTTCCACTCCACCTTCCATTTCACTCAGGTTAGCCTGTGTGGAGAAGGGGGTTACCTGACTGAAGCAGAGAGCTCAGTAAATAGTTCCTGAGTGAATAAATGGGCACAACCCTTGCAAATGCGATCTAAGGAAGAACAGAAGGAAATTCCCTGATTCTCTCAAAGTTAAAGTTCACCTTCATTTGTTATACATAAGTTCATGTCTCACTTTTTAATTTAAAACTCAGCACTCAGGGTGAGCACGTGCTAAGGCTCACGTAGCTGTGTGAAGTTCCAGCATCACCATCTGAGTAGAGATGATTACCTTGTTTTACAGCTGAACAGACAGAAACTGGAAAGGGTTAAGGCACATGCCCTGATTCACATTTCTGGGAAGAGAGTCTGTTCGGCTTGCAGACCTGCTCTTCCAGAGCGTGGCCCTCCACACGTGAGTTACATCAGAGCATTTTCCTGTGCCAGTCACCTGTCTTTGACGCCTTCACTACGGTGGTGCTAGCTACTCACAACCAGCAGGACCAGCCACCCAGCATGCTGGATGCATGCTCAAAATGCAAGTGCTCCGCTCTCTGGCCCAGATACCCAAGTTAGTTAGTTAGCCTGAATCTCTTTGATTTGGATATTCTTTGGGGGTTTACATGCAGGATGACCCCGAACTCACACTCTCCCATCAACCTCCAAGTGCAAGGATAACAGACATGCGCCACCACACCCGGCTGACATCCTAACAGGACCGTTGGGATTGCACACATTTAGTAAAGTTAGAGAGCGCCAATTTAGACCAGGAGTCCACAAACCGCAACCCACAAGCAAATCCAGTCCACCCCTTACTTTTGAATGGCCTAAAAGATAAAAATGGTTTTTGAATTTTTAAATTGCTAAACATTTTCCAATAAAACAATACTCTTTGATGGCACGCAAAAACTTGCACAAAATTCACGTTTCAGTGTGCATAAAGTATTGTTTAAACACATTCATTGAAGTACCCATTCATTATCTGTGGTTTACATTTGCACTACAGTGTCTGGCCCAAGTCAAAGCACCCGTACAGTCCACAGAGGTGTTTAGTGTCTGCTACTGGGGTGACTTAAACTTTTTCTATTTGTGACCTCTTTTTTTCTGAGAAACTTTTATACTATGCATACACACACGTTATCATATATCAAACATTTACTGATAGTAATCATAAAGACATTTCTTTTTTGTTTCCGTGTGTGTGTGTGTGTGTGTGTGTGTGTGTATACATCTGCAGGTACGACGTGTGTAACTGGCCCCACAGGCCACACCGTGTGATGCCGCTCAGAGGACAACTCTGTGGAGCTGGTTCTCTCCAAATACCTGCAGGTGGGATCTGAGGATTGAACTCCGGTCGCCATGATTGTAGAGCAAGCACCTTTACCTTATAAGCTATCTTGATGGTCCAAGACAGTGAGAAAGAATTCTTTGGTGCACATATAATATTACCATTTATTAAAGTCGAAAGCAAATGTGCATGCTAATGAGATAGATATGTTTCTTCACTTTTACATAAATAATTAAGTACTGGCCGCAGAGCCTCGACGATGTTTTTCTGGGTTGATCTATGTTTTTCTTTCACTGGCACTGAGAATGCTGTCACTTCCCATAAATACATAATAAAAAATGACAGGAGTATGTTTAGGGTTGTTTCAAAATTGCTGGAAATCTGTCAAAATTCCGAAGCCAAATTTTTTGTTTAACACTTTTAAAATAAAATTCAGGTTAGGAAGTCATACAGCAATTTTAAAAATCAAACATTGTACCATTGTGCTCCAAACAATCCAAAGATACACTACCTTACACACTAAGGACTGACGGTAGAAAAACACTGAGGTCTCTGTTTACCATAACTAAACCAATATGCTTCTATAAGAGCAGAAAATGTTTTATGGGCAGTAAAAAGCTGCAATTCATATCACAAAACAGTCTCGGATCTGAGCCGAGATGTTTCAGGCAGCACTTGGTGCTTCCAGGATGACGTCACTCACTACTGCCTGAGTGTTGTGCGTTCAAGGCCAAGGTTGTTCCGCAGTTATTTCACTTGGGGAAGTGCTACCAAAAGCAACTTGGGTTCACTATGCGCTTAATATTGAATTAATTTTTCGTTGTTGCTCATTTGGAAAATTTTACTGTTTCCAAACTTATTTTTGAGTCCCACATGCCGTCACCCACAGTTAAGATGGTTACAGAAAACGTTTGCCGTTCCCATCTTTACTCTGTCCCTTGTCACCCACTCTGTGTGGCTTCTAACAGCACTGTGAAAAACCAGTAGAGGAAGCTTGAGTTTGCAAGGACAAAGGGAAAAAGCATCCCCAGCGAGAGCTGATGCTCAGCAGAGGCCTACGCTTGCCGGAAACTCAGCGGGTAGAGGGGATGGGTGTAGAAGGAGACCCTGTGAACAGGAAGGATCAGCACATGGATGGTGGGAGATTGGGAGAGCACAGCAGTGCACAGGCATCATGCAGAGACGGTCACTGCTGTGTTTGGAGGAGGCTAGCCACAGTCGAGGGTGAGGTTGGGTAGTGCTTCTGGCCTTGGTTTTCTCGTGGGAATCATGGTTGGATTCGTTTTGAGATCACTGCAAGATGAAGGGTCCAATGGCATTCAAGTAGGTAGAACAGGCGGATCCTTCTCTTAGGTTCTCAAACTGCAAGTTTGAAAGGGAATTTTTATGACTAAAAGGAACCTCTAAGCTTATAAAATTAGATGATGACTCTCTGAACTTCTGTATGTGCATAAGGAGAGAGAGAGAGAGAGAGAGAGAGAGAGAGAGAGAGAGAGGAGAGAGGGCACATCAAGATGGTTCAGACTAAGGGTAAGGGCTCTAATCCAAAGGATTGTCCACAAGCAAGATCCAAAGCCCATGATGTCCTCTAATTACGAGAAGGTCTCAAGAGACAGTGAACAGATATGGAGGCCCTAGGCAGGTAGATTGTTTTTGATCTTAGTTAAATTCCATCCCTTCTTCCATGGCCACTACGCGCTCACATGACTGGCGTATACATTTTCCTTTCCTCAGGAGCTCAAAGGGGCTTAGTGCCAAAACGAAGCATGATACCAATCCCAAGGGGTCTCTAACAGCGAGATGGAGATGCAGGAACCTTATTTCCACAGACTGCAAAAAAATGAAAATATCAGGTAGCATTGATACAAAGCATTGTCTCATGCATCCATAATTCAGTTTCCTAAAAAAAAAAAAGGTGGGTGGGATGAGAAACGGCGCTTGTTTTTTTCAGCTCTTGGGGCTGCTGTAGAAAAGCAATTGTCTCTTCTGTTTCTTTGTGTTTCCTGCTCACTGGAGGAAATCATGCTGGAAGCAGCCTCATCTGAGGCCCAACAAGGAACATCTGCCCCGCGTTGGTGTCTCAGTGAGATACCAGCTCAGCTATTGCATATGGCACCTTCCTGCTTGTGACCAAGGAAATAAATAAGGCTTTGCCTGGCTCTTTAAACTACCGTGCAGGGTTTCCATTAAAAATTAGTGCACTCAGATTTTCCAGTCCACCCAGGAACAAAAGTGGGATCTTAAGGACAGTAAACCAGACAGGCAGATGCAAGAAAGACCAACATTCCCTGCCTGGCTGTTTTGCAATCCCAAAGGTTTCTGCGTGTGATAGCATTTGTTCAACACTTCTTTGCGAAAGCCCTCTCCCTCCCAACCTGGCCTCCACATCCATCCCTCCCAGTATTATCAGACACTTTTCTCAACCCCAGTAAGGATTTAACTGTGGACATTGAGTGAATAGACACCCTAAAATGCAGTTGGCCTTGATGAAACCATCTCTTAGGAGTCACAGTTCTGTTCATTCTTAAAACTTCAGCACAATGGGAGAATTGGCCAAAATATTGCACAGCCGGCCTCTTTATTAATTTCTATAATTAAACAGCATTATATTATTTGAAAGAATTGCTCATGTACACTGCAGCTTCCATGGAAGAGTATCAATATTATTTAATCTAAAATAGACTTGTTAGTATATAAATGGTAGGCTTATCAATAAATTCTATTATTAAAATCATATGCAGAGGCTTCAGATAAAGTCTACCAATCATGAGTGACCATCAGCTCTTTAAAAAGTGAGAACTCATGATATTTGGCTTCACAGAATCTGACCCGTGGAACGTGACATTAAATATTCATCTATTTAAAAAGCTGAAAATGTCAAGGAAAGAACAAAGCCGTCAAATGCTAGGAGGGTTTTATAAAGAAAGCAGCAAACCCCAAGGTAGGTCAGAAGAAGCAGACTCCCAAGCTTAACCTACTGGTGATAACTACAGTTAGTTATTACCGAAATACCAAAGGGGCCAGAAAGAGTATGGTGTTCATGAAACCCTGCCTTGACTTTTATTTTCATTTTATTTTTATATTTGGACAGATCTCATCATGCTTCCCTGGCTAGCCTAGAACTCACTTTGTAGACCAACCTGGCTTTGAAAGCAGAGATCTGCTTGCCTCTGCCTCCTGAGTAAAGAAATTAAGGATCACTGTGTACTTGACAGCCCAGACCTATCATAAATAAAACATTTATGTAATTAAATCTGTATTGTCTTGAGTGAGAAATTATAATATCGGTCCTATGGCAAGGCTGATTAACATAACCGGTGAAGGGACTCTAGCTGGCCTGAGCAGGCAAACACAGCCCGGCAGGAGTGTGTTTCTCCCTTGCCTAAAAGATGGCAGATTACTTTCCCTAAAGCTAGCCCTCAAAGTCTGTTCCCTTATTTGGCCACTTCCTCCCCTGAGGCTGACTACCAAGGTCCACTTAAAAGTATTGGAGTCTAGCAATCAGAAGCCTCCTTTGGCTGCCCTGGTTAACCTGTCCAATCAAAATTAAACACCTCATGCTAATATGGGGTTTCCCCTTTTACTTGATAAACTGCCAATTTCCTATTTGCCACATCTGTCTCCTCTCTACCCAGAGGTAATCCTTCCTCCTCTGGGACATATACCCCTTTTCCCTCTCCCTTATTTCTGTTGTCTTCTCCTTAGTCCTCTATCTCCTGTCTTTGTCTCTTATTCCCTGCCCTGTGTCCCTCTGGGGCAAATAAATTTTCTTTGGTCTTGGGGTGTCTTGTGACAAATATTAGCCCCTTCAATCATGATAAGAAGGTCAGCATAGACAGACATCACACAGCACCCAAGTGGGCCAGTGAACCTATTTATTTTAATTTTTGCTAAATGATCCAGGTAGGAATGCTTCAGATTGCAAATAACAAAAACATCCAACAAGCCGTAGCATAAAAAATTGGAGGTTCTGGTCTTTTATTGTATAACAAACGATCATTGAAACTCACCAGCTTGAAATACCATTTATTTTTCTCATGCGTCTGCAATTTGGGAAGGTCTTAGAGAAAGAGCCTTTTCCGTTTCCCTTTGCATCAGCGAGGGCACCTCACTGCTCTGCAGGCTAGCACCCTCCAGTTTAGCCATTCTCCCTGGCAAGTCTCAGAAGGGTGGATACTGGTATAGCTGGAGCTCCTCTACCACCTCTTCCTGTCTCACAGCCCCACATGGTTTCTCCAACTTCCTATTTCCATGGAGTCTAATTCCAGCGTGTCAGATCAAGGATCCCAGGACGTATGTCAAAGCAAAGATTGAGGCAGAAACTGTATCACCTTGGGAGACCTAGTGCTAGGTTCACTCTAGTGAGTCTACTGGATTTTGTTGGTTGAACGAAAGCCAGAAAAGCAGGCCTGTGGTCCAGAGACTTGAGCTTATACTTCTTGATGAGAGAGAACCAAATAATTTGTGGTGATGCAATGAAGCTATCAGAGCAAGAATTTGCTTTCCATGTATGACATAAGGAGGGAGGTGATCCTGAAGAGGATGGGACTCCATGGTGTGGGAAAGGTGGTCTTCTGTGATTATCCATTGTTCGATGTGAAGGGTTTTGTTTAAGACAAGTGTCTCATTATGTAGCCCAGCTGGACCTGCAATTTGGGATCCTCCTGCCTCGATCTTTTAAGTACTGGGATTACAGGCATAAGCTACCACACACAGTTTGTGTGTGCTGCTATTTTTTAGATGACTCTATTGTCTCAAAGTTGCAAGATGAGTTTAGTAGCCGCAGATGGCATAGCTATGTCCAAGACTAAATGAAGAGGAGAGAACACTGCCCACAACTTCCAATCCCTGAATCAGGAAATAGAAAGCCCTTCCAAACATTCCCAAGCAGAACTTGGCATTTGTCCGTTAGGCAGAAAGCTGTTGCAAAGTTGTGCTTTGCTCTGGGGATAGCCTGTAACCCTCAAAGCTTAGCTTCCTCATTTGGTATTGCAAAGGTCAGTAAAGGGCCAGGCATGGCCAGTGGCTCACCTAAACCACAGACTTCCGCTCCTTTAAAGCTCCACGTGATCCACATATAAGCACTTCATACCTATGAGCTCACAGGGAACCTTAAAAAGTCACTTGTCCTTCACAACCAAAGTCAACGAGATGGCCCAGTATGGTCAGCCAATGAGATATGCACCCACTCTCGAACCTCTTCCAAGCATGTATTTATAGGAGCTTGATTCAGAACTAGATAGCTCCTTCCCACAGCTTAAATGGAAAGTAAAATTGGCTCACTACGCAGACATTTGCCCCCAAAGGAGGGTGGGCAAGAAGCTAGACCAATCACCTTGGGTTCAGAGACCAGGGTCTAAAAATGTTCTGGAGAGGAGGGGAAAAGGAAAGGTTACCTTGTAAACCTCACCCAGATTTCCTGCCTGAGCTTGGGGTACACCCTCTCGTACTTCTGTAGCTTACTATTAAACTGAAACAGAAAATACTATGAGTTGGTGTATGTTATGTAACCCGTTTTTGGTGAGCATTCCAAGTTCGACTTTAAGGTTTAATCATAGAGGGCTTTAAAACAAAATATTTTTCTTTTCCTTCCCAGGAGCACAGTATTGCCCACGTCTGTCACTCACACAGCAGACACTCAAGAAGGAGGAAAACACTTCTGTGGGTGTTCTTCTAAAGACTTCATTCAAATAAGTGGTGACAGATTAACCCATATCCGGGTTTGCTGACATGGGTGATGTCCGGAACTGTCTCCCAAGGGTGTTATGAAAGCCCAGAAGGCCACAGTGAAGAAAGACTGTGGCTGAAATGAGGAGCAAGGACAATCCCAGGCCGTGTCCTGCACAGATGTGAGAGAATACGTAGCTCATGAATTGTGTGAGGGAAAAAATAGGAACTAGTGAACATTTCCCTTTAAGATGAAAGAATTGTAACACAGGGGATTAAATAATTGGTGCCAAGTGACACAGCTCATCGTCAAACAAGCAAGCAAGTATCCAGGCGCTTGCAATAATTCCCATTGTTTAATTTGGAATAGAAAGTTATGCAGGTCTTTATTCTAAACAATGGATTATTTGATCTACTACAAAATAGACTCTAAAATGAATCCCTTTCATACATACCATGGAAGTTACCATCTTGCTATCATTTATAAGTCAGTACTCTGTTTTCAGAGTTTTCTTTTGCCTGAGAATTTTAATTAAGAAGCAAAGAAAAGGCTTATGGAGGTCATAACCCCATGTCTCTCATTTATAATTCAGAAGTATAATCAGGCCATGATGACTTTTGTGATATCTTCACAGACCATAACGAAAATAATAAATTTGAACTTATTTTAATTAAAAATACTAATTTAGATACCCACTTGAAGACACTTCAATTATTCCCAAGCCACCTAGCAATCTTTTAAAGAACAGAAACTCTCATAAACTCATGTGTAACTGGGAAAAACAGCCTTGGGAGGCCCAGAAGCAGCGCTCAGCTCACACAACATTTTAATAAACTGCTGGCATCACTCACAAACCCATGCCTTTTTCTATATGAACATATCTCTGAGGTAGAAAATTTCTCACTTTCGCTTCCAATGAGAGATTCCCACTGGGCTTTGAATGAAAAGATGGGTGGCAAGATAGAGGGTCCCCGTAAAACACCAGCCTGTTTGTATCCTGCAGAGGCTAACACAGATGTGAAGCAAGGATTGCCCCACTCTGGAGCACTTGCCAAAGACTGCAAGTGTGTTGAGGGTAATCTGGTAAATGAGCCGGTTATCCCCCAGTGCTTTCATTTTCTAAATTACCAGTTTTGCCAGAAGTAAAACTTAACAACAAATGATTCTCTTTGCTACATCATGCTCAGCTTCCTTAACGTTAGAACTTCTTGGAAATGCAGGGTCCATGCACTGAGTTTAGATCAGTGGGCACTTACCAAGTGTCCGTTACCAGATGTCATGCTGGTGTTGGGTGTACAGGGGCAGCCTTAGGAGGGAGCTGTCTGAATTCAAAGCCATGTCATCACCTACTGCATGAACAGGTTCCCACAGCCCTGCCTGCTTCCTCTGCCTTAGTTTAGTATACACCACCACCATCACTACCACGTCTACAACCACCAATAGGGTCACTGGAACTTTTTCCTCGGGTAAAGTAGAGTGAAAAAACACATATACAGATCATGGTCACTTTTGTGCCATTGTAACTGGACCTCTGAAGACACACATTTAGCTCAACATGGAATTCGGGTCCTTGAGTCCCGAGCTGAGCAATCAGCATGGCTCGACAAATGGAGAGGGGTATTACAGAGAAAAAAGCTTGAGCAGAATCATGGGGAGGGGCACACTGCACACAAAGGAACAGGATGTGGCTTTCTGTTTTGAGACATGAAGTTCACAGTGGGAAAAGGTCATCTGAGGCTTCTGAGGAAGGTGAGGACCAGGTCATAGGAGGCCTGATAGGTTATGGTGTGAAAAACCAATTCCTTTCTATAGAGCAAACTTCATAAACCAAGTCTTATAAAGCACATTCAGAGCTATAACATTCCTCAAAATAATAGCTTCCCCATGACTTGTGTTTAGAAATGTCTTGACTATCACCCCTCTTAACGTTCTACATGGACACATTTGCATAGTATAGGCCCTGTGTGTTCCTGAATAAAGAGTCCTGTATATGTCAGCTCAGTCAAAGAATCTTAAAATTCAACTACAGGACATCATTGGCATTGAAACACTGGAAGAGACTTGGCTAGGTCTTCATCTGAATAAGACCTGACTCTCTCATTCCAGCACAGAGCTGGGTTTTTAAGGAGCAGGTCTGAGAATGGAGTTGAGGTGCTGATGATCCAGCACAAAGGAGGCAGAATAGATTCAAAAAGAGAATCCACTAGGTGTTGTTGATAAAAAGCAAAGTGAAGGAGACAGAACTCTCGAGGACAGCATCTAGAGTTCTTGTGTAAGTCAAAAGAATAAGTGTCACTCATGATAAATAGAATACAAAAAAAACATGATTCAGGGGAAGGAACTGGAGGTGGGGAAGATGAAGGACTTAGTTTGGAACAAGATAACATTGTGAAGTGGGATTCCCCCTCTGTACGCTGTGAATACAATTGGTTAATAAACTGCCTTGGCCTGTTGATAGGGCAGAACTTGGGTAGGTGGGGAAAACTAAACTGAATGCTGGAAGAAAGGAGGCAGAGTGAAAGAGAAGCCATGCAGCCCACCAGACAGATATGCTAAAACTTTACCTCGTAAGCCACAGCCTTGTGGCAATACACAGATTACTAAAAATGGGTTAAATTAAGATGTAAGAGTTAGCCAATAAAAAGGGAGAGCTAATGGGCCAACCAGTGATGTAAGTAATATAGTTTCTGTGTGATTATTTAGGGACTGAGCAGCCAAAAACAAAACAAGAGGCCTCCTCCAACAACATTGAGCATTCTTTAGACTCCCAAGTAAAATTACAGGTAGAAAGTAAGTCCAGGAAGGATGCTTCAGCCTTAGTCTAAGCCAGAGTCACATGACAAGTGACTTCAGCTCCTTTTGTTCAAAATACCAAGGTTAATTTAACATTCCATAATGCATTCCATTAATTTTAATGGCCAGCTTACTACTAAGATTATTATTTAACTGTATTTTAAAACTTGGACTTTTCTTACTAAACTTCCAAATCAAAATGTGCATACACACATACATAGACAGGTGCAGAGCTAATAGTGAATCATTTAAATCCCCTAAAAAGCAAATCTGCTGTGAAGCCATCACAATAATTCAGATACATTCCAAACAGTCTATGGAAATGAGTGTCCCATCTGTTTTACCTGTCAACTTCACATAGCCAAAGACGCACCTGAGAGAAGAAGCTAAATTCCGAAATTACCTCTAACTGATTGGCCAGTGAGCATGGCTGTGGGGAAGTGCCTTGACTGTTAATTGATATAGGAGGGCCCAGCCCACTGTGGGCAGCACAATCCCTAGGAAGGTGTTTCCGAACTGTAAGCCAAGGCTGGTTGAGTATTAGCCTGCCTGCCACCTAGCAAACAAAGAACATTCTCCATTCCTGCTGTACTTCCTGGCTGTGAAATGAATTCCTTGGTGGAAGGCAATGCTGTGTGAGATGGCAGGCGATCCTGCCTTCAGAGCTCTTGCCTTGACTTCCTTCAGTGACAGGTTGTGATCTGGGGCTGTAAGTGAAAGCAAGCCTCTCCTCCCCGAAGGAGCTTTTCCTGGGGGTGTTTGTGGCAGCAACAGAAACGAAAGAATAATGAGTGAACCGATGGAGGCAAATGCAGAGATCCACAGCCAAGCAGCAGGCTGAGCTCCCGGAGTCCAGTGGAAGAGAGGGAGGAGGGAGTACCTGAGCAGAGGAGGTCAAGATCATGACAGAGACGGCTAGTTCAAGTTTGTAGGCGCTCACGGACTCCAGACGGACAGCTGGGGAGCCTGCATGGGAACTAACTAGGCCCTCTGCATGAGGGTGACAGTTGTGTAGCTTTGTCTGTTCGCGGGACCCCTGGTAGTGGTACTAGGATCTATTCCTGGTATACGAGCTAGCTTGTTGGAGCCCATCCCCTAAGGTGAGATGCCTTGCTCAGCCTTGATGCAAGGAGGAGGGGCGTAGTCCTGCCTCAACTTAATGTGCCAGGCTTTGGTGATTGCCCATGGGAGAACTTACCCTTTCTGAGAAGTGGATTGGGGGATAGGTGGGGGAGAGTGGGAAGATAGGAGGGAGGAGGAACTGGGGTTGGTAAGAAAAATTAATTTTAAAAAAATAGAATGAGTTAACTTTAGTTCATGTTATTTAGGAAAAAAACACTGTGTAAAACTTATCTGCTTTCTTTTTATCTTTAAGCCTCTTGGGGGAAAAACGAACATCTTGGAGAGCCTTGAGAGTTTAAAACAGTTTCTGACATAGGAAAAGAATATATTAGAACTTTATTGAGGTAATAAAATTAATTGAGGCAGGTCACAGTAATAAATCCAAAAGTTTGACAAGTTTCAAACTGTACTCTCTCCCTAATTAACATCATATTTTCTCTTGGATTTTAATGTAGCTACATGCTAATAACTTTCTATGATGGTTAATATAGTCTTCCTGACAGGATCTAGAATGACCTGGAAGACATATACTTGGTATGTGTGTAAGGGAGTTCCTAGGCTGGGTTAATTGGTTAATGTGGTTCTTGTCACTGCAGACGCAACTTAAGAAAGCAAGGGTTTATTTGGGCCCAGAATTGGAATGTACAGTCTATGGCAGTGGGACGGCACAGCGGCAGGAGCAGGAAGCCGCGGGGCACATCGCTGTCACAGTCAGGAAGCAGACAGTGGCACATGCTCATGCTTGGCTTGGCCGTACCCTTTATTCAGTCCAGGACCTCCACCTGTGGAACTGTGCTGCCTACATTTAGTGTGGGTCTTCTGGCCTCAATTAACCTACACCTTGCTGTCTATGCCCAGAGATTTGTTTCCATGGCAATTCTGAATCCTGTCGAGTGACAGTGAAGATTAGCCACCACACTTCTTTACACTGTTCTTGCCAGGTGTTCTGTGGCAGTGATGAGCACAGCCAAGCTTTTGTCTTGCTTCTACTCTTCCTTCAAACTTGATGCCTGTCTTTCTAACCTCGAATGACTTGCTATTGGGATGTTCACCAGGAAACTTAATGCGTCCTTGAAGACACTGCTGGTTTCCTGGATCCACAATGTCCACTCAACTCTTCCCCAGCTTTGTCTAGTGGGCCAATGTGTCCAAACAAAACCCAAGCCTCCTTGGTTCCAGTGTTGTACACAAGTAATTCTGGTCCATGCGCTGTTAGAGTCTCTGGCAAAGCTTCTGCTTTCCTGACACATACGTTTCCCATTCCTTCTTCTCCTGTTCCATCTTTAACCTTGAGTGCTGATGCTATTGATGCTGCATTCATATCACGTTGAAGAGAGTGAGAGACACAGGGAGAAGAGCCAAGGAGAAGTCAAACTCTTGGGATCTCAGTGCCATCCATAGGCTGCCGTCCTAGCTAGGTCTACCTTTGGAAAGATTTTTGAACAGAAAATGATTAATCAAATAACTTGCTTGCTCACGATGTGGTTTGCCAGGTTCTGGTTCCCCACAGCTGAACTCCATTGCTCATGGCACAACATACAAAACAAGAGTTTTGATTTCCTCGGTTGAAGAGTATCTGATGACTGCCTGCCCTCCATCCGTCTCACATTTATTCCTCTCTGGTCATAGATAATTTAGCCTCTGCTTTTGTCATTCATTCTCAAACACAGAGGCAAAATGAATCTCATCTCCAATGCCTTAATTTTTATTCTACCTCTAAACTACACCTTCAAATGTTTTTCTCTTCCATGTCCTCCTATCCCAGCCCACTGCCATTGCCTCTTAATTGTACCTCTCTGCTGTCATTTCCCCCTCCAACCAATCCCACACACACTTGCAGAGTCAAGTCGAAACTCACGCCATGTCGAGTTATGTCCTACTGTAACCTTTCCGGTTGTTTCCTGTCTTCTTTAAGCTGTAATCCAGATGTCCGGCTGCTATAGACTGAATGTTTTGTCCCCAGAATTTGAAACTCCAGGATGGGGCTATTTGGAGATGGGCATTTGGGTTAATAATTAATTAGGTCTTGGCATGAGACCTAATAACACTCAGTTATGGGATGAATGAAGAGTCCAAGAGACACCAAACTTGGGGGGGGGGAGTGCACAAGTAATCCTGGCACTTGAGATGTAGAGTCAAAAAGATTAGAAGTTCAAGGTCACACAACTACAGAGGGAATTTGAAGTGAGCATTGGCTGTAAGAGACTCTATCTCAAAGAGAACAATGAAAAGGAGGAGGAGGAAGAAGAGAAGCAAAAGAAAGAAGAGGAAGGAGCAGGAGGAGGAAGAAGAAAGAAGAAGGAAGAAGAAAGAAATCATTGTGAAAATTTTTCTCTCCTTCACCCCTTCCCTTCTCCCTTCCCTGTCCCTCTACCTGGCCCCTAACCTCTCCCTCTGTCTACCATGTGTGTATACAGTGGCATCCGTTTATAAGCCAGGAAGAAAGTTCTCATCAGAGAATGTATTTGAGCCTCCAGCCTCGAGAACTAAGAAAAACAAAAGCCTGTAGCTTAAACCACCTGGTTCATGATTATTTTGTCACAGTATCCCAATGAGACAAAGATACTGCGCATGGCTTCCGAGTCCCAAAGGTTCCCATCTCACCGTCAGTCCGCTGCAATCATCCACGTCACCCTCAGTCTGGTCTTCAAAATTGCTGCTGCAAGCATTTGCACCTGGTCCCTGGGCTTCCTGCATCTCCGCTTCAGATCATCTCCTGGCTCCTCCTCATTTGACATGGTCTCAGCATGCTGTGCTGCTTTCTTCGCACATTCTTCTATGTAAAATTAGCTATCACTTACATTTTTGTCATTTTTTTCTTTTAGACTAGAATCTTCATTAACACATGGACTACATCTATTTTATTTACTCCTCCATCCCCAGGTCTACGACAACATTGGCTCATTGAAGGCCCTTAGTCAATAATGTTTTTTAATAAACAGATAAACTTCTGAAGACCACAACCAGTCTTGAACACTCTTAGGATCCTGTCAAAGCTTATGGTTCTGAAACAATTCCTCTAAAGTCTACAAAACACAAACAGTATTTTTGGTGTGAATAAGGGCTTATTCTAGCGTGGTTAACTCAGAACTCTCCAAATATATTTAGTCCCACTGGTTACCCATTCTCCCCAGTAAGTGGTTTTTTGCTCTCCACGGAGTCTTTGGCCTCAATAGAGGATCATGGCAAGGAATTGGGCACTCAGTTCAGGCTGACATGTGCCATGCTTTTATACAAATAAGCCCTCAGGAGTTTAGAAGGGAGTCCCATAGACTCAGACTCACAGTTTAAAGATTCCATACAGGCCCTCAGGAGTTTAGAAGGGAGTCCCATAGAGTCACAGTTCAAAGAATCCATACAGGTTTGCCCATGGCAGGGCTAAGGGCAGGCTGCTCTGCAGGCTGTCCCCATGGCCAACCTAAAACATCAGGAACTTTCCCCAACTTTTCCAGTTTCAAGTCAAAGAAAATAAAGTATAGGAAAGATGTTCAAGGTAACTAATATAGCCCCATCAAAAGATGCTTTCAGACCATAAACAGGAGCACATCTACTTCTGGTCAGCCATATTTCTAGAGGCTTTATTCAGCATTCTGAAGCAGATGCTAGTGTTTTCATTACCAAATCATTACAGTTGCAAGAAAGGCATAAACAATCTACAGGAGCTGGTGGCAGAGCAAGGGAAGATGCCTGTTCAGTGTCAGGGGCTCCCAAAGGCTTCCGGTCACACCATGGATGGTCAGGACAAAAGAGGGGGACAATGGGCACATGCCAGGACACTTGTAGGACACATTGTCTTAGCAATATGTCAGGAAACATCACTCTCATCTCCTGGAGCCTTTCATTTCCTCTGTCTTCCCTCCTGTGGGTGGCCTACAATGGCCTGGGAACAGTTTTAGGAAGTCTATGAAAACAAAATTATTCACAATAATGTTAAAGACGTAATTTGCCTTTCTCACTGTATTGGACATTTACTCTGATAGCACAAAGCAAAACTAGGTCAAAATGTCCACTCCTAACTCAAGGAGCGGCAATGACCCCAAATTGTAACTGAAGGATAATGTATTTTTCACCATTGTGTTGACGATAACTGAGTGACAGAAAGGAAGAGAAGTAAGGAGAAGACGGAAGAAAACATTTCTGCTGTAACACACTTCTGTGGCGCTGAGGCAGGAAGATCATGAATTTCAGGTCTGCCTGGACTACATAGCAAGACCCTGCTGAGACAGAGAAGGGAAAGTGGTATAAACGGACTGTATTTGTCAACCCGAGCATTTTCCTACACACAGACTTACTGAAGCATGTTCCTGATGAAGCATTCAATCATCCATTTCACTAAATCTCAACATGCCAATACGGCTCTTTACCACATCCTTGTGTGACAAGCTGGGAAGTGACTAAAGAACTTCTCCTGCAGGAAAAAGTATCACAGTTGTTCCTGGGGAAACAATTGTGTTGTGATTTACGTCACAGCATGAAATATTATTTTTGTTTTAAAGAAATCTAGTTCCAATTTATCAGACATTGGCTTGAAAATAAACTGAGTAAGTTTGTCACTACAAAAAAAAACCGCAAAAGACAAAAAAAAAACAAAAAAACAAAGACTTGTGTTTGTGAAACTACTTCTAGCTGATGTCTGGAGAGCAGACAGAATTACCCACGGGGGGGGGGGTCCATTAACACTGTATGTGATGTGGGAGAATCGCAGGTCTGTACCCTGCCACTTGTATTTTTAATAAACACTGATTGGCCAGTAGCCAGGCAGGAAATAAAGGTGGGGCAACGAGAATTCTGGGAAGAGAGAAGTTTCAGTCTGCAGTAGCACCCAAACAGAGAGGAAGCCAGACACAGATCAAGCAAGATGTGACTGCCTAGCCAAAAAAAAGGTACCAAGCTACATGGCTAACACAGATAAGAAGTATGGGCTAATATAAGTTTTAAGAAGCCTGAGATACTAGGCCAATCAGTTTATAATTAATGTAGACCTCTGTGTGATTTCTTTGGTACTTAAAAACTGCGGAAACCAGGCAGGACCGAAACCTCAGTCAACAAATATGCCCTTTCTAAAACACCCTTGTGACTCCAGATTCCCTCCATATACTTCAACAAAACCAATATATTGCACAAGATCAAATGCAAATGTGTCCGCAAGAATTTTGTTGCCTTCTCAGTCACACATTAATGAGAATTTTAAAGGCACCAGAGAAGAGTGACAGGTATCTGTGATTCAGGAAAGAATTAAAATATGTAGATAGATGATAGATAGATAGATAGATAGATAGATAGATAGATAGATAGATAGATAGATAGATAATGCTCAACTACATTATGAAGCTACACTAGTGCCAAGATCTGAATGATGAGAAGTGAACTCCAAAGCAAGATAATTTTTTTGCATTAACATATTTTCCCATCTGTTTTTCCCTCTTGAGATGTGCTCTCACTCTGGGAGAGTTTGGGATTGAAATCCCTGTCTTTTGTTTTCAGAAGACTAAAATAACAGTAGACTCCAGTTCAACTTGAGAGAAGAATACCCCTTTTCTGCAATAAATTCTGAGTTGATGGAAGAATCAGAATCCAGGGTCTTCTGGATTCTCTCATAGACCCGAGGACACAGCAGGACCTCAGAGATGCTGTCACTGCTACAGCAGGCATTGAAATGTTACCAGCTGGAGAGATGCCCAAGGACCTGACTTCAGTCACCAACAGGCACATAAAAGCTAGGCATTGTGACACACACTGTGTGTTCATAGTCCCAGTAATGGGGACGCAAAGACAGGAGGATTGCTGGGGCTCACTGACCAACCAGCTCACTGACAACAAGTTGCAGGTTCTAGTGAGCAACCTGTCTCAGAAAACATAAGTGTTTGCATGCACACTCCCCCCCACCCCCAACTGCCCCCACCCACACCCACCCCACTTTAGTTTTCTAGACAAAGATTTTCTGTGTAGCCCTGGCTGGCCTGGAACTCGCTCATAGACCAGGCTTGCCCTTAACTCAGAGATCTGCCTACCTCTGTCTTCCAAACGCTGGGATTAGAGAACTTTTACACAATACCTGACTTAAAAAAAAAATTCCCAGTAGAATGTTAGCCCTGGCTTCCCCAACCACAGTAGTTCCCATATTCCAAAGATTCGCTGTTGTGTGATATTTTGATTGTGTTGTGACAAATGAAGCTTGCTTGGAGTCAGAGGGCAGGGCTAACCATAGAGGTTTGGAGGACTGTAGCGAGAGGACAGGAAGTGGAATTGGAGTCAGAGGGCAGGGCTAACCATAGAGGTTTGGAGGACTGTAGAGAGAGGACAGGAAGTAGGAAGATGGCTGAGAGAGGATCTCAGCCTTTTGGATGGAGGAACAAGGGATCTAGGAAGCAACTGGCGGCTGCTCCAGTTCTCTGAGTTTTCAGGTTCTTACCCCAATATTTGACTCCTGATTTTTTATTGATTAAGATCAATTAAATTAATGCTTCAGTTAGAAAAACAGCATAAGGTTGACAATAAAGAACCTCATAAAGGGGAGCAGAGGCACCTCTTAACCCATGTGGATAGACTAATGCCTTCCTGGCCCTCTGACATCGCAGCTCTGCTTGAGAGTCCCAACACTTGACATCACATACATACAGATCAGTAAAAAGACTGAAGCTGAGTCTCTTGACATCTTGTAGAACACAAGAAGCTGAATCAATGATTTGGTTCCAAGTAGAAAAGTGTGAAAATTACTTGGCATTGAAAAAATGAAATACTGACACAGGCTAGACGGTGGATGAACCTTAAATTCATGCTAAATGAAAGATGTTGGTTATAAAAGGCCACACAGTATCCCTGTGCAGAAGATGACCTCGGTAGGCAGTCATAGGCAGAACATGGATTTCTGGGGGCCTGGGGCTAGGAGAAATGAGAGACAACCACTGGAAAATAAAGATTTGAAGGGGAAGGTGGTATGGTGATGTTCCAGAGCTGACTATGTAAGGCAATTACCTTCTATATGAGCAGCATGTATGGCATGGGAATTATATATCAATAAAGTTTTAGCACCTACCATATCTGAAGTGTACAGATATTCGTGGTCACTTTGTGTTACCAGAGGCTTACAAAGTTATTCTAAAATTATGCCAAGGCAGACACTTGTGAAAATGCACATTTGACAGCTAAGAACTAGGTAAACAAGTCCAGGGTACAATCAATGTGAAAGATACAGGGGATGGGGGCAGACACAGGTTCACCATGATGATGAGCGACCAGTGGCCTAGGCAGGGACTCTACACCCCTCAGAATGACACACACCAGCACAGCACCCTCTTAAGAAGACTGGAGTCAGTGTCATTCAGAGAGGGTAAGGGGCCAACATAAAGGACCTCCACACACTGTGAAGCTCTCCCTGGGCAGAGAGGGGCTCAGTGGCAGGAGTACCAGGCCCAGTGCATCACTGCAATGAAGGCTGCCTCCGCAGAGAAACAAGGCAAGTTCTAAGAAGGACCTACAGCAACTGCACAACGATGAGATTAGCGTGGATAATTCATATGTAATTATGTCCCTTACAAATCATACAAATCTCCTTCCCAACAACAGCTGTCAGAAACCCATTGGCATGGACATGAAGGCAAACTTTGTACTTTCTATGAGATGTGCATTGCTGCCGATTATTTGTGTACACTATAAATACATGTCTCTGCTTAAGGCGCCTTCTGATTGGTTTAATGAAGAGCAGGATGGCCAATAGCTAGGCAGGAGAGGATAGGCGGGATTTCCAGGGAGAGAGAGGAAGGGAAGGAGAAATCTAGGTGTGCCGATTTGGCCAGCAGACTTGGAGAAAATCAGACACACCATACTGAGAAGAGGTAACTGACCCATGTGACAGAACCCAGACTTAAAACTATGAGTTAATTAAGTTATAAGAGTTAGTTGGAAGCAACCTAAGTTAAAGGCCAAGCTTTCATAATTCATAATAATCTCTGTGTTGTTGAATGGCCACAGCAGTGGCTGCTGGTGCTCTGGATGAAAAGTGGAAAGGGCAGGTGTAAGTCTCTTCAAGGTTGCCTGACCTGGTTGTTAAAAGACAAAAGGAGATAGAGAAGGCTATTCCTGGGCTGACAGACACTACTGTTCCTCAGTGGTTTGGGTCTGAAAGAGCCAGCAGGATTAGGAACTTTGCAAGCATTCAGAAAGCCTTTAAAGTTTAAGATTCCCAACCTTCCTAAAGCTGTGACCCTCATACGGCTCCTCATGTTGTGGTGGCCTCCAAAACCATAAAATTTTTTTCATGCTCCTTCATAACTATAATTTTACTAATGTTATGAGTCATAATGCAAATACCTGTTTTTCCTAATGGTCTTAGGTGACCCCTGTGAAACAGCCATTGGACCTTCAAGGGGGGTTGTAACCCACACACTGAGAACCACTGAAGGTAAGAAGCATCAAAATTTAGTTCTGCCCTACAGCGCAGATGCCACCACGCTGCTCTGAACAAACACACTAAGAAAAGTGAGGAGGCTTCACAATATGCTAAACTCTTGGGCAAGAAATGAAGGAAGCCAAAGAAAAACACTAGGAACAGATTGCCAAGACACAGAGGCTGCTCTCGCTGAGAGCGTCTACGAGTCTGAGTCCAGACAAAAATAAGAGTCTTTAAGAGTAACAAATAAGCAATCAAACCTTGAAGAAAAAAAGCAAAAAAGGGCAGCTATTCGATTAAAACCCAAATGGCACTGCACCGGTGTTCGATTAAAACCCAAATGGCACGGCACCGGTGTCTGATTTAGGGCAGCAGACCACTCAGGACCACCAAGGCTTTATCACCAGCTGGAGCGGGGCTGATACAGAATAGCTCTGAGCAAAGGTCTTTCAGAGAACCAACTGGCTATGGAGGTTGGGCCTGAGGCTGGGGCTGCCGCTGGGGCTGGGGTTGGGGGTGGGGCTGGGGTGGGGCTGGGGTTAGGGTTGGGGCTTGGGCTGGGGCTTGGGCTGGGGCTGGTGCTGTCGATATGATGGCCATAGAGACACAAGCAGAATGGGACCAGACCACTGTCTTCTTGCACATTTTGTCTTCACTGCAGTACTATTGAGTACTCTCTCGGTCAGCTTGAGCTGCTATAGCAATACACCATAGCATGAGTCACTTCTAAGTAACAGAACTGTGTTTCTCATACAAGACGGAGGCACCAGCAGATGTCGTTTGTGATAAGGACCCACGTTCTCATCTCAGTCTAACTTCACACGGAGGAGGAGGTGAGGGGTTCTCAGGGCCCTGTTACAGGAGCGTTCATCCTGCTCACGAGGGCTGGGTGTTTATGGCCTACCATTGCCGTGGAAATAAACCCTCCAACCAGATGGCTCTGAGAGGAACACAGACTTTCCGACTATGGCAGAGAAGAAGACTGAGGCTCAAAGAGATGACAGTTTGACTCTAAACAGCAGAGCAGAGAACGGCCTCACATTTTCTGGTTCCATGATGGTAGTTATAGAATTCACAGCAAGTATTTTGGGGAGTAGAGCAGCATAGTAGTTAAGAATATGAGCTAAAAACAATATTTCAAGAAAGAATATAAGCCAGGTGACCAAAGTTCAGGTGCTCTAATTACCTTATGTCTTTCAAGAGTTACTAATGTCCCTGGGGCTACCATCTTCCCCTATAAAATGGGCTTAGTAATAACCAGTGTCTAACTCCGGGAACTGCTCTGGGAAGGCAACACAGCCATGCCTATGGAAACAATGGACAGAACGCCCACATGTAAGTGGGCGCTCGGAAGTCAGTAGCTGTTTGAGTAGGTGCCCGTGTCAGCCGCCTACCAGCAAGGGCAGCGCTCAGAGTTCACCCAGATCCTTCTCCGGAGCCATTTCACCTCTTCCCTCTGCCGGGCAACATTGGTGCTACATGGACATTGATTTCGTTTAGAGTCAGGTGTGTTGGTACACGCCTAGAATCCCAGCACTTAGGAGGCTGAAGTAGAACGGAAGGTTGTTGAGTTTGGGACCATGTTCTGAGACCCTATAATATAACTCTCTAATAAATTAAAAATTAGAGAGAAAGAGAGAGAGAGAGAGAGAGAGAGAGAGAGAGAGAGAGAGCGCTAGTGTATAATGTGGGCTCCCTGCAGCTATTTTTTAGTTAGTTACAGGCGAAGAATTTACTTGCAACCCCCCCCCTCAAAAAAAAGTTGGCATGAGACGGAAAAATACACAAGAAGCTAGGACACTACGAGGAAGGCTTCTAAACTGAGGTGTGACTTGATGGGAAAGGCAGCTGCTTTCCACACCCCTGTGGGCATCAGCAAGCTGAGTAAGGGATCTTCCTGAGAAGCAGGAAGGGTTGCTTTAAGCTCCTCGCCCCCTATCTCATCCCTACCTTGTGGTATTGTCCCTGGGAAATGAAGGAAACGCTGGGCCTGGGAGATACACAGAGAAGTTAACCAAAGGCTAGCCACTGGTATCCTGGAAAACATATGGTAACTATGAGATTAGTGCCAGGGCAGGGTTAGAGAAGAAAACGATGTTCCTATGCTTTGACTGGGGCGCCCTCACTGGCTTGAAAACTGGCGCAAAATTGAGGGAAATAAGCATCAGGTGTTGGGTAGGTGCAGAATCTAGAGAAAGTGCTGGACTACCGAGGTCAGAAGCTTCAAAAATGAGGCTTGGGGAGAACAAAAGAGGCAACATACATTTAGCCGATAGTGCCTGGCTTTTGCCTATGCCTTTTATATTTAAGAGCTGCCCTCAAGAGCAAATCAAATTATGTCTACTGTGTTATTTGAGAGCAGTGTTTGTGCACGTGTGCACACGTCCGTGTGGACATGTGTGTGTGCCTGTGTGCGTGTGTGTGTGTGCGCATGTGTGTGTGTGTGCCTGTGTGCGTGTGTGTGTGTGCGCATGTATGTGTGTGTGCCTGTGTGCGTGTGTGTGTGTGTGCTTGTGTGTGTGTGTGCCTGTGTGCGTGTGTGTGCGTGTGTGTTCCTTGGGCAGTGGGAAACGCAGTGGATGAGAGTGTGGCAAGGCAAGGCAGTTGGAGGACTAAGAGGCAGGAACTGAAGTGCGGGTCCACCTGCTGTGAATTCATCACACCCAGTTGCTGTCAGCTCAATGCCAAGACTGCATCTTTTAAGAGAGCAGAGTACATTTGGGAAATAGCTGCCAAACCTTACTCAAAAAAAAAAAAACTTTAGAACTTTGTGGTTTTCTTTGTTTGGTTGTATATGATTTTTGTGACTTTGTTTTTTTTTCATTTATATGGGTGATCTGCCTGCATGTGCATCTCTGCACCGCATGTGTGCCTAGTGTTCATAGAATTAGAAGAGGGTGTAGGTCCCTTGGAATTGAAGTTACCAATGCTTGTGACCCCTCGTGTGGGCGCTGGGAACTGAGCCCAGGGCCTCTGTCAGACCAATTAAGTGTCCTTAACTGCTAACCCATTTCTCCAGCCCATTTTGTGGAGTTTTGGGACATGTTCTCACTCAGTAGCCTAGGCTGGCCTGGAACTTGATAGGTAGAGCAGGTGGGCCTTCAATTTGTATTGCTTTCCCTGCGTCAGCCTTTCAATTATTAAATGTAAGTCACCATATCTGGCTGAATTTGTGAGGCATTCTTTATTCCTTATTTTTATTGTAGATTTGTTGTTATTGTTGCTGTCGCATGCGTGTGTGTGTGTGTGTGTGTGTGTGTATGTGTATGTGTGTGTTTGACACAGAGAGAGAGAGATTGGAGGGGGTGTGCCATGGCACATCTGTGTAAATCAGAAGACACAGTAAGGGGTCAGACTCTCCATCGAAGGTTCTGGAAACAGAACTCAGTAGTCTTGCACTTTACCCTCTGTGCCATAGCTTGGCCAAGGTGGTGGTTTTTAAGCACTTATCTTATTAAGAGAAACCAGTTGAACTCATTTGATATAAACATAAACTGAGTAATTATCAAGCAAAGAAATCACTCCCAGATCTCAGAATTTTCCATTGGTTAGAACCAGTATCTTAGCCCTGCCTTCCTGTGGTTGTTAGGTACCCATGTAATGTTAAGTGGTGTATTGTTTGCACAGATTTGCATTTTGCATCCAACTGGCACTTGGTCAGCATCCCTTCACCATAACAAAGACCAAGATGATTAACTTACAAAGAGAGAAGGTTTGTCTTGATTCATAGTTTTGGATGTCCCAGTCCATGACAGATTGGCCTTGTTGCTCCTTAGCCTACAGGGCAGCAGAGCATCATGGCAGAAATCTCAGCCCACTCGCAAACAGGAGGAAGAGAAAAGCTGAGCATGGCACTTGGAGCACTGAGGAAACTCAGGCAGGAAGAATGAGAGTTCTAGGGCCAGCCTGGGCCACATAGCAAGACCCTCTGAGACAGACAAAGAGAAAGAGAGGTGGGGTTCTGGATTCCCACAATCCCCTTCAAGTGCACACTCACATCAACTTGAAAAATCTCTCCTAAAGATCCCACCATGTACCAAAACCACCAGGCTGAGAACTGAGTCTTTAATACATACACCTTTGTAAGAGAGTTCAGAGCTAAACTATGGAAAACATAAAGCAAACATGCAGTTCATATTGCAAACTAAAGCTTGAAATGGTCACCTATAATCCCAGGATCATGAGTTCAAGGACAACCTGGCCCATAAGGTAAGAGCTCATTGTTGCTGTTCTTTGAAACGTGTGTGTATGTGTGTGTGTGTGTGTGTAAACTATCTACCATTGGCAGAGGTTTCTGTCCCACCCGGTCCCGCAGCTGTTCAGACCCAAAGAATTACACAGAGGGTCTACATTAATTATAAACTGGTTGGCCTATTAGCTCAGGCTTCTTATTAACTAATTTCTACATCTTAACCCATAATCCTTGTCTGTGTTAGCCATGTGGTTTGGTACCTTTCATCAGTGAGATGTTCGCATCTTGCTTCCTATGTATCTAGGTGACAACTGCAGAATGACCCTCTCCTCTTCCCAGAATTCTCCTGTTCTGGTTGCCCCGCCTCTACTTCCTGCCTGGCTACTGGCCAATCAGAATTTTATTAAAATAATATAAGTGACAGGACAAAAGACCATTGTCCCACAGCAATCTACCAAATACTGTTAAATGGTATAATAAGATCAATCTCAGAGATCACAGATTGTTCTAGAAATTTCCCCAAAAGATGGAATAGGTGTTTCAGGAGAAAAAAATGGCCCAAAGTTATAGAAAGACGGTGAATTACAGAGTGACTTTCAGTCAACACCCACACCTTCTCTAGACAATGATGCGCACCTGTCTGCCAGGGACTCCCACGTGACGTTACCATCCATTGCCTATATGTTTGGGCCCCCAGTGCTCACACCCAATGTGGATAGTTCAGTGGGGCTGCTCAGCTGGCCGCTTGCAGCTCTCGTGAAGACATCTTTGTGGGGCAGCCTGCGCTTGCTTCTGTCCTCATACCTTCTGGAACTTCTGGTACTTTCTGTCTTCACTGCACACAAAGAAACCCTTCAGCCTTTCTCTCATTTACATTGTTTTTCTTGGATACAATTTTAGGATGGTGATCTATTGCTAATGTTTGTCTGGGAACTTCTGGGTTTGTGGGGTTTTCCAGCTTATGTTTGTTTGTGTTCACTCATTATCTGGTTACAAACAGAGCTTTGGCCCATTGCAGTCATTTTGGAGAATTTGTATTTAGCCGTACACAAGGCAACATTTTCACAATCTCATCAGCCTCTTCCATCTTTTACATTCCTCAGCCACAACTGCTATGTGATTGGATGTAGCTTTGGTTCACTCTTGTTGACCACCCTTGGCAAACAGCCGTCTTTGTTAGTCCATCAAGAAAAGCATGGCCAATTTCTCTTGTCACTTACGTATACTAGGGAGAAAGTAGCAGCCAGGCTTCACACAGGGAAGATAGGAATTGGTAACTTTGTTAATGAGATTAGATCCCACTCCGCGTTCACAGCAAAATCCCTAAGCAGAGAGAACCTCCCTTGACATGAGGATCCCAGAGGTTACAAGGTACAGTAAAATTCCAGAGGGTGATGTCTTAGCTTGATGCCAGCTGTTTCAGCAGAGAAGACATAGGCATCCATCCATCCATATTATGAGAGACACGAAAGAAAAGAGAGGGGGCAGCTGCCCCTAAGCCCTGTGAGGTCTGTCTTCCACATATATGCAGGGACAGTAGGCTTACATTTCTGATGTTTCTATTCCTCCCATACTCTACTGATCTTTTGTTCCAAGAACTGAAGCCAGGAGCCGGAAAGAAGCAGTCTCCAGATCCTCCTAAACAGAGGTCTGTGCTCCAGGGACACCCAGCTGACCTGCCACCGAAGCAGGCAGAAGAGAACAGTCCCACCGTCTCCAGGGGGCAGGAGGCTTGGGAGACCTTCATGGCCAACAACGTCTATGAGGAAGACTCCCACATCAAACCTCTCATTTGTGTCTTCTCGGTGCTTGTCCTCCAGCAGCAAAGGGCAGCTGCGCTGTTCTACTTGCCAAGACCAAAGCCCAAGGATCACCGCTGACTTATCGGTATCTGTACGACCCACACAGAAGCCGTCACACATCTTGTTAACTGTTGGAGGAAGTATTTCTGGAATCTACCCACTCCTCTTTACTCCAGCTATGACCTCTTCTTATCATCCCTCAGATTGCTGCAAGAGACTCCCACTTCTGCTAACTTGCTCTCCTCCACTCTTCTCCTCTAAAAGCAAAAGCCAAGTTGGGCCGTGCTTCTACTAACAACCCCCCACCCCAGAGCCCTCACATCTCACTGAAAGTAAAATATTCAAATTGCCCACACTGACTTGCATGCACCCAGCCTCCTCCAGTGCTGCCTCTGACCGACTCTTGGGCTGGTATCCCAAGAGTCATTGACCACACACACTCTTCTCTTAGGCAGCCACATTCATACTTCCTTTTTTCTTTTAGGCATCTGGTCAAATGTCATCTCATTAAAGAGCTTACTGATTATAGCAGGATTCCATCTCAGATGATCCCCAACAGCCCCTCCCTCGTGGTTCTCACATCATCATGAATATGAGATGGAGCCGGTTGCTTCTAGTAAATGAGACAACCATGAGGGTGCGCTACTTTGCAAAGAGGTTCCAAAAATCTTGTTTTCCATCCTAAGTACATTCTTTCATTTTCTTCCTTGCTTTCTGACTCTGAGGAACACCACCTAGCACACCACGTGACCATATAGAGATCAGCATGGCTAGCGATGGTGGAAGCCACCCAGACAACAGTCAGCAAGGCACTGAGTTCTCTTTGCCCATCAGCCAGCCACGACCTGGATCCTGCCAACTCTTCCACATCAAGACTTCCTGAGAAAACTTGAAGCAGAGACATTAGTTGAGCCGCCCCACATTCCTAGCCCAAAAAACTATCCCATAATCAAATGTCTACCAGCATACACTCACCCCTCTATTCCCATTACTCCCTGCCCCCCACCCCGGCACCATCTCCAAACTATTGCATGCTATGATTGTTAGTTTAGTTCCATCTCCACCTGGCTTGGTCCCTTTCCTGTTGCTGTGAAAAAACACCCTGACAAAAACATGTTTATTTTGCCCCCACCATTCAAGGTACAGACCTTTATGATGAGGAAGTCATAACAAACTCTAGAAGAAGCTGGTAACATTGCATCTATTTTCAGGGGAAAGAGAGCCATGAATGGGGGCATGTTAGTGCTCCCAATGCCTTTTCCACTTCATACAGTCCGGGGTCCCCTGTCCCGGGAAAGGTCCCACCTGTAATTAAGATGGGTCTTCCTACACTAATTATCCTGAGAAGACAGCCTCTCACAGGGATACCCAAAGGCCCGTGTCCCAAGGTGATTCTAGAATCTGCCAAGATTAACAGCACTAGGCAGCACACGCATGCACACACATGTGTGCATGAATGCACGCAATAACCATGGGTCAGCAACATTTGCATGTTTGCTCATTGCTGTATCTCAGCCCTCGGAGCACACCTGATACAGAGCAGTGCCTTTGAAAACAGCTGATGAATGTGTATGTGAGGAGAGAGAGGCGCTTTGCAGCTTCACTCGGAAGGTCTTGGCTTGTGTTAAATGAACAAAGCAGACAGTTTGTCTGATCTCTAGCGGGTTCTTAACAAAGCGTGTGTCATCAATCCCCATCCCCCGGGGAAAAGCTGAGATCAAACAGCATTGGTACAGAAGAGTGTGATGTTCAGATAGTTATTCCCACAATTCTTGGCAAGGTGAAGAGGTATCGCTTTGCTTAAATTCAGATGCAAGCATCATGTCAGTGGCTGATTTCATTCTAGGTCTCAAGACACTCATTGCCTAAACACACACACAGACCGCTTAAGAAGGCACCCCACCTTTGGCTTTCAGAATTGTTCCATAGCCCCATCTCTCTTTGTCGTTAAAGATGTAGATTTTATCACAGAAGGTCTTTCAGACCTTTATGAGCTCTGAATTTGATGTTCACTTTGAGAGTCATTCAGAGAAAATTAAAAATTAGTTCGTCTGCACTCTTACTGAACGGCCTCTTAAAGCCCCACTGTCTCCGTAGTGGCAGTCAGACAACAAGAGCAATTGGCAATTATTGCCATTTCAGAGCCTCTGTGTGGCTGCACCGAAATGAAGTCATTGGGTAGACGAGCTTTGGCTATTATGGACCTGCGCCATTCTCCTGCAGGAAGCTGTGTAAGCAGATCGTTTCTGCGGAACAATAATGTTTAAAACCTTAATAGCGGCCAGGCAATAGGAGCAATTTTCCTAACAGGACTGAGCTGAGGATAAACGAGATGTCTGACAAGCCACTCTGCCGTACAGTTATTTCCTGAGCCCTTCGGGGACTTGGCTTTATTTATTGTTTTATTCTACATCGAGCATAGCTCCTGTTACACGGGAGGCTCCCCGTGAATGTGTGGATTATAAGGATGGCTAGGCAAATGAAAGAGAGATTATAAGCTCCTGGATGAAGGTTTCCTTGACTTATGAGCCGCTCCAAACTGGGTGGTCACTATTTTACTGAATAGCCTCATGCTCTTCTATCTCCATTGCCTTGAGGGTGAATGGAAATGACGGTCAAATCCTGGCCAGTCGCTTCTCCAGTGCATGGCACGGGTCCAGCTGCTTAACCATTCTCCTGCTCAGCTTCTTCATTTAGAAAGCCAGCACCATAACTTTTATAGACTAATTAAAAGGATCGAATTAGCTACCTTAAAGTACCAGTAACTAGTGAGCATGGGCAATCAGTATACAATTGCTTATAAAAGCTAGATATGTCTCTTCGCTCCTGGTCAGTTTTGTCTCATACACCCCAAGTTAAAAGCTAGGAATGGCTGCAAGGGTCAAGAAGTCTAGTAATGGGAAAGGGGCCGCAATACCGACAGGTGAGTCCCCATAGCTCCCTAGCCATCCAGACTAGCCAATCAGTGTTCTCTGGACTCAGGGAGAGACCTTGTCTCAAAAAGTAAGGTGGTAAGTCATAAAGGGAAACACCTGATGCTGACCCCTGGCCTCCACACTCATGTACACATGTGGACATCTGTGTATGTTGGCGGAGGCTTCTGTCCCACCTGGTCCCACAATAAACACACAGAAACTATATTATTTAAATCACTGCTTAGCCTATTAGTTCTAGCTTCTTATTGGCTAGCTCTTACACCTTAAATTAACCCATATCTATTATTTTATATTTTGCCACGAGGTTCATGGCCTACTGGCAATATTCCAGCTGGCAGTTCGTGTCTTTCTCCTCTGGCAGGTACATGGCTCTTTGACTCTGCCTACTCTCTATATATATCTCTTTTAGCTTGGCTTTACTCTGTTAAACCATCGGCTGAAAACAGTTTCTTTATTAACCAATGGCAATAAAACATATTCACAACATACATCACCTCTCACATCATGAGTGCACATATTCACACATACACATAAACACATAAATGTGCCATACA
This sequence comes from Microtus pennsylvanicus, assembly GCF_037038515.1. Classification (NCBI taxonomy): domain Eukaryota; kingdom Metazoa; phylum Chordata; class Mammalia; order Rodentia; family Cricetidae; genus Microtus; species Microtus pennsylvanicus. The sequence goes on from NC_134598.1 coordinate 3,544,074, forward strand.
TTCACAAGTACATGTATAAGAATAAAATCATCTATGTAAGATCATAATGACAGTAACATGAGGGCTCAGGCTTAAGTGCAAAGCTTTTTCATTGGTTGCTACAGCATCTAGCAAGTGAAAGGAGTCAGCAACGCCAGTGGGCTACCCCTAATTCATCTCTTGACCACAAACATCATGTGAGAAGCCACCTGGGAAACATGAAATCCTTTGCAGGTAACCCCTTCTGGACCACTAAACTTTGAATGACTAAAGAGTGAATGGCCCATTGAGCTCTATGACTAAGGAAGTAAGATTTTGGAAAGCTGGGGTCAGCCTTCTTTCATCCAGTCTCCTGGAAGCTGAGTGTAAGGGCCACACACGAACAACTGCTGTGGGTGAGAGGAATCTTGAATTGAGAGGTGACTTCTGTATTCACATCTCAATCCTGTTTTACTCATCCTGCAAAGACATAGCCTTGAGACATCGAGAGGAGATGTCTCTAGAGCCATAACACAGCTGACTGACTAAATCCAACAAGGAAGAACAAGTGAGCGACGATCACTACCTGCTACTTACCAGCATTGTGCAAAGTCTGTTTATGTTATTTCATTCCATTTAATCCTTCAAACAATCCCCTAGTCCCCTGGAAAGGGTATGCTTTCCTGATATTTTTATTAAAACACCACAGCCTCCCCCACATACACAATCTGTGAGAGCTACACTGATTTTTGTGCGAGGGTCAGGATAAATGCCTTGCCTTAAAGCTGCTCAGTATTAGCCTTTTTTCCGATCATAATTACAGGAAGCAATGATCACAAAATAGACCAATCAGTCTTCTGGGGATAATGGAAGTAAGTCTCCCTCACCCTCCTGGGAGGTGTGGCAAGCCATTTTTTCACCTTTAGGGTTGAAGAAGCTCTAGGTTGAAGCTAATTTCATGAAAAGCAAAGCAAAGGGATAAGGAGAAACAGATTCTTTGGAGATGTCACTGAACATTGAATCAAGTGATCCTAGAGTTTTACTCTTGATTCTTAAATTTTCTCTTACATGGGAGCTAAAAGTAATATTGTTTGATATGGGAGGTCCTTCTGTCTACGTGTTGATTTTATTGGTTAATACATAAAGGCTTGACCTATATCACAGGGGGAGGAAGGTGAAGTTAGGAGAAGCCATGGATCTCTTGCCTAAGATAAACTCTGGGAATTTTTGCTGCTAAGCCACAGCCACGTGGTGGCATACAGTGACTTAGCCACAAATTAAGTAAGATATTCACATCTGTAGAGCAAGTTCCAGACCCGTATCTCCCCCTGTGAGTTAAGAATGCCAGCAGACTTAGCAGGCCCCAGGACTCAGAAGTAATTAGCAATTCCCCCTGTAAACATTTGCAGACCCTCCGCATCCCTTATCTCTTCCTATCAGCTAGGGATGTCTCCAGACCTGACATCCCAGCATCCTGCTCTCCCCACTGCCTTTTTGCTATAGAATGCTCCTGAGGAAAAAAATAAAGTTGGCAGCTTGATCAGAACACAGACTTGCTGTCCATTTCTGGTGTCTCTTGCCCCTTTCATTCCTCTCCCTTCAAGGCTCGTCCTCCTGTTTGTGTCCCTCTGGTTGGGACAGGTTAGTTTAAGATACGAGTTTAGCCAGAAATACACTTAAGCTATTGGCCAAACAGTATTGCATATAATATGGTTTTCTAAGTGGTTATTTCATGGCTGGGTGGCCAGGATGAACAAGCAACCCTTCCCCCTATTACAATTGTTTACCGATGATAGTAAAGTTGGCATACAGCAAGTCCATTTTCTGTTACTGTAACAGCATACCTGAGGCTAGGCAGCTTATAAAGCTTTATCTAGCTCGTTGCTTGGGAAGTTCATTGGCATGCTTAGTTCTAGCATTGGCTTGGCTCTGGGGAATCCCCATGACAGATGGCATCACAGTGTCATAAGCATGAGGCAGAGATCACATGGGGAAACAGGAAGCTAAAGAGACACATGAGATTCCATGAGAACAATTCATCTCTTCCGAGGATACAGGCTTCATTGACCTAGTAACCTTCCAGAAGTCTCCACCTCTTAGAGGTTCCACTGAGTCGCACATCACCACACTGAAAACTAAGCTCCCATCACACACACCCTGAGGGAGCAAATCGCATCTACATCACAGTAATACTTTATCACCCAAGCCCTCTAGGCTCTGGTAAGACTGGACAACCACAACAGTGACACCCAATCATAATCACACAAGGTCAGACTTCCTTCTTCTTTCGTGGACCTGAGGGTGGATGCTCGGGCATGTCACTCTGCTCTTTCTGGTCATTTCGACCCCGCTGCTTCCCAGGGATTACTGTGTTAGACCAGTGATCTTGCTCTCATCTCCATGGTCAGGTGCTGCTCTCAACCCTAACTCATCGTCAAAGCAAGGGCCATGGAAGGGTCTCATGTCCCAGAGCCAAATGTGATACAAACAAGACATCTGCTCTCCTTTGCCAACACGCAGCAGCAAGGATGACCAGGAAATGTCAGTGGCCATGTGCCCAACTCCATATCTAGTTCCACAAGAGGAAACTATGACACATCTATTATTATACCCACCACCTTATGGGGTGCTACACTAGCAAAACTTACCTAAATTGCATGCCCAGTAAGTTGTAAAGATTTGAAGCCAACTCATCAATTCTTCTTGCTGCTCCATGTATGTGTCCCACTTCCTCACAATTCTAGCTCCTAAAATGACACCGGACACCATTGTCAACATGCATGTCATAGGTTGCTGATACCTGCTCATACCCCACAAATAGATAACAAGCCACCTGCTGAACTGTCAACTATGACCCTTTTCTCCTCCTAGGGATGAGGTGCTGGGTCAGGGATTAAAGGGTGAACACCTCCAACCTGACACATGGAAGAGATCTGGGCGGCCACATGAAGATGGAAGGGTTGCTACTGCACACCTATAGAATGGTCAAAAGGGAAAACAAGATTAGAAACAAGAAGACATGCAGCCTGAAGAAGAAATGTAGCCACTAAAGTCAACAATAAAACAGGCAGAAAAGGGCAAGTAAGGGCATAGAGAGGATGAATTTGGATCTTTTGGGACAGAATGTGTCAAAACATTTCTATTATTTAAAAAATTGTTGACTGCCTTGGATTTTGGGGGGGGGGGGGGACACACAGATCCCACTCTACTATCCTACATCCAGACACCAAATTTATCTCCAACAAGGTGCTAAATAGTATCAACCCCTTGGCCATCTTCTTTGAATAGTTCGCATATAGAAATACTCCACTCTTACTTCCTGTTGCCCTTACTAGAGATGCCGCTGGCTAGCGTGTTATAGCGGCCCATGCCGGTGAACCAGCATGGGTTTTTTGGACTCGGAGGTGGTGCAAATTTGCTGGACCTGGGTCCGGGGAGTCCTGGGGATGGGCTGAACCTGGCTGCGCCCAGCTGGGGTGTCCCAGAAGAGCCGAGGATCGAAATGCTTCATGGAACCATCATCCTGGCTTTCAAGTTTCGCCACGGAGTCACTGTTGCAGCTGATTCCCGGGCCACAGCAGGTGCTTACATTGCCTCCCAGACGGTGAAGAAAGTGATAGAGATCAACCCCTACCTTCTGGACACTGTGGGTGGGGGTGCAGCCGACTGCAGCTTCTGGGAGTCGTTGTTGGCTCGGCAATGTTGAATCTATGAGCTTAGAAATAAGGAACGCATCTCTGTCGCCACAGCCTCCAAGCTTCTTGCTAACATGGTGTATCAGTACAAAAGCATGGTGTTGTCCGTGGGCACCACGATCTGTGGCTGGGATAAGAGAGGCCCCAGTAGACAGTGAGGGGACCCGGATCTCTGGAAATGCCTTCTCGGTGGGTTCTGGCTCTGTGAATGCTTATGGAGTCATGGATCGAGGCTACTCATGACCTGGCCCACGGAGCCATCTACCAAGCCACCTACAGAGATGCCTACTCCGGAGGTTCAGTCAACCTCTACCACGGACGGGAGGATGGCTGGATCCATGTCCCCAGTGACAATGTTGCTGACTTACACGACAACTATAGTGTGCCTGTCCTCTGAAGGAAAGCAGATGTGGCTGTCTGTACCTGTCTGGGGGCTCCTATAGGCTACAATAAATAATAGCACTCATTCCACAGTGAACCGCGCAGTTATCTCCGTACCTTTTGTGAAGCTCTGAAACCTTGTGTGTGTTCACAGTTGATGGGCTCCTGATGCATTAGCTGTTTGTTTTACTCTCTTGGATGCTAAAATTATACTACTTTTCAACTTCAAAAAAAAAAAAAAGAAAAGAAAGAAAAAGAAATACTCCACTCTTTTGTTACTTCATTTCCTGCACTCTGGTTTGTCTGTTTGTTTGTTTGTTTGACTTAATAAAATATCTTGGTGCTATTTCAATGAGTCTTGTCGTTTTATGGCTCTATCATACTTCATTGTGTAGGTTCCCTACGTTAGCTCACTAATCCTGTTGATGAGTGTTTGCATCGCTTCCCGTTCTCTGCTCTCGCTGTGACACCGTGAGCATTTCAGTCTCTCTATATAAATAACCTTTCATAAAGTTATTCAGAGTTATTATCCCACCAGCAATGTGTGAGAGGACCAATGTCGTGTTTGTGCACTCCTGATTTCCTTATTACCCAACAATAATGGGTCTCAATGTGTGAGTCATGACCCCGTTGGGGGTCAACCAACTCTTTCACAGAGATCACATATCAGATATTTACATTACAATACATAGCAGTAGCAAATTTACTGTTAAGAAGCAGCAACAAAAATAATTTTATGGCTGGGGTCTCCACAACATGAGGAACTGTAGTAAAGGGTCCCAGCGTCAGGAAGGTTGAGAACCACTTGTCTACAGCATTAAAAATGGCTACCTGGTTACTAGACCTGGATGGAGGTGGGGGTTCCTTGGACTTCCCACAGAGCTGGGAACCCTGATTGCTCTTCGGGCTGAGGAGTTAATTGGGGGAGGGGGAGGGAAATGGGAAGCAGTGGCGGGGAAGAGACAGAAATCTTTAATAAATAAATAAATTTAAAAAAAATGGCTACTTGTATCAAGTCAGTTCCTGTAATATTAGGAAGCTAGCATCCGCATATATTTAATATATTTCACAAATACACCCTCTTTTCTATAAGTTTTATTTTGCATTCTTCACTGGGCTGGTGGTCTTTTTCTTATTGATTTATGAGAATACTCTATACACAGAGGTCTCCTGTTGTTCATTAAGTGAACTGAATGTTTTCTAATTTTATGTTTATCTTATGACTTTGTGATGGTACTTTTAAAAAAAAGATGTGCTTTATTATGTGTGTGTGTTTGCATGTTTATGAGCTGCGCATATCTGTGAGTGCCCACAGAGGCCAGAAGAGGGTGTCAGATCCCCTGCAACTGAAGTGTCAGGTGGGTGTGATGTGGATGCTGAGGACCCTCTGCCAGAACAGGAAACATCAACAGGAAACATCGTCTCTCCAGCCCCGGGGTTGCTTTTTGCATTGCAGAAAAGCATTCCCTCCATCTGCTTTCTGGAGCATCACACTGAATCCAGGTGTGAGAGAAACAAGCTGAACTTTGTAGTAATAGGGAGCGGCAGCGGGGCTGTGTCCCCAAAACCCCCAGCCGCCTGCCCGGCTAGCTTATGCCCCGAAATAATTACACAGATACTGTATTCTTTTAAACACTGCTTTGGCCCATTTCTAATCATCTGTGTAGCGCCCCTAGGTGCGCTTACCGGGAAGATTCTAGCCTAAGTCCATCCTGGGTCGGAGCTTCATAGCGTGCGTCTTCCCTGGAGCAGGTAGCATGGCGTCTGTCTTGCGTCTGCTCCCGAGAGAAGAGCTGTCGAGTCTGACCTCACTTCCTCTTCCTCCCGGCATTCTGTTCTGTTTACTCCACCCACCTAAGGGTGGGCCTATCCAATGGGCCTAGCAGTTTTCTTTATTGCTTAGCTAATGAAATCAACAGATTGATATATGACACTCCCACATCAGAACTTTCTTAGGAGAAATGAGGCACGATCACCTCACTCTCAGAGAGCTCTTTTATTTGACATCATCACTGACCACTCTGATGCTGAGACTGCCACAGAACTCATCCCACTAAACAAACTGAAATCATTCTTCATGGCATCAGCAGTCGCAGAGTCTGAAGGAAGACAGGCTTCCTGCTGTTGGCTTCCTGGCTGAATAGAGAAGCAAATAGAAAAGAAAACCAAAGACTCGGCCTACAGATGACTTAGTAAGTGACTGAGAAAAGAAAATAAAGACGGGGCAAATGAATAGTAGCAGTCACCCTGCAAGTGAAGGGTCTCCCACACTGGACCCAAACTGATCTGCCTCAGATAGGCAAGAAACTTTTCTCCAAAGAAGGGGGAGCAAACCCTTCTCAGAGGATCAGGCATCGGGGATTTCTGGACCAGAGATTACAATACAGATATGGTGGCCAAAGGGGATGATGCTTCTTTTAAGGGTTTAGCAGGAAACTAAGCAATTCTATAAACACTGCCAAGAAAATGGGCTAAGGCTTCTTCAGAAAAGAATGCTTCCTCCGTTTCTCCGCTGGATCTGTGGCAGTTGCTGGAAACCTCCAGCGTTCTCACATCTGGGGCCGTTCTACCTCTGCTTTGTACGATCCCGGCAACCGTGCCCTTACTCCTTACCTAGTCTAAGCCTCCAGAGATGTACTGTTGCCTCGCTCTGCACTTCTCTTCCTCCTGTGAGCCCCTCTCTCTGTAACTTTTGTGCTCTTTCTCATAGCCAGAGCCGAACAATCTTCCCCACGCCTTGGCTTCTGCCTAGCTTCCTGACCCGTGTTCAGGCAGGCGCCAGTTCCTGCTGGAGCATTTCCCTGAACTTCAGCCTTTTTGGCAAGGGCACCAGCAGCCCGGCTGGCCTTCAGCCACCATCCTGTTCCTCTCGGTGACAGAACAGAGTCCTTTTCCAACCCAGACAGTACCTCAGGCACCCTCATTGCCACTCTTCTCTTCCTGACCAGCAGTTGGTTATTTCCATTTTCCAGGGTTCCGGTTGGTCCTTGTGTAGATTTCCCTCCCTCCCCTACCTGGGAACTCACAGATATAAGCAAAATAAGGTCCAGATTCGCCACATGCAAACTCCACCCACTTTCGACAAATAAGTACATTTATTTAAAACAAGAAAACCGGAGCTACAGAGGCTCCAGATTTGATTAGTTCTGCAGTTTGTGGGTGTGATGAAGGAGCCTGGCTTTCCCTGTCTTGCTCTGCCATGCTGTGCTGCCTTCAGAACTGATCCGTGACGGGCTGGGATGACGCTAAGAGCTCAGCCCAGGAGTCTGGTCAACCCCATGTTCTTGGCCATAGGGGGAGAATATACAGCACAGGACTGTAAATAGACAAGGCCAGTCAGGGCTTTGGGGTTTGGGGGAAATGGTTTGCAGCACGCTAATGTTGACTTGCATGCTGACTGGCAGCTGGGCATGACAACGTCTAGAGACAGAAAGACATTTTCTCAAACACTTCTTTTATTTGGGTCTCAAATAAGATGTTGGATCCCCTCAAACTAGAGCTACAGTTCTAAGCTGCCATGTGGGTGCTAGAACTCAAATGCAGGCCTCTGCAAGAGCAGCCAGTGCTCTCCATGGCTAAGGAGTCTTTCCAGCCCTTTTGCTAGACATCTCAAAGATAGACACTTGGGCCTCAGTGCCACTCATAAGTACCTCTTTAAGAAAAATTGTGGGGCTGGAGAGATGAGAGGAGAAAGAGAGAGAGGGGGGTGGGAACTAGGTTTTCCCAAACAAGGGTGTGTGTGTGTGTGTGTGTGTGTGTGTGTGTTGGTTATTTTTCTGGCAGATGTAATAAAATTTCTGCCAGCAACTTAAGAAAAGAGGGGTTTCCTTTTCCTCATAGTTTGAGGGTACAGTCCATCGTAGGAGGAAGTTACAGCAGCCAGAGGATGAAGCCACATTGGTCACAATGTGTCTCCAGTCAGGAAGCAAAGAACTGAATGCTGATTCTCCGTTAGCTTTCTCCTTTTGACTCAGTCTGGGACCCCAGCCCGTGAGGCAGAGACATCCTCATTTGGGATGAGTCTTCCTCACTTTGTTAAACCCTTCTGGAAACACCTTCCTGTGCTTCCATAGTGACTCTAGATCCTGCGTCCGGTCCTTATCCCCTTAGCTTATTTTAATCTAGAAGAGTTTTCTTTTTCTTTTTTAATGATGATGATCTTCAAAAGATTTAAAGAAAGAAAGAAAAAGAAAAAAATGTCCCCAATTCTTGACCCGCTGGTTTTTATCCCAAGGCATTCTTTAATTTGTTTTTCTAGTATGGGTATCTGGTTAAAAGACAGGCCTGATTAGATTCAGGTTGTTTTTGTCAAGGGTCCTGAGTAGAAGCAGAAAGCACACTGGAAGAGTTTAATGGATGGAAGTTAAAAGAAAGGGCTGTTTCCAGATGTGTGCCAGGCAAAGGAAAAAAAACGTGTCTGAAGGTGCTCTGGGGACCATGTCCTCAGGCCGAGGACTGAGCTGATCAATAGAAACTGTGAAGACTGCAGTTTTATAAAAGAGCCCCCCCTCCTCTGTACGCAATGAATCCTATATCTAAAAGGAACATGGCTGTCACCTAGTCAACCATCCTTCCTTCCACCCTCAGCATTTCTGCTGGAGCCCCACCCCCTCAGTTGAAACATATCCTATCAAAAGGCAAACTGCAAAGATTGCTGCATGATCATAGTCTATAGGGGAAGTTTCCAGCAGCCAGGGCTAGACAGAAACAGACACCAAATAAGGGTCCAGAAATTACTGTCTTACAAATGCTGGAGGGAAGCTTCGTTCTCCAAGGTCTTAGCTCAGGAGGTCACACACAAGAAACTCTCACAAATATTTGCAGTGCAGAGTGGAACACACCTTTAATCCTAGCATTCGGGAGGCAGAGGCAGGAGGATCTCTGAGTTCGAGACCAGTCTGGTCTACGGACTGAGTTCCAGAATATCCAGGGCTACACAGAGAAACCCTGTCTTAAAAAACAAAAACAAAATTTGCTGTGTTTAGTTTCACTGTGGAAGAACCCAAGCTGAACCTGACAAGTTCACACTCTGTTGTGGAAACTCTCCCAGTTAAAGACAACATTCCCATCGCCCAAGCATCTTCACACAATTTCTTTATTTCTGAAGCCTGGGCTTGCATTATTTCTAATTGTGAAAACACATCCAGGGTCATATATTGCACCCTTGTCATTCGCCTTGCAATGTTTCAGCTTGCTTGTAAGGTTTCCAAATAACAGTCTGAACTGCCTGTAAGTAGATTCGTTTGTAAACAGACATCTGCATGAAATCCACCTGTAAGTAGATTCGTTTGTAAACAGACATCTGCATGAAATCCACCTGTAAGTAGATTCGTTTGTAAACAGACATCTGCATGAAATCCACCTGTAAGTAGATTCGTTTGTAAACAGACATCGGCATGAAATCCACCTGTAAGTAGATTCGTTTGTAAACAGACATCTGCATGAAATCCACCTGTAAGTAGATTCGTTTGTAAACAGACATCTGCATGAAATCCACCTGTAAGTAGATTCGTTTGTAAACAGACATCTGCATGAAATCCACCTGTAAGTAGATTCGTTTGTAAACAGACATCTGCATGAAATCCACCTGTAAGTAGATTCGTTTGTAAACAGACATCTGCATGAAATCCACCTGTAAGTAGATTCGTTTATAAACAGACATCTGCATGATCTACATTTACGTGAAAAAGTGTCATTAGGTTGAAGTATGAACGATGCTCAATGTTTCTCAAAGAAGGTGAAGTTTCTTCTCTGTGGACTGTAAAGACAGACAAGCCACTGAAACTCTCTAAACTCAACCTGAGAGAGGCAGATGGATATGTTATTATAGGAACCTAGAGGCCCCCTTCAGCTCAAAGAGCTTAATTGAGCTGTGTAAATTTATCAGTCCCACCTGTCTTGTGATGAAGTTAAATTGGTTTGGATCTAAACCTCACTATCTGTACATAGTGACTTCGCTATTGCTCAGCAGTATAGACATCTGTTGGCCTCCATTTTCTTAGCAATGCAACAAGAAAGCTGAATTGATTAATCTCTATGGTCTCCATGCACCATCATATTCCATAAATCTTTCGGAACTCTATAATGGCTCAGATATATACTTCCTATGATACTGACTGAAAGTATCATAAATATATATATGATATATAAATATCATATATTCATATATATCCTAAATCTTCTGGATAGATGGTAGTTTGTTTTCTAAAGAACATGTTTAGCTTTATTATATACCTTTAGATTCCCAACAGAAGTATTTCAGTGGGGGTGGGGGAGTAAGAAGAACTAATAGACATATTGAAAAACCACATGGAAGCAAATCCTAACTCTGCCATTGATAAATTTCATAAACTTGGTCAATTTACCACTCTCAGCAGAATGATGTCAAAACCTGCATATCCAAGCCTGCTCACCAGTGTGTAGTGGGATTTGGAGGTGAGACCTCTGGAAGGGGATAAGTTCGTGAGACAGAGCCATCCTGAATGTGTTGGTGCCGGATAAATGCAATCCCAGAGAACTGAAGAGAGCTGTCCATGACCAGAGACTGGGGGCACCAGATCGGTGTCTGGAAATTCCTTGATCTGGGGACTTCTAGCCTCCAGAAGTATGAGGAATGACTTGCTGTTATGCATAAGTGTCCTGCTCTATGACATGCTGTTATAGCTGCTAGGAGAGACTGAAACATCTGTTTTTTCCATTAAAAATAAAACAGTTGTCTGTCCCTATCTCGTGTTGATGTGAATAGCCCTCGCGACAATTTCTGGTATCTTATTTGGAACCGTGTGAGGAGTAAATGTCTCCTGGAGGTTCCTTACTATAGTTTTGATGAAAAGAATTGATTGACATCTGACATCCCCGGGTAAGACTGCCCATCGAGCCAATTAAGGTTTGTAATTGTTAATATTATCAATTTAAATAGATCTAGAATCACTAAGATACGAATATTGGGGCATGCCCGTGAGAGACCATCTGGCCTGGGGTAGCCACTGGGCATGCCCATGAGAGATTAACTGGATTGGGGTAACCACTGGGCATGCCTGTGAGAGACCATCTGGACTGGGGTAGCCACTGGGCATGCCCATGAGAGACCATCTAGATTGGGGTAGCCACTGAGCATGCCTCTGAAGCATTTCTTCAATTGGGTTAATTGAAGTGAGAAGATCGTCCTTGAATGTGGGTGGCGTGGGGCCATGATTGGGATCCCCAGACTGGATAAACCAGGGAAGGATTGGCCAGAGTATTCAAGCTCTCCATGGACACAATGTGACCATCAACCTCAGGCTCCTTCCTCTCCACAATGTGCTTTTCCCAGAAGTGTGAGTGTAACTAAATCCCTCTTTTTTCTGAGCTGCTTTCTTCAGGTTTCACCGGGGTGTTGGTCACAGCAACGGGAGAAGCAAATGCATAGCTGCTGACTGTCAGCGTTAGAAATCTACTTTGAGCTGGGTGGTGGCGGCGCACTCCTTTAATCCCAGCACTCGGGAGGCAAAGGTAGGTGGATCTCTATGAGTTTGAGGCCAGCCTGATCTACAAGAGGCTCCAAAGTTAAAGAGAAACCCTGTCTCAGAAAACCATAAAAATAAAAAAAATAAAAAGAAATGAAATTTATTTTAACGTGAAGAATCAGAACCTTCCTAGAAGACCATGGACTCACTCAGATCAGAGAAGGCTAGAGAATCAGGGCCAGGAGGGCAGAACAAAAGGAAGACCCCCTGAGGCATATGTCACGGGAATAGTGTCATAGTCTATGACACTATTACATAGTTACTACTGGAGTGAATGAACTCTCTTTGGTCTCTGTGTCACCATGTGGGAACAGGTTCCAGAGTGGCATCTGTTTGGGTGAGTCCTATAGCGTGTCTTCAGAGCGGCTGGGCTGAGAAGGCGTCTCCAGTCATTAATAGTCCCACCAGAGTTAACCAATGAGAGACAAGCACGTCCCCAAAAGGAAAATATTCCTGTCACTGCCAAAAGATACCGAGCAGATAGAGGGCTGCCAAAAATGACAACAGGAATTTCCACTCAACACCAGTACTTTGTTTGTTTGGAATCTAGGCAGCACTTGGGAGCCAGAAGTGAATGTGGAAAACCTAGTAACACTGTGCATGCCTACAGTTCCGGCACTTGGGAGGTAGAGGCAGGAGGGCTGCCACAAAAACAAAGCCAGCCAGGTCAACAGGAAAAGGGAGGGAGGGAGGGACGGAGGGAGGGAGGGAAGGAAGACAGGGGACTGCTATGGGACAATGGTCTGTACCCTGTCAATTGTATTTTAATAAATGCTGATTGGCCAATAGCCAGGCAGGAAGTATAAGCAGGACCACCAGGCAGGAAGCAGAGGTGGGGCAATGAGAACAAGAGAATTCTGGGAAGAAGAAAGCTCATTTTTCTACAGTCGTGATCCAGCTACAGAGCAAGCAAGACCAAGCCACGTGGCTAGCATAGACAAGAATAATGGGCTAATATAAGAAGAAGCCTGAGCTAATGGGCCAATCAGTTTATAACTAATGTAGACCTCTGTGTGATTTCTTTGGGACTCAACAACTGCAGGAACTGGGCAGGACAGAAACCTCAGTCAACAGTGGTGGGAGGGAGGGAGGGAGGGAGGAAGGGAGGGAGGGAGGAAGGGAGGGAGGGAGGAAGGGAGGGAGGGAGGAAGGGAGGGAGGGAGGGAAGGAGAGAGAGAGAGAGAATCTTGGGTTCAGCAAAACAGACGGTGTGTGTGGCAGGGGTGCCAAGGACAAGGGATTTCCACTTGACCTGCCTACAGTCCAGTCATTCTCTATCAGCCACCGGCCTTCTCCACCTCTGAGCCACACTGCTTCTGCTTCCCTCCAAAGCCCAAAAGCTTGTGCACCTCTGCCAGACCTGGGACTCCACTCTCACCTCCCTGACCCCCAGATCTGACCACTCTGGGATAGCGCTGCAGCTGGCCCAGCTGCTGTCTTTTCATTGGCCACACCTGGCTGCCCAAAGGAACCCCCTAAGCTGTGTGAACAGTCTCCACCCCCAGGGAAATGATGTGCAGAGCGCACTCTAGGGATCACTGCCCACGCACATCAATGAGTCAGACTTAGCGTCTTCATCTTTCTCTGTCATTTGCCCTTCCTTTTCTCCTTGGTAAGCTGTTGTTACAGTTTAAAGTTGCTCAGAGTCTCGCAAGCATTGAATTTGCCTTTCTGTCCAGTTTACACCGGATCCATGGGCTCCATACAGATCTTCTCACGTTCACTCTTGAGTGACCCAGATAATCCTCTCTGTCTGCTCTTTCTTCTTCTTATCCCCTCTTTATGAACCTGACTTAAGAGCCATCTGATCATTCAGATCCTCCCAGATTCTCCTACTTCACAAAGATCACATTCCATACTAAGGGCCCAACTGCATCAACTTAACTCCCCTGTGAACCAAGTCCTGGCCAGCCTGGTTTACTGGGCCTCAGACACTTCCCCTTAAATGCCCAGTCTCCCTCAGCAATACTAGTTCATGCTCTATTGTCTTCAAGTCCCTGATATTCTCAGCCAGTGATAACCAAGTATTTAGGATGATGCGTATGAGCCAGTCCCCAGGGGTCTTGTTTCCCTCATATTCCTCAGGTTGTGCAGCCTTTGTCCCAAGGATGGAGGAGCAGTCGTGTTACTAAATTTCTCTGCTGCTGCAGCACTCGGCCTCCCCCCACCCTTCCTATGCCTCACTGCCCCGTGAACGAGGCTCTGAGGGAGTTCAGAGGCAACCAATGCCCCAGTTACAGTTTCCTGTATTGAGTCACTAATAAACCTCCATCCTGCATGCTGAGTCATGGGATTTTTCTCTTCCTCTGTGATAAATGTCAGGCTTGTAGGTATTGTCTATCATTTCTGTCCCCCCTTATTCCTTGCTTCCTGATTCTTCTCATAGACTAAAAGTTTGGGGTTCCAGAAAGGGCTTTTAGCACACTTTGGGGTTCCAGAAAGGGCTTTTATCACAGTTTAGGGGTTCCAGAAACGGCTTTTAGCACATGCTTAGCTTGTATTCTCTTTCTCTCTTGAACCCTAACTCTAAGAAAAGCCAAGTGTGGGTCTCCATCTTATCCTCTCTGTGTGCTGCTTTTCCTGATAAGTAAAAGGATAAGCCAAAGGTTGGCATCCATCTGTCTTCTTGTTGTACTTCCTTTTACAAGAACTTATAAGAATATGTTCTTTCTGAGCAGCCGAGCCTCACTTTTACATTCTTGTAAGCCTTAGTATCCACAGCAAGGGCCATGCAGCTGCTACCACAGCTGCCTCTGACTCCACTCTATCCAATACTGCTTCCAACAAATGGAGTATGTTCTCCAGTCCGTCAGCCACTGGGCACAACTCCATACCCAAACAGCAGACCATATGCATCAAGGAGACATGCCATGCCACACAGAGGAAGATGGCCACCCTGGTATTCCCACAAAGATGCTCCACCCTCAAATGACTCAACCTTTCTCACATGGCTTGTCATCCACACCACGGTGCACATGATTGCCACTACCGCAAAGAAGTACACAATTCTATGCCACACAGGGAAAGGCAGCCATCCCGGAGAGGCAGACTTTGTAGTGAGGAGGAGCTGCGGACAGGCCTGCTTTTCATCCCACCGGACTCCCACACGGCTAGCTTTATACCCAAAATAACAACACACACATTGTATTCATTCAAACACTGCCTGGCCCATTAGTTTCAGCCTCTTATTGGCTGATTCTCACATCTTGACTAACCCCATTTCTAATAATCCGTGTAGCACCACGAGGTGGTGGCTTACCGGGAAAGATTCAGCATGTCTGACCTGGAAGCTGGTTCCATGGCATCTGCCTCACTTCCCTTCTTCCCAGCATTCTGTTCTGTTTACTCCACCTACCTAATTTTCTGTCCTATCCAAGGGCCAAGGCAGTTTCTTTATTTAACCAATGAAATTGACACAAAACAGACCCACCTACATCACCCCTGTGTGTGTTCTGCCCTCAGCTATATCAGCCTTATTTGAATGTTTATCACCCATCACAGGGGGCATGCAACCCTCCTCACTCTTGGTTCCCTTCCTCCTCAGGCACCAATTGTGTTGTGTGGCCTTTCCTAGGGAAGCATAAACATCTGTTTAACCCAGATATGGCACTAATGACACACCAAGGGGCTTTGAGGTCTCCTCTATGCTCAAGAAACCACCCAGAGCTACAGTCCACTTCCTGTTGCCCTCTAAACAAGCTGTAACCAGCACCATGTCTGCTTGCACGCACTGTGCTCCCGACCATGAATGACAACAGACTGAACTTCTGAACTGTAAGCCACCACCTCAATTAAGTTTTTCTTTTATAAGAGTTGCCATGGTCATGGTGCCTTTTCATAGCAATAGAAACTCTAAGAGAGTGACCAAGGAGTTTATTGGGATTTCTTTCGTTTTTTAATTTTTATTTATTTGTTTTTGGTTCTTTTGAAACAAGGTCTCACTTTGTAGCCCTTATTGTCCTGGAACTTTCTCTGTAGACCAGACTTGCCTCAAACTCACAAAGATCTACTCTACTCCCCTGCTGTAGTACTGGGATTAAAGGCTTGTGACACCACATCAGGCCTTTGGGGGGGGTTCTTATAGGAATGGGGATTATTTGTTAGGAACATTGGTGATTTGGTGGCTACTGCACCACCAAAAGCCATGCATCATGGGTAAGAACTCACAAAGTTGCATTCCTGGAGATTCCTGACCAGCTTGCAGGCAGCGATACCAAACTCTCCTTACTCCTAGCAAATGTTTGCTGTTATTATAACCTTGGGAAGGGGTCTTGTAAGCCTTGTAACTTTCTGAGCTTCCTCATCCTCATGAGACTCCTTCCAGGAGTGAGGAGGTTTGAATGAAAATGTCCCCCATAGGCTCAATAGGGAGTGACATAATTGGAGATGTGGTCTTGTTGAAGTAGGTGTGGCCCCATTGGAGGAAGTGTGTCACAGGAATGGCCATTGAGGTTTTAGAAGCTCAAGCCAAGCCCACTGTCACTCTGTCTTCCCACTGCCTTTAGATCCTGTCTAAAACCCTATCTGCCTACATGCCACCATGCTTATCCAGGAGGATAATGGACTAAACTCTGAACTGTAAGCCAGCCCCAATTAAATGTTTTCCGTTATAAGAGTTGCCATGGTCATGGTGTCTCTTCACAGCAATAAAACCCTAAGACAAGGAAAGAATATTTCACTTCACAGGAAGTAGCCACACAATAGCATCATGACCAAAGTTCCTCTGAGAAGCCTATCACAAAGGCATAGATGAGTCTAGCTCCACAAACCATGAGGAACAGACAAGCATCAGGATCTGGTTTCTAATTCTAATTTGTTATATAGATCACTAGAGAATATTTACCTATCTCTTTGGTGTGCATTTCTCCCTATAAAATTAAAGAGTTAACTGTATCTCCCGATAAAATTAAAGAGTTAACTGTAGGTGGCATTTTCCTGTCCCAACCTTTTGCTCCCAAAGAACAGACAACTGCTTCCCAAATTACCACACAGAAATTTAATATCACTTATAAATGTTCAGCTGATAGCTTAGGCTTATTACTAGCTAACTCTTACACTTTAAGCCATATTTTTTATCTATGCTTTGCCACGTGGCTCATGGCTTGTTACCTCATTTGCTACACTTCCTGCTTGCTCAGAGACTGACTGGTTCTCTTCTGTCTCCACCCTTCTCTGTGTCTGGGCTGTCCCACCTGTACTTCCTGTTTGCCTACTAGCCTGTCAGCTGGTGTGAATATGAGAGTAATACATATTCACAGTGTACGGAAGGAATATTCCACAGCAAGATACACCATATCTGCTCTCTAAATTACCTGGGCTTTTATAGTCTATAACCTCAAACAAAGTAGGAAATACTCTGTAAGAAATAAAAATAGGAGTCTAACCTAAGAGGGGGAACACAGTTCTGTTTGAGATATGACCATGTGGGGAAAGCAGAGACTGAAGGTGAGGGAGTCACCTGTGGCTGTGTTGCCTGGGAGCGCTTATAGCAAGGGGGCTGGAGAGATGGCCCAGTGGTTAAGAGCACTGATTGCCTTTCCAGAGCCCTGGGGTTCAATTTCCAGCACCCACATGGCAGCAAACAATTGTCTGTAACTCCGAGATCTGACACCCTCACACAGACATACATGCAGGCAAAACACCAATGTACATAAAATAAGAATAAATAATTAAAAATAAAAAGCATGGTCTTCCTTTTTACTTGATAGTCCTCGGGTCTATCCAGCACGAAGCTGACTTTCATGCTGTGTCAAATGTCACATCCCTGTCAAGTGAAAACTGAGTTGAACGTGTTGGGCCAGGAGCCAGATGGGAGGATGCTGACGGTCAAATGCACACAAGCAAATTTTAAAGAGGCCATCAAGTTGAATGGGTTAAAAAAGAAAAGATTCTCAGGCTTAAAAGAAGCAAATAAAGAAGCAGAAGACCTAAAAGTCAAGTTGTTGACCAGACGCTGAGAGTAATGACCCATGAGAAGTTAGTGCAGCGATTTAATGCAGTAGCCGTCTGTAATCTATTGCATGTATCTGGGCTGGCCTGAACGAAGTCTCATGTCTGACTGTCCCTATGTCTGTCTGCCCTCAACAAAGGACTTTGGTCTGCATGTATCAAATGTTGCAGAAAACATGGCATAGGAACGGGATTCTTTATGAGTTTTACAAGGGAAGAAACTTTACTGAGAGAACAGTACCATTACAAACACATCATCAAGCCGTATCCACAGATTGCTTCCAGCGTTCACGGTGGCTGTCTGCTGTACAAGGGAAGAGGCAGCCTGCTGGCAGCTTTCCGCAAGCGATTACCACAGCACACACACATCCGTATCTCTGGGCCAAGGGCACAGAAGAACACAGAAGACTGATGATACACATTCCATTTAGGTTATAAAGCTGATTGCATGGGAATCCAAGGCAAGCAAGGCTAGTTGTTACGGTCTCCTCTTTAAGGCAGGTTGAACACAGACTGGTCACACAGTAGGATAAGAGATTAAGTCTTAATTGATCTCCAGGTGGATTGTTAATTTGGCTGAGAGGTCCAGCAAAAGTTCACTCTTTGCAGAAGGTCATAAAATTCATAAAATTGTACCACTGTGTGAAATGTTTTCTTAGACTTCTGCCTTTTAAAATAACCAGTTCTAGAACCTTCTTATTGGTGCCCTATAACTACTACCTCCTCGTCTTCCCTCCTTCCCACCACTGAACTTGTCTTCCTACTGCACTCGACCCTTCCCAGTGAAACTTGACCTCTGAGAAAGGTCAGAAAACTCATAGTTTTCCTAATAAAGAAACACTATGCAATCACTAAATTCTGTCTCATCTTGATGGGGAAACATTTATATCAGATCTAGTCGAGTCAAATGCAGAGTCCTACAAAGAAACCAAAGGGTCAAGAGGAAATGATCTGGGACAAGAATACTGTCTTCACTGTTAAGCAATCATGAAAGTAGGAGAAAGAGTTCTTTTCATTTTTTTTTAATATTTGTGTGTCAGGGGGCCATTGTTGGGGGCTGCAGACCCCTGGCCCCTGACTTTCTTTGCCTGCTGGAGTGAACGGAGTAAACAACTTGTTTTCCTGTGCCTGCAGCTGCTCTGAGCACAAGACCCTCATGAGTTCCTGATGGCAGGGGAGTGGGTTCTGGTGGATGCTACAGCTGGAAATCCCAAGAGCTGCAGCATGGATATCAGTTAAGGATTCCTATAAAAGCTTCTCTGGAGCACAATAAAGTTGGCATTCTTGGTTGAAGGATGACCTGTGTCCCCCGTGTCTCTGTGTGCGCATGTGTTTAAATCTCCAGCCCCTTTCCCAGCTTGCGAACCATCGTCCTGTAGTGCAGGTACCACGGGCTGCATGCACAGGTGTGTGTGGTACCCCCCAGAGGCCAGAAGACTGCATTAGATATCTGGAGCTGGAGTGCAGGCATTGTAGGCCATCCAACATGGGTTTTGGGGGCAGAATCCTAGTTTTCTAAAAGAGCAGCAAACACCTGTAAGGACTGAGCCATCTCTCCTACAGGGTATCTTCTTAATAAACTGTTTGACTGCTTCATAGAAACATGGTCACCATTGAATAAATAATGTACAGGGTAGGTTTGGGGTAGGAAGGTTCAAGAAATAAATCTTCAACATAGAGAGCTTGTTGGAATTCTAGGTGGCCTAGGAAAGGAGTAATAGAAGGCAGGAATGAAGAGCTGGACACCAAAGAGTCAGAGGGACCCTCGTCTTTGTCACCACCACCCAGAAAGAGTAGGCTGGCCTCTGAAGTGTTGGGCAAAGGACTGTGTCTAACTGAGAAAACTCAGTCACCCGCAAGGACTTGAAAACAGCAATGAAATGAAGTTGACTAAGTGTAAGAAGAAGGGTGGAGGGAGGCCTGGGACAGACGTAACACACCGCCCTGCCCTGCCCTGCCCTTCCCTGCCCTGCCCTTCCCTGCCCTGCCCTGTCTGGGAAAAGCAGCTGCTATGCAACCCCAACAGCTGTTGCCTTTCCCAACACTCTCAGATCCTCATACTCTTTCAAGAGTGGCCGTAGGCTGAGGAGAACCGTCCCAAACATGGATGGCTGCTGCAGGCTTCAGGCTCACTTTGATTTTCACTTTTTCACTGGCCTTCAGGTTCTAGAATTTTAACAGCAAGTATGCCATTGCTTCTCCAATCAGGAAACAGCACTGGTGCTATGTGTTAAATATTTTAGTGACTTAACTGAACAAGACATTAAAATAAGGATCAAACAGCACATGTTCCAGGAATTGTGTCTGGGTAGACATTAATTTGTGACAAGACTTTTACATTTTCCAGTTTGAGTTCTGCCTGCGTTCTAACTAAAGCATATACAAAGCCTCCATTTGTGCAGTTCAGGCTGATGGCCACTATCAAGGCTTGTTCCCACATCAGGATTGGTGACAGATTGCTCCACAATATTACCATTTCTGCTTAATTAAGTGTTTAGGCCAGAATTTATTGGATGGATGACTAAGGAACAAGGAGAGGTGACAACATTTCTAAGCACTCTAGATAGGGCACAGAGTAAACACAAAATAGGTGTAATTTAGTTGGAGTTTCTATTGCTGTGAAGAGACACCATGACCACGGCAACTCTTATGAAGAACAACATTTAACTGGGGCTGGCTTACAGTTCAGAGGTTTGGCGCACTATCACGGTGCTGGGGAGCATGGCGGTGAGCAGGCAGATGTAGTGCCTGAGGAGTGGATGAGAATTCTTCATCTGGATCCACAGGCAGCAGGAAGGGAGAGTGAGCCACTGGGCCTGGCTTGAGCTTCTGAAGCCTCAAAGCCCACCCCTGTCCCCCAGTGTCACACTTCCTCAACAAGGCCACACCTCCAATAATGCCACTTCCAATAAGTCTATGGGGGCCGTTTTCATTCAAACCACCACAGGATGTTACTAGGTATTATTGTTTTGGGTTTTGGGTTTTGGGTTTTTTGTTGTTGTTGTTTTATGTACATTGGTGTTTTGCCTGCATGTATGTCTGTGAGGATGTTGGATTTCCTGAAACTGAAGCTACAGAGAGTTGTGAGCTGCCATGTGGTTGGTTGCTGGGAATTGAACAGTGGTCTTCTGGAAGAGTAGTCAGTGCTCTTAACAATTGAGTCATCTCTCCAGCTACTATTGTTAATGGGACCTTTGTTAACATCCTCATTGTTACTACTCAGGAAACAGCACTGAGGAGAGATCATATCTTACTGAAGACGGAGAGAGAGTATAGGAGTAGAGAAAAGAAATGGAAGGGGCCAGAGAGATGGCTCGGTGCTTATAAGCATTTGTTGTTCTTCCAGGATGGCCTGGGTTCAATTCCCAGCAACTACATGGTGGTTCATAAACATCTATAATTCGGTTCCAAGTGATCCAATGCCCTTTTCTGACTACAAAGGCACCAAGAATTCACATGATGCACAGACATGTGTGTCTGTGCTTATATATAAAATAAAAATAAATATAAATATATAAAGGGGAGTCTGTAAGGAGTTGGCGGAGGGACAAACACGATCAAAATACATCAAAAATCTGAAATAAAAAGAAATGGAGAAGGGTACAAAAATTCAAAAAGATGTGCTTTGAATTTGCTGCTTTAACTTGGGGGACAAGAAGGGAGAAACTGGAAGAGTTGAGAATATGGCAAGTCTTCAGACTCAGGACGGAATCCAAGCACGGGGTGGAAGGAAAGCAAGTGACAACCCATGGGTCGTGGATGACATCAGCACCTTTCTGATGAAAGAGAATGGAACACCACACAAATGCTTTCTTTGTTTGTGTGATTTTTGAGACAAGGTTTCTCTGTAGCTTTGGGGCCTGTCCTGGAACTAGCTCTAAAGACCAGGCTGGCCTCAAACTCACAGAGATCCACCTGTCTCTGCCTCCCAAGTGCTGGGATTAAAGGTGTGTGCTACCACCACCCAGAAAATCCCCAATTTTGAAGGCAAGTATTGTTTATTGAAAGTTTGTTTTCCGTTTCTATCGGTGTATGCGTGGGTGGCAGTTACGGTGCCAACACTATTTGGAAGCCACTTCACTATATCAATACAAAGCCCTGGCCTTTCCCTGATCATCCTGGAAGAACGTCAGGTATAGGAACTTTTTTAGAGGGTTGTAGCAGGGAGAAGGTCACTCAAATGGAATATTCTGGATTTGAGCTTGTTTATTCTCAGGGCAAACTGTTCACTACTAAGAACTCGTAGGTACTGAGCCCTTACAGTGTGCCAGGCACTGAGATAAAGAGTCCCCATTGATCCTTCCAGCAGCTCCAGGAGGGGAAGAAGCATCAATATTACAACAAAACCCGAGACCAACAAACCTAGATCTAGAAGCCGCAGAAAACACACATGGCTCTTTCCCTCTCTCCTTTCTTCCCCCTTCCTCTGTTGGAAATATTATTTTAAGGTGTGTTACTTTTGTTTATGTTGCATTTGTTTAATTCTGTGAAGCTGTGGTACTTTGCCTGTCTAGACACCTAACAATAGCAAGGCAGAAGAAAGGATAGGCGGGGCTGGTAGACAGAGAGACTGTATAGAAGGGGAGGACTGGGAGAAGGGGAACAGGAGTAGCCTGAGAAGGAGGACATCAGGCACCAGCCATCTAGCTACACTGCAATCTATAGAGTAAGATTTGAAGAGAATGGGAAAGCTCAGAGGCTGAAGGGTAGACAGGGCAGTATGAGTTAACTAACAGCTGGCCAGCAACAAGCCAAGCTAAGGCCAGGCTGTTATAACTAAGAATAAGCCTCCATGAGTGATTCATTTGGGAGCTGGGTGGCGGGCCCCCCAAAAGAGTCCAAAGAGCTTAACATCATACGACAACATTTCACTCTCTTTCTCAGTCTCTCTCTCTTCCCTTTCCCTTTCTTCCCTGACCCTCATTTCCTATGTCAGGAAAGAAAAGAAAGAACATTCAAGTAAAATGAAAAAGGAAGAAAGGAAAAGAAAATCATGGAAACAGACGGGATCAAGAGGAAGAGGGAAGACGCCAAGAAACAGGAAAGGAAGGGAGTGTTGACCTTGGTGCACATCTAAATGGCCTGTAGTACAGGGTCATCCCAAATGTGGAGCCTTCAGGAAACCTGTTTGAAGAAGTCTGTTTGGGGAACAATGAGAAAGGCAGAGGGGTACGGTGTGCCAACACAAACGCAAGCTTCCTTTTTCTGTTCAAGGTCAGCCTTGGTGACTCAAGACACACCCTGATCCAAGGGAATGGCGCCAGCTTCAGAGGACTGCTCCTGAGGCACCTCGCGCCAGGGCAGGGGGCAGCCTGAAGTCGCAGATTCTCCCTCTCAGAGGAGCCCCTGGATCCAAGATGAGACCATGATAGAGCCCTGAAGATCTCACCAAACATCAGCAGTTCTGAGCTGTGAACCCTTTTGGCTTCCAGGAATCCATTAAATGGATGTAACTTCAGCCCAGTAAAGTTTCTGCTGTGACAGAAAATGTGGGAAGGTCTGCAGCCCAACGTTGCTGCCCAACACCACTGAGATTTATCACAGGGATTTATCAGGGAATGTGACAGAGAGATTCCATCTCCAGGGCTCCGGTCATGACACTTCATTGTCTAGAGAGAACACAAACTATGTGCTATTATGCACACAAACTGCCTGCCAGAAAATGTCCCCACTCTGGCTCAAGTCACAGGGGCTAACATGACTAGAGGGATGTAAATGTAGCTAACCACCTGGTGGTCATCTCTCAGTAATTCCAAGGGAGAACTCAGGCTGATGAACAACAGCTCTGTGGGGTGGATGTCAGTATCTCAGTATACGTACATTTCAGTTATGTTTTGAGGAGGTTCCTGCTCCCTTGCCCTTCCTACCCACCCTTCTTCCCTCCTGGAGCTAAGAAGACACCATAGAAAGAGGCCTGCTTGTATTTACTATGGCATCACTAAAATCTGTTCTTAGCAGGGAAAACCAGTTGCTATCGCTGTTACATGTTGGCCCAGAAACTCACATTTTAATGACTCCCCTTTTCTTCATGTATTCTGAAGAGGGCCCAGATTCTATCTGTGTCAATGACACTCAATATAGGATCTCTCAATGCCTTGAGCCATATGCAGAGAAGCAAAGGAAACCTCAGACAGAAATACACCAAACTTGGATTCCTGATTCAGCCTTGGGGAACTCCCCAAAGAGTCTCAATATATAAGAAAGGGAAGAGCAGAAGAAAATATTCTCAAATAAAATTTTAATATCCTCTAATTAAATCCCTTTTAGTGCTTTGTTGAGATAAATGAGTTTCCTTATGAAATGAAAAATCTAGTGACTTCCAAATCTCTCTTACCAGCTTTCTGGGGTCTCCCTTTAAGTTGCTGAGTAAAATGTGGCCTCTCTTGATATCCCCCAAGGTCCACCTCTCTCCTGACCCCTCCTTTTGCCACTCTGTCCCCTCTGCCTTTGGCAGGTCCTCTTTCTATGCAGACTCAAGGTCAGCCTTGGCATTTGCTCCTTCTGCCTGACCACAGGCTGACTCGGTTCCATGACACCCCTGCACATGTAGAGAAAGCTGGCGTGCAAATCTCCAGCCTGGTCTTGTCACCAACCTTCCAGCCCCTATGTGCAGGAAGGCTGACCACTCAGCTGCCACCTTCTGCTGGGACAGTGGCCACACATCCCTGTGGCTCCAGCTTCACAATGAATAGAGTCCACTCCCATTCTTGGGAAGTCTCGGATAGTCATTGCCCTGAGTATTCTCCTATTTCCTGGCCCCACTTTTTTCTCTGAAACACCAGCCTTCCTGGAACACTACCCACCCCTGCCGTCAGTAAGTGTCCTGTTCCTCCATCCTCAGAGGCCAGAGGCTGTGGCGTCTTACCGACTCCTCATAATCATAACCATCCAAATGAGAAACCAGACGCAGTTGACTCTCACCAGCTCTGTGGTCTCCTCCACTTTAGTCCCTGTACCCAGTGGCATAGTTTATAAAAGGATGGGCATGTGACAGGGCTGTTGGAAAAGCAAATGAAACAGCAAGGGAGACAGCACTGCGCTTGACACAATAATTCTGATTATTCCAGTCACATATCCATCCAACACATTTATTGATCGCTTTCTATGCCAGGTACTGTTCTAGGTCCTGGAGATACATCATGAGAAAACAAAATAAAATATCTGCACTCCTAAGGCTTACAACCTGGAACAGACAGTGAGCAAATAGGTCATATGTTGGTTGATATTAAGGACCATGGAGTAAAGGTCAGGCAGGATGAGGGCAAGAGGGAGTGCTAACATGGAGAGAGGCTGTTGGGCTTTTTCAAGATGTTTGAGGAAGAGGGCATCAATAAGACGACATTTGAACAAAGAGCCAAAAAGGATTAAGGAATTATCCAGCCAGATTTTTACAGGAGGAATAGGCATAAGGGCATTCCAGAGATAAGTCTGACCCATCTGAGCCACAGCCTTATGGAATGGCAAGGACAGGTGGGTGTGCAGTCAGAAAGGAAGCCATCAGTCTGTGGGTTCCAATTGTATCGGTCTTATGGATCCAGCAACGAGCAGCTTGTGGCCAGAGTGGGGAAGAGCTGTCATTAGGCTATGCCTATATGAACCAAGAAGTGACCTTATTGAAATAAGGATGGTAGTAAAGCCAAGAAGACAAGAGAAGAATGCCAAACCCAGGAATGGGTGATGTTAGCCTGGACCAGGATTGACACCTTTTACTTGAAGGTTTCCCCCATGAAAGCCAGAGTCCTGATCTTGGATTCCATCACCTAACTCCTTCCTTGTTCGACCATGCAAATCTCTCCCTCTCACGTTTAGCCATCAATACCCAGCAGTCATTTCCCCATCCCAGCTCCACTCCATCACTGGGACCTTCCACTGAGTCCTACACTCATTTCTCTTTCCTACCATAAACCAATCCCTTCCGGGTTTCCTCAAATTCAGCAGCAACTGGAATTCTTAACTACAAAGGGATATCCCTTTCAATGTGGGCACTCAAAATTAATGGTATGACTCTTTTAAGTGGATCTTACCACTAGGTTTCCATGACAACAGTTAACATCGAGCACATGCTCAAAAACTTACAAAAGACTATTTTTTAAAAATTCTCTTTAATCCTTACAATACTCCAAAAAAGTAAACAGGATTATTAACCCCAATTGCACAAATGCAGAAACTAAGGCACAAAAAGAGGTAGTCAATAGTACAAAGCTAGTAAGGCAAATGGAGGGTGGGGGTGGGGGCTAGTGTTGGAATCCTGAAAATCTAGCTCCAGAGTCAGCCTTATCTGTCTTCCCATTCTCCATCATTCTGTCTTCCCAATCTCCATCATTCCAGCTTCCCAATCTCCATCATTCTGGCTTCCTAATCTCCATCATTCTGGCTTCCCATGCCTTTCTGTGGATTATATGAACTGTAACTCATGAGCACTATAAAACTTTTCTACCCAAAGCCTTTGCTTCAGCCTTTCTCTCCTTCTTCTCTCCTCCCTCTCTCTGCCCTTCCAGGTCCCTCCCAGCTCCCAATATGTCAATGGACTTCCTGTTCCTCCAGGAAGTTTTTCTACATAAGACTGACCACTGCTCCTCCATTATTTGAAACTACTACAAATCACCATGTGCCCCATCTTCTTCTTCTCATTCCTCCTCCTTTTTCTTCTTCTTCACCACGAATCTTTTCAAGTACACTACAGACTGTTTATGTGGAGCAACCATAATTTACATTGTTTTTTATATCCCCACAGTATGTGTAGCAATCGTGGGCCATTCAGTTCACCATACATTTCAGAAAAAGCCTATGGTGAGCTAGATTCTGTGCTGGTCCTGGAAAACACAGCTAAGATGGCCCTCAGATGATTTGTAGACTATGGGTCTACCCAGGGAATTGCTTCCTGAAAAGGATCATCCATTTCATCCCTTATACAATCCTTTTTTACAAACACCATCAGTGATTCCAGGCTATGCAAATAAGTGGCTTTCATGTCAGTCCACAAAAACGCATTGAGTATTTTCTTGTAGAATGCTGAGCCAAGTTCTTGCTCTAAAAAAAAAAAAAAAGAAACTTGACAAAATTCCCATTGACTTCCAGTTTGTACTGTCATCTGTCTCAGGGTGATGGTGGTAATAGAGAAAGTACTCAGTGTGCAGAGGCAAAAGGGAATACAGAACTCTGCTGTAGAAAAACAGCCAGATGAAACACAGAACAATCAAAGAAATTGATTACTTCACTCTTGGAGGGCCTTCCTCAGCCCTGATATCACATGATCCATCATGGCTTCCACAAATTGGTACCCTCAACCTCTAGACATCTACTTTCTACCTAGTGTCCCAGGTCCAGCACCCCTGCATACTAACTACATTTTCTATATTCTAATGCCAATTATCCATCAAGAGAGTATAACATCTGTCACATAAAATTCTATCCTTAATTCAATTAGTTATGTCTAAGGACTATGGGAAAGATGTCCCAAATCATATCAAAGGGTCAAAATGTAACATGAGGGCCTGCTTTGTTGGGGGTTTCTGTCCTCCCACCAGGTCCCACAGCCAGCAAGCCCCAAAGAAATCACACAGAGAGGTCTATATTAGGTTATAAACTGATTGGCCCATTAGCTCAGGCTTTGTATTAGCTCTTATAATTTATGTTAACCCATTATTCTTATCTATGTTAGCCACATGGCTTGGTACCTTTTTCAGCAGGGTAGGTCACATCCTGCTTCTTTGGTGGTTTGGGCAGGACTGGGAGAGAGCTTCCTTCTTCCCAGAAAACTCCTGTTCTTATAGCCCCACCTCTACTTCCTGTCTGGTTTTCCTGCCTGACTACCGGCCAATCCGCGTTTATTTAAAACGTAATTGACAGAATAGAGACAATTCTCTCGTACCAACAAAGGGATGCAGGAATCACTCTAAATGGGATGGTAGCTTTAAGAGAAGATTGTAGGATGAGTGGCCCAGTTGTTGCTCTAGCGTACAGGCACACCTCAGAGTTTGATATCACGTTTAATAGATTCATGAAATTTTAAAAATAAAGGAATCTAGGAATCCTTTGATGCAATCTCCATGTGTCAGCCCTATGAAACTAAAATCCCTTAGCAGGTTCAGGCGACACCAAGAGAGTGTCACATGGTCTTTGATTCCTGACTTTTGCCAATAATTACCAACAGGTAAGATCCCTGTTGACATGCAGGTACCCAAAGATAGTCCACACATAATACCCACATAACAAAGTGGGCTTGTTTTTCCTTTTTCGTGTTATTCCTAAGAGCTTTTCACATGTATAGCTTGCTTGTTTTCACAATCATCATGAGACTTGTTCAATCATTCAATCCTAAAGTTGAGACAAGCCGGGCGGTAGTGGTGTATGCCTTTAATCCCAGCACTCAGGAGGCAGTAGCAGACAGATCTCTGTGAGTTTGAGGCCAGCTTGGTCTACAAAGTGAGTTCCAAGACAGCCAGGACTGTTACACAGAGAAAACCTGTTGAGTCAAACCTGAGACTTATATCAGTACTGAGCACAGCCAATGCTCCATCTGAGTCTAAACACTTGCTGGTTCTGCTATGTGTTCCAAAGAGGGCCTGCTTGTTTGTCCTGGCAACCTGGCTATCTTAGCCCCAAAATAACCACAGAGAAACTGTATTAATTAAATCACTGCTTGGCTCATTAGTTCTAGTTTCTTATTGGCTAACTCTTACATCTTAATTTAACCCATTTCTATTAATCTGTGTATTGCCATGTGGCAGTGGCTTACTGGCTAAAATTCGCAGCATCTGTCTCTGGCAGATTCATGGCATATCTCTGACTCTGCTTTCTTCCTCTCAGAATTCAGTTCTGTCTTCTTCGCATACCTGAGTTTTGCCCTATCAGGCCAAGGCAGTTTCTTTATTCATTAACCAAATACAAACAGCACACAGAGGGGAATCCCACATCCGCTATGCCATGCTTCTTCCACTCTCCAGGAAATCAGACAAATGTCAACATATACTGTTTGTGTCTTTAATTTTCTGTATGTTTTTTAACACTTAATTTGTGTGTATGTGTACATATGGGTGACCAAGTACCATGAGATACATATGGAGTTCAGAGGCAACTTGCAGGTGTTAGTTCTCTCATTCCACCTTGTGGGTTCAAGGAATTGAACTCAAGTAGATAGGCTTAGCAAAGAGTGCCTTTACCCACTGAGCCATCATACTAGCTCAAATTATAATAGGTTGACACCTTAAGAATCTAGCTGAGAAGATACTGACCATCCTGGACCCGCTCAATTCTCAGAGGTGGCAAAGATTCAAAGAGGAAAGCAATCAATGCAGAGCGATTCCTCCTCTGTGTGGCCAGACTTGAGTCGCACCCACCCACAATCCATAGGCCACAGTCATCTCTTCTAGCTCCCTTCCCTGGTCATTCCAAGTACCAGACACTGAAACAACACCTATAGTACAAAGCCTGCCACTCCTGAATGGTTCACTCTGTACTGCCTTGCCTTTCCCAGGGAAACCTGTGATCCACTATGTTATCCCTTCATTCCTGCCCCACCCTGTCATCTACCCCATCTGGTGCTTTCCCACGTGGCCCTCCCTCCAGGACCTCTGAAGACAACAAGCCATTTTCCTGAACTTTTGTGTCACTTCTGTAGGTCACACAGATTGACCAAACACATAAGAAAAATGAAAAAGTGAAATTTATGCCCTGGGCAGCCCATACATGGCGGTTCTGTTGGACTTGTCCATATTGGGTTTCATGGTCTAAGTTGATGATGATGACTGACCAGATCTCTTTCTCAAGAAGGCACCAGATCTCATTACAGATGGTTGTGAGCCACCATGTGGTTGCTGGGAGTGGAAATTAGGACCTTTGGAAGAGCAGGCAGTGCTCTTAACCACTGAGCCATCTCCCCAGACCAACACCTAAGAGGTAGAACATAATCACAAAAAGGGGTTGAGAACGCAAACCTTGAGGGTCCTTGAGCAATGTTCAAGGGATCAGCATGTGCAATGGAGGACAGTGTGCTCAAGCCAGGGAGTCAGCTCAAGCCCTGGAAGCATGGCTAAGACTTCCATCCCTCTGTACTCAAGCCTTTAGCACAGCAGAAGGAATGACAGTGACGTTTTTCAGTGTCCAGATCAACTGAAATGGAGAACTGGTCCTCAGACTGCTCTGCGGCAGCAGTTCATCCACCTTATGAAAGGTTTTGCTGGTACTTTTTTGGAAAGGTTTTTTAATGTGTAAGGGTGTTTTACCTGCATAGGTCTGTGCATCACATGTGTGTGTGCCTGTGGAGGCCAGAAGAGGGCACTGGATTCCACTAGAACTTGGCTTACAGTCAGTTTTGAGTGCTGGGAAATGAACCCTGGTTCTCTGGAAGATCAGTCAGTGCTCTTGACCACCAAGTCATCTTTCCAGCCCCTGATACCAACACTGTCCTAATCAGCTACTTCGGACTGAATATTGAAATAGGAGATGTTTTTAGAATTCTGGAGGAGTGCTTCATTGTTCTCCGAACTCCAAATGCTTCTGAGCATGATTCTGAGTTTCTTGAAGCAAAAAGAAACAACTCACAAATGTCTAAATCCTAAACTGCTTCTAAAATGTGCCACTTCTAAGAATTCTGCAGGAAGCAATTCGTTAAAACACGTCTACATGTGCCCTATTGACTGTTGTTTCTTGGTCTGTGGCTGTGATTCATTAGCCTTGAAAGCACAATACTGGACTCAAAATCAATTGCATGCCCTGGTTTTAAGAAATAATGATACGGTCTCTCAACAACATAAGAAGGATCGAGTGACCAATACACTCTATTTACCCAGGTCTCCAAGAGTCCCTGAAATATGGGAATTTCCCTTTTAAAACTGGAAGATCCTTAGCAAACTGTGGCATGCTGGTGATCCAAACCTAGGCACTTTTTTGGGCCTGTGAAAATAGTGGTTTTTATTTTTACTAACAGGTACTAATTTTATATATGTGTGAACAGTGTCTGATGTGCTATCTACACATGCATACAGCATGCACTGATCAAATCCATTTTTAAAAGCAAATATTTTCTTAGCCTTTAAGAGGTGTCCTAGAGCCAAACACTGCTGCAAGGCAAGATGATAATCACCCTTTAATGTCTTTAAACAGCATATTTTTGTAGTCTTGTAGAAAACCCAATGTATAAATCCGTGACAATGAATAAATAGATTAGTGATTCTTAGGGCTTCCCGGTGCAGATGAAATACATCAAGCAAATGAAAAGCAAAACTGACACAGGGGACAATGATTCATTTCAATATGTAAAGCCCTGGCAGGGACTTCCACATAAAGGCAAGCCTTCAGCATCCGCCCAGGAAAAGCTGGGCCAGACTTCACTCTTCCCAGGATGGGGGTGGAGGTGGGGCTTCATCCCCCATTTTCCTTATTCAAGGCCCTTGCTCTGGCTCTGCCCTGTAGTATTGGAATGAGCAACCCCAATAATGTGCACATTAATTAAACCTTCAATAGAGGTGGAAGGGAAGGAGCCTGGCCAGAGCCCAAATTGCTTTAATCCTTCCCAGGGAAGATGAAGAGTTAAGACTTTACCAAATCTAGTCTTAAAAAAAGAAAGAAAGAAAGGAAGGAAGGAAGGAAGGAAGAAAGAAAGAAAGAAAGAAAGAAAGAAAGAAAGAAAGAAAGAAAGAAAGAAAGAAAGAAAGAAAAAACAAAGAAAGAAGAAAACTCTAATCCTTCAAGACTCAAACTCCATAGATCTAATTGATTGGCATCAATTATTTGTAATCTCACAGCACTGAGGTGTTGAAATGACAGATGTTGAAAACATAGAGCTGCACTAATCTGTGTCAAGCAGAGAGTATATTCATGACTATCGTGAATATCATGCCAAGACCGAGTTTTTGTTTTTGCTTTACACAATCTTTTGAATACCTTGCTTTAGTATTTAAGATAAATTTAGGAAAAGGGTAATTTTGAGCCAATGGCTGAGACTGGATTATAAATCTTCATCCCATGAATATAGGCCATCACACTAAGCACTGAGCAGGAAGTGGCGAAATAGAACTAGCTGGTTCATGGTTTCTGGACCACAGCTAGGTTAGTGGATGATGGAGTCTAGTCCCTATCCTCCGGGACTCCAATGACATGCCCGGTAGTGTCTGTGCCCAGCCCAGAGCTGGGACCTTTCTGTGTCCTTTGCATTGTGCTTGCTATGGGGCACCGTTTCCAGTCCACATTTCTGTCCGTTTTGATCTCACCCTCTACACTTCTGCCACAATAGTGGGACAGAATACCATGGCAGGGACCAAAGCTGTTTGCCTCCTGAGCCCAAGAAGCAAAGAGAGCTAAAGAAAGAGACCCGGTAGTCTCTGCAAGGGCGCACCACAGAACGCATAACTTCCACTAGGCCCTGTCTCTTTTTGGTGGGGGGAGGGGGTCAGACAGGGTTTGTCTGTGTAACAGCTCTGGCTGTCCTGGAACTCACCTCATAGACTAGGATGGCCTTGAACTCACAGAGATCTTCCTGCCTCCCGAGTGCTGGAACTAAAGGCATGTGCCATCACTGCCCAGGGGCCCCGGCTCTTAAAGGTCCCAACAACAACAACAACAACCCTACCACTACTCCAGTAGCACCGTTGGCTGGGAGTCAAGCCTTTCACATGAGCACCTCTGAGGAATATTTAAGATCCAAACTATAAGAAGTTAGGAAAAGTAACACTAAATACAAAATAAATAGAAGAAATAATTTCTATGATAAGGAGTTATAGGAAATCTACTCTCATTTTTCACATTATAGCTCCTTGAAACCATTTATAATACCTATGAAATCTCAATTTCAGCTTCTATTAAAACAAGAAAGTTGAAAGGTTTTCTCAATGTGGTCTTTGTTAGCAATTCATTTAAAAATGCATATGTCTTCATGAAGAATGAATTAACATAATATTCTAATTTCCCCACCAAAACAACCTATATTACCCACCTTAGGCTATTAAAGTATTACATTTTTATTTGTTTTATTAACATACTTAGAGTCCTATAAATAATTTATAACTTCAAAATACAAGACTTTACCAACAGCCTGGCATTTCCATCCTCACCACTAATAAACACTCTTTTTCTCTCTAGTAAGTTTAATCTGTTCTTTCTAGCTCCTAGAACAAATAAGCCACAAGCCACAAAACATTTCTGTCAGTGTGGGACAGATTATAATGGAGCTGAACCTTTTCTGATTTGCGGCATCGCCTTTGTAGGGTACACGTTTGTGATGAAGTTGGACTAGACAAACTCACTATGCTGCAACGAGTGTGAACTAAGGACTAGCCGGGCATGGTGGTACATGCCTGGCATCTGCGTACTGGGAAGCAGAAGCAGGAAAATCAGGAGTTCGATGTCAGCCTCAGCTACAGAGCAAGTTTGAGGCCTGGGCTCCGTGTTTATTCTTGACTGTAGTGTGTGTGTGTGTGTGTGTGTGTGTGTGTGTGTGTGTGTGTGTTTGATTTAATCTCATGCTATTTTTCCTCATTGTGGCAGTAAGAGCAATAGGTAATATCACACACACGCACACACACACACACACACACACACACACACGCACACACACTGAAGCCTAGGTATGAAATGAACTATGCCATCTAAATGTGTGATGGACACTCTTGAACACTCACACAGACACAGGCTTGCTTAATGATGCATTTCACATAAATTACCCCCGATGTCCCTTCATGGCTGTAGAGGGATAAGGGAGAAATCTCTGTTTGGATTCCATCAGTATAACCATTGCCTCAAACAGGACAGCAGACAACAAAGCTGTACTAAGGACTTAACATGATCCCGTCAACTTCCTCTGACAGGAGAGTTTTAGAATGGCTGTCCTTCTTCTCATCCCTGCACCCCCCGAATCTCCATACAACCCTTTAATTCCCTGTAGAATGGCTACTGCTTCTCAGCACTTCGCTGTGAACTATCTCCTCCAGAAAAGCTTAATCTGCAAACAGAAAACCAAAGTTACCCTTACAAATGTATCAGAGACTAATGACAAGATGGATATTACCATTGTAAGTCCAAAAGAATTGAGAGTCTACGAATAGGTCTCAGCCTCGTGACTGACAGGAAGGGTACATATCTGACTGGTCCCAGAGCTCCTGTTACCTGTCGTCTTCTGGTCCAGAAACTGGTGGCACTGGGTGCTGGAAGCTGGGAGAGCTTGCCTTACACATCGTCACCCAACAACCGATAGTGGAACTGTTTTCAACATCGCTACCAGGGAAATTAGGTTCCCTTTGGGGTTCTTAGTCTCATTAATAAAAGACTTTAAAAGCAGACTCAGAAGAAAGGTCAAAGAGCTTTGGAAAAAAGAAAAAAAAACAGTAGGCTGGACAGCAAGCCAGCTGTAAATCTTGGTAGCTGCCAGGAGGAGAGAGATGAAGAGGAAAAGGGACCCAACTTTTGACTTAGGGCTTAAGAAAACCAGGGTGTTTAGCAACAGAGACCAGCCACACAGCGGAAGTAGGGCTTTGGAGGACAAGTGTAAAAGTCCAAAGAGTCAGGGAATGCATGCTTAGACAATGAAAGCACACATTAGGCTCCTGGGAAAAGACAGAGAAACAGAAGGGAAATTATGCTTTTTGAATTTAGAACTCATAGACCAAGCAGAGCCTGTGGGGGAAGATCTGCAAACTAGTTCCCTGAGGGAGGGGCCTCTGGGAGGCTAAAGTACATTGTCTCATGAAGGGGTAATTATTCCTCCCATCCCCAGAACACTTCTTCAGGTCTATCAGATTTCCCAAGGAGTGGTCTTCTAGATGATAGGCCCAGCTGGATTAACTCTTAAGGGAAGAGATGTATGTATGTAATGATGTCATCTTATAGAATGGCTTGTCCCCTCCATTCGGGGCCAAAGGTTTTGTTCTTGCTGTGTTTTGTTTTCTTTCATTCAGGATTAAGTTGTTGTGGGAGATGGCATTTGTAATGTTTTCTTCTTAGCGTCACCAGGGAATTGGGAGTTGAAAGCCAAAGTCTTCCATGAGGCAGAGAGAGGTTCATCCTCAATGGCTTCTAAGGCCCTGGCAATATGTTATGGGGTGACATCTGCTCGATTAAATAACAATAATAACAGCTGCACAGGCAGAGGTCAGCTCCAATTGTCTTGCTCAGTAGCTTTCGATTTGCTGAAATGTCCTTCATCTATAGCATTGAGATTTAGATTTTTACATATACTAACACTTGTCTCTCCCTCCAAGTCAGACGGAAAATATTGATGGGTAGCCTCTTGACTATTAAGTACAAACCAGTCTTTTCAGGACTGGGTTCAAATGTCACTTTGTTCTGAGTGCTTTCCTTGTTATTATTAATAAAAACACTAAGAGCGATTATGTCTATTGGCCACTTGCCACACACCAGGTGTTCTCTGTTTTTGTCTGCTCAGGCTCCCGACAGCCTCTAGAGCAGTTATTATTGTCCTTTGTCCTGTATCAGGAAGAACAACCAAGGTCACACACAGTCGCTCCTCTGAAGGCGCTTACCTCTTTTCTGGAAGATTCCAAAGGGAATAAGGTTTTAGGACAATAAAGCAGAAAAGATGCTGTGTGCCCTGGCTACTTCCCAGGACACACAAAGGGGCAGGAGAAAAAAAAAGCAACTTTGGAAATATCTGTGTTTCCTATGGGCTATTTGTGCGTCTGGAGGTGCATCAAGGATGACACAAGCAGCTGCAGATGTGAGACCTATAATCAACGCAACGGGCTCAGCAGAAGCAGTGTAACCAGGGAAAAGCTTAGATTCAGGCTTGCTCTTTCCAAAGCAAGCAACAATAGAGCATCGAACTGATTGCCAGCCGTGAGTTGAAAGTGTGATGTCAGAACCAATTTCCCAGGCAGACGCAGCATTACCCCAGACTAACTCCTAAGCACACGTGTTTATTGGGTGGTATTATTAGCTTTGCTTTCACAGATAAACCAAGGTTTCAGTCAGAGGAGGGCTGGGGGCGGGTTAACTATGGTTCTCTGTCGCTCCCTCCCACTCTCTCTCTCTCTCTCCTTCACCCTGCCTGAAAACTATTCTGATAATAGCCCTAACTACCACTTAGAGACTCACTCGGTCCTAACAGTCTTCCACACACCTTGTCTAACTTTGTGGGATGGGTTTTACCAGCAGCCCCCACGACTTCTGAGATGAATCCTGTTAAATTACCCATACCTGTCTTGAACTCACGATCTTCCTGCCTGCTACCCCCTCCTTACCTCCCTTACATGTGTGTTACCACACCTGGCTGGTACCTAGCTATCTTAAACTGAAAGATGGCTCAAGCTAAGAGGAAGGGAAGGAGAGAGAGAGAGAGAGAGAGAGAGAGAGAGAGAGAGAGAGAGAGAGAGAGAGAGAGAAAGTGTGTGTGTGTGTATAGAGAGAGAAAGAGAGAGAGAGAGAGAGAGAGAGAGAGAGAGAGAGAGAGAGAGAATGACAAACTACAAATCACACCACCAAGGAGGATCAGAGCCATAACTGAATCCAGGTTTTCTGGATTTTCCAATTTAGGAGCGCAAAGAAAAACTCATCAATATAAAGCACTGTATGGTTGTTCTTTGCTCTGTACCATTGTTTGACATTTTGTATTTAAATTAATAACAATTTGAGGGCTAAGTGATGCTGTATAAGCATAAGGGCACCCAAATTTGATTCCCAGCATTTATGAAGAAGCCATCTATGGCAGCGTGCACCTGTAACTTGGTGTGTGGAGGCAGAGAAAGGGGGATCCCTGGAGCTTGCTCGCCAATCAATCTAGCCAAGTCAGCAAGTTTCAGGCTCAACGACCTTTATTCTAGTTTCATTTCGTTGCTATGATAAGACACCCTGCAGGGGAGGTGGAAAATTTCTTTGGCTAACACTTCCGGGTCAGAGTCCATCACTGGGAAACACAAGCAGGAAACTGAGGGCAGGCCACACAGTCACCCCTAACCAGGGAAAGCACTCACAGCCAAGGAAGTGCATTCAAACCACGGGTGAGTTCTGCTGACTGGTTCAGTCATGGCTCATGCTTTGCTTCTGTCTTAGTCAGGGTTTCTACTAGAGACACCATGGCTGGGACAGCTCTTATAAAGGAAGACATTAAATTGGCATGGCTCGCTTACAGTTCAGAAGTTTAGTTCCTTTAGTCAAGGCGGGAAGCAAGGCAGTGTGCAGGCAGACATGGTGCTAGAGAAGGAGCTGAGAGTCCTTACATCTTGACTCATGGGCAACATCTTATTAGGTGTTGCTTGAGCTTAGAAGACCTCAGAGTCCCCTCCCACAGTGACACACTTCCTCCAACAAGGCACCACTCCCTTTGGGGGCCATTTCCTTTCAAACCACCACAGCAAGCTTTCTTCTACATCCCAGGACCATTCGCCCAGGGAATGGTGCCACCCGCAGTGCTCTGGGCCCTCCTATAACAATAAATAACCAAGATAATCCTCCTCCCCCAGTAGATATAAAACAGGCCAATCTGATCCAGGCAATTCCTAAATCAAGGCTCTGCTCTCAAATGACTTTAGGCTATGTCAAGTTAAAGTTAATCAGGGTAATAAATAAATAAATAAATTTAAAATAAAAAAAAAGTTCACCAGGATACCCTGTCTCAAAAAAATATGGTGGACATCAACTGACAAAGACATCTTATTCTGGCCTCTATGTTTATATGCGTACATGTATGTGTGCATTCAAACACATGTATGCACACACATACACACAGGACATAGTAACAACTTACTGTATTCTAATGGTGTTCTACTTTAATCCCATCTCCTACCAACAAAACCATGTCTCTCTGCTAGAACTCCCCTTCAGCCTTCATCTTGCAGCTTATTCTTCATCATTATGTGTGTATGCAGGGAATGAGCACGGGCCACCCCACCGTGCACATATGAAGGTCACAGACAACTCTTTGAAGTCAGTTTTCTCCTTCCACCTTTCGTGGGTTCTGGAAGGCTTGGCCAGCCATCGCTGTGTCCACTGAAGCCATGTTCAAGTTGGCCTATGGGTAGGTCTGTGGAGGGTTGATTTGATTGCATTAATTGATGCGGGGAAACCTGGCCCACTGTGGGCAGCACCATTCCCTGAGTTTGAGTAAGTTAGCTAAGCAATACGCATCCTCACGTCTATTTTCTCTGCTCTTGACTGTGGATGCGACATGACTGGCTGCTTCGAATCCTTCCCCTCGACTTCCTGCTCTGACCAACAGTGACCCGGAACAGCCTCAGTGACTTGTGTTGGTGTGTCTGACCGGAGTAATCAGAAACGAGACTTGGACAGAACAGAAAGAGATGTTCAGGATCAAGACCAAGCTTCCCGAGAAGCTGGTGAGTAGATAGCAATCCGCATGTCTAAGGGAGAAAGCTGTTTACTTTGGATGAGACCACGGAGGCCAAATTCCCAGAGCATCCTGAAACCGTGTAGAAATGTGGCAACTATTTGCCGTTTCAGGTCCCTTATCTGGGAAACATGACTGGTGATATTTTTAGCTGAAAAATCTCTGAATCTCCATCTAACAAGGTCTTAAATAGTTTCTCTTTCTCCCATGACTGAAAAAAATGTAGCTGTTGGGCCAGGTCAGCTGTTCAAAGACACCCCCGGGATCTCAAGTTCCTTCTACCTTCCGACTTTAACTTCCTAAGCATGTTGGTTCATTGCCTTGTGTTTCCAAGACAGTTGTTACAGCGCCAGCCCTCACATTTGTATCTACAGGAACAGAAAGAAATGAAAGCAAGTTGAGTTTGTTTTGTTTCCGTTTTTAATTTTTGTATATGCACATGTGTCTATGTGCATAGGTTTCCGTGGAGCTTCAGGTGCAGACAGTTGTGAACGAGTAACGGGCAATCAAACTAGGTCCTTTACAAGTGCAAACACACTCTGGACCTCTGAGACATTTCTCCAGCCCCCAATTATGAGTTTTTAACTGTCTCATTTTATCAAGAAAGATCAAAAGTATCTGTATGTGATAGAAGCCATATTGGCAGTAATAAAGGCTGGAAAAGTATTAATATCTTGACACCAAATAAAAATTGAGTTCTTAGCCAGGTGGTGGTAAATCTCCGAGTTGGAGGCCAGCCTGGTCTACAGAGTGAGTTCCAGGGTTGTTTCACAGAGAAACCCAAGCCAGAGCTGGAGAAACACTGAGTGTACACTTGCTTTGATTGTCCGAGGCAGCCAGAGGCCTGCAGCTGGTGAGTGAGTGCCCATAGCTGTTGGAACTACAATAATCCAGGCTCAGAAGCTTCATCACGAACAGGGCGGAGGAACGCCTTAAGACCCAGTTAAGCTAATCTGCCTGAAAGAAGATGAAACTATTGCTTCACTAAAAAGCTAGGACTCCTTATCTTTATTTCTCCTCACAAAAGAGTGTTTTCCTCACTACCTGTTCTTAAAAATTAGCTTTAAATTGTGCTCCTCAGCACTTTCAAAGTCTCTCCATGAGAATATAAACTTGTTTTTAATTTGCTCCATGAGAACTCCACCCGCAGCAATGGTCGTCCCAAGGAGCAGCAGGTATGGAGCACAGTCACCTGAGGCGACCACCGGCTTTGCTCTTCGAGACGTCTCTGCTTTAGATACAGCTCAGTAGCGTGAAGAAGCAATACTGCCTATGGTGATGATAAAACATCACAGGCCAGGATGTTTCCTTAGCTCAGGGGCAACACAGAACCCTAAAACTTTGCAATGCGTTATTGAACAGTCTCAAGGCTAGAGAATTAAATAATTGATGGGCAGTCACCCACTTCCCTAGTCAAAGACAACAATCCAGGGGCCAGGACACAAAAAAAAACGCTGACAGCTGTCTTAGGACGGGAGAGACAAGTTATGGTTGACAGTGGTTTTAAAGAAAAGAGAGGTTCTAGGTACCTGTTCAAAAGAATTCAAAACAGGGCCTAGGAGAGAGACTTTCACCCCCATGTTTGTAGTAGCAGTAGTTACAACAATTGTAAAAGCCACCAAAGAACGAATGACTCGGCAAGTGTGCCCTGGGCACCCAGTGGAATGGTATTCCGGCTTCAAAGGAAGGAAATGCTAACACGTTACAACATGGATGGACCTTGAGGACATCGGACTAAATGAAGCAGAGAAACAGCAAATAGAGTTCAGAGTCCACCTAAGTGAGGTGTCTAGAGACAGACGCATGCTGGTGGCTGCCAGGGCTGGGCACTAGTGTTGGGTGGGAAGATGGAAGTTCTGGCACTGGGTAGTAATGATGGTTGGCAGCAGTGGAAACACACTCCCGTCTTGGAAGTGTGCGCTAAAATGTGTGCTGGCTTGTGTGCACACGCGCGCGTGCGCGCACACACACACACACGCACAACACATACACACACACACACACACACACACACACACGTTCAAAACCCCCATCTCCACTATCCATCAAGTCCTTGAAAGTTCCGTCACGGGGAAAAGATGGGAACAAAACGGAAGAGCAAGGCTCTTCCTAGAAACACCTTTCTGCCACGTCGTGGGGTTTTGTTGTGTTGTTCTGTGGTTTTGCTTTGTTTCCATTTTTATTATAAATTTACTCGGCGTTTCTGATTGGTGGAAAGAGAACACACCCCGCCAGAGTGGTCTAAGCTTCTCTCAAGCCCCCACCACACTCCAGGTCAAGACCACGACCCCGTGCCGTCTGCTCTGCTCAAAGGCCTGAAAAGCCACCACCCTTATTCTTTCATGCCCAGCTGTTTCTCGCTGACCTGGAATGGTGTGGCTCTGCGGCTGCCTCGGGCTCCTGGGGCCTCAGATAAACTGGAGCAGTCAGCAGCTTCTGGGGCATCCGGTGGCAGAGCTCAGGACAGCCTAACGCTTGATCCCAATTGGCTCTCTTACATTTCTGTTGTGGTTTCTTGGAGAAAATGGGGGTCTCTCATTGAAACGGTTGGGAAATGACTGAATTTTAATGGAATCTAATTGGCCCCCATGGTTATCTCAAAGGAGCAGTGGTCATAAAAGTTAATTAAGTTAGATTCATTTGCATATTCAAAACCATTCCCCCACACACACACTTTGAAAGGCAGAGAAACAGAAACTGTGGCTCATGCTGGCGGGGTTAGGACACACAACGGTGTCCAGGTGGCTCGGTTGGTACTCGGGGAATTAGAACAGACTATTATTTTAATCCTCCTGCCTCGAGACCTCGCGTTCTGTGCTGGTGTCAAACTGCTTCACGTTGCTCTTCTCACTTTGAGATGTGGTTCAAGCCCTTTACAGAAAAGGGTTTGCCATGCTAAGCCACCAAAGCAGTTTTCTAAACAACAGTGACTTCAGAACCTTCCAGAGCAACATTTACAGCCACAGGGCTGGCCAGCAGCAAGCGCATTTGTGAGCATGCTCGAAAGCTTATTGGCAACAGGAGTGCAACTTCATTTATTATGGGTCAGAGGAAGAGAACAATCGGACCCTAAGAGGATGTCTTGTCTGCCCCGCTGCCTGGGGTAAGCCTAAAATAGCCGGCTGAAATGAAACTCTGGCCTCTTTTCCGTAGCCCCTGGGGAAACTTTTCCACAACCACCCCCTATTACCTGACCCATTTTTAACAAACCTTAATATCATACCAAAAGCATCCCCTGAGTCAAACCTCTATTCCCACTGCTGCTGACTGACCATCTGTTCTCACAAACAAACCGAGAGAACATGGGGAGTCAGCACCCCCAGCCCGAGCTCACCTGCACGTTTCTTCTGAATACCTGCCAGCCTGGGTAGGTCAATGGCGACTGATGTCTGCCCTACTTCCGCCAGCCACTTCTGCTTTTTAACTCAAAGAAAGACTTAGTATCCCCACTCTCATCTTGTGAGACAGCGGGAATGATGTGTTCTTTTTAATGACGCCAAGTTCTTGAGGAACGGCAGAGTGGAGGACAAAACAACTCCACCCTCATGCAGAGATTACAGGTGCCTCCAAACAGGAGACCTAAGAAGCCCACTACAACAGGCTGGGCCACCCAAGGCTGGGAGCACCAGAGCCGCTTTCTGAATGAAGTGACATTGCATGGGAAACGTCAAGAGATGACCAGGGATTTTCAAGGCCGGGGAGGGGATGAAGACAGCAGGATCCCTAACGTGAGGGCGGGTGGAGCTGGTTTGAGGGTTCGCGGTGCAGTTCAGACCACAGACAGAGGCGGCGGTGATCGAGTTCTGGAGTCATCAGGTACCAGTCCCTGGCTGTACCTGCTCCCTCTTGCCCAAAGCCTCGGTCCTGTTGGACTGAGGACCTGAGCACCTGAACTGGAACATCTGGAGTCTCATCTCAGCATCCAGGGAGCCTGCACTCTTCCAGAGACCCAAGTGATCAGTGTGACAAAGGGCAACAGAGATGTCTCTTTGGGTACCACATCACTTAGGGAGTCACACTTTCAGGGTCTCCAAACTCTGGCCTGTCGAGTGAGAATCAGCGGCAGTGGTCCCTTGTAGCCCTTCAAGTGGGTCCCGTTATCCCTGAACTGGCCTACACAGGGAAGGGGGCAGTTATCAAACCGCTGGTAGGCCTCTCTTGTTGTAATAGGAGCGGTGGGGCTGCATCCCCAGCACCCCGGCTGCCTGGCTAGCTTATGCCCCGAAATAACAACACACAAATTGTATTCATTTAAACACTGCTTGGCCCATTATATCTATCCTCTTCTCAGCTAACTCTTGCTCCTGGACTAACCCATTTCTAATAATCTGTGTAACAGCAGTCTTACCGGGAAAGATTCTAGCCTATGTCCATCCTGGGTGGGAGCTTCATCACGTGTGCCTCAGAGAGCAGAGCTCTCACGGCCGCCTGGGAGAGGGGAGCATGGCGTCTCTCTGAGCTCACTTCCTCTTCCTCCCAGCATTCTGTTCTGTTTGCTCCTCCCACCTATGTTTTAACCTATCAGAGCCAAGCAGTTTCTTTATTGCTTAACCAATGAAATCAACAGATTGATATATGACCCTCCCACATCACTCTCTCCCCTTGCTTTTTCTTGACTGTGGGAAAAAATACATACACAGTAGAATACTTACCATTTTTGACTCTTAAGGCACGTGGTTCAGTAACAGCTCACAACCTATGCAGTTATCTGTTGTGAAGATCTTCCTTCCATCTCACTTTTGAATGAGTCTGAGCAAGTACTGCAGACATTTGCAAACCAAGGAGCCTGACCATAATAACTCTAAAATAAAGTTAATGTGCAAAATTTTATATTTTTTGAATGGCACACATACATAAATAAATTTTGATCATATCCCCTCTTTGGGTTGAAGTTCCATCCCAAGCCCCCTCCCCTAGCAGTTTACTCAGCCCAGACCCCACCTCCGAGAAAGCCTGCTGAATGATGACCTCTCCCCAGAGATGCTCAAGACCACTCCCACAGCGTATTTAAACTGCACCCCAGAGAACAAACATGTGGTTTTCAGGTCTTCTTTCCCTGTCTCCTCTCTAGGGGGCTAGAAAACCATCTAGGAGTGTTGGTATTCATTAAACCTGTTTTTTTTTCTAATTCAGTTTAATTTGATCTGATTTGGATTATTGCATCAGGGGAGAGGCTTATTGAGACGTAAAAATTTCTCTTCCCCCAAACTTTCTCAGTATAGTTTTCCAAACCCCACCTTTGCCTTTCAACTTTGTCTTTTTTTTTTAAATACACCCTTGTCCCATTACTGCTGCCCATAGACACATGGATGTGGTCGTCGTGACTTTTTTGCGTACCTTAAAAGACCAGTTATGACTTTTACAGCAACTGACACTTCTGTCACCTGGTCAACGAAATGGAGGGGGTACAGGTATCCAGTAAGGGACAGTCCACCCTGTCCCTCTACTTCTACAAAAAGTTTCCAAGATCACAAGGCCAAATACCCCAAATTTACCCCACCCCATCTACCGTACAAAGCCAGCTGCCTTGTTCATCATCTCACAGGGAGGCAATGCCATCCTCGTTTCTCCCACAGATAAACAGTAGAATCCGACTTCCAACTCAAGTCAGCTTAGCTTTCAAATTTAGTTCCTTCCCTACCTAAAAACAACTACCAGCAACCAACGGGTGAGTCGTGAAAGGATGGCGACTGTTGAGTTTCTCACTGCTCTTGTCACGTGCTTGCCTCTTCCCTCTTCCACCAGTCACTTCCTGTCTCCCTTGCCCACAGAATTGATGGCATCCACTGCCCCATTTTCCCAGGGTGCCACGTGGCTCCATTAATTAATTAAGGACTAATTCTGAGAGCACCAGGGAGCGGAGCAGTCAGGAAGGGTTAATAGCCTGAGGAAGGGTTGAGCTCCCACACCTCAAGTGGCAACAGAAAGCCAGGAGTAATGAGGCTGGGGAAGCTACCGGCAAGCAGAAGCCTCCTCTGCGAGTCTTAATAGGACCAAAAATAAATGTCGAGACCAGGAAACTGTCAGGCAAATTAATGTGAAGGGCGCAAGGTCTGTTTCCTCTCAACAGGTAAGGATTCAGAGCATATGGCCGGAGAATTGGGTTAGGAGAAGGGCGATAGCTAACTGATGCTCACCCAATACAAGGGACAGGGTACCCAGGAGGGCTACAGGAAAGAGCTGGAAAGAAATAAAAGCAACCATAGACACTAAACCATGAATTCTCCAGGACTTTAAAAGGCGTAAAATGCAAACAAATTGGGACACTATAATTTTGTGTGTAAGTGAGTGTGTGTGTGTGTAAGTGTGTGTGTGTGTCCAAAGATTTTTAAAAATACAAAATATTTACCCCTTGGAGTAGTCAAACATCCTTATCTTGACTTGCATAGCGCACACAGTTTCTCTCCTAGGCCGACCCCTACTGCCACCCAGAGTACCCCACAGCTGGAATATCTCTCCTTCACCTCCAGATCCCTCCTTCCTTTCATCCCTCAGCCTAGGCACCAGCTCCCAGTCACACCTAACAATCTGCTTTCCTGTTGCAGAAGTACTCTTCAAGGGCACACTCAACATCACCCTGACTTGATGCTAGAACTCCTGATGAGCCCAGTCTGTTACAGAAGTCTACTCTTCAAGGGCACGGTTGGTGAGCGCCAGCCTCAACAAAAATACTCTTTTCAGAGTGGAGGTGTGGGAATTTAGAAATATGGTAAAGAATACGAAGACGCGAATGAAAATGTAACATGCAGAAACATATAGGATGTATCGGGAGGGAATTTCAGGGAGTACTGAAAATTTACCCACGTTTAATTTTCGACTGGTTAATACACCCCAGATGTCAAAGGTAGGAGCAGAACAAAAGGACTGCATTAACATACAAATTGAAAGTCATGGGGTCCTTTCATCACTCATACCCTAGACCAAATACTCTGTAGGCAAACCACTCCCTGGGTGGAATCCCAAATTATTTTCATAAAGGAAACTGGAACTTAGTTGGATCCTTAGACTTTTGTTTTAGGTAGGAACCA
Source organism: Microtus pennsylvanicus (assembly GCF_037038515.1). Lineage (NCBI taxonomy): Eukaryota > Metazoa > Chordata > Mammalia > Rodentia > Cricetidae > Microtus > Microtus pennsylvanicus. Next base: position 3,588,883 of record NC_134598.1, read on the forward strand.
ACTACTTCTCTATTTCGGGAGCACAAGGTCTGGCAACTAGTCAACTAGTTGATGATAGTCTTGAGAGAACAGAACTCTGATTTACATACAGATGGGACTTTTGCTTGAGTTAGAAGCACAATAACTTTGAATGAACTAAAAACAAGTCCCAAACTCTGACCTTTGGCCTCTTTGGGCCTCCACACATGGTCCACATGGCCCTGACTTGATGCTAGAACTCTGCCGAGCCCAGCTGTAAACTAATGGATGTGATGTGCATGAGTGACCATCTACCTTGCCTAAGAAGATCATAAGTTCAAAAGTCATCTTTAGCTGCAAGGTGAGTTAGAGGCAACCTGGAGATACAGGATACCTAATCTTTTTATAAAAAATTAATTAAAAAAAAGAAACAAGGGGAGGGATTGTTGTAGGTGGCCTTCACCAGTTGAAAATAGTTTGTTTTTGTACACCTCCTGGATGCTGGGACTGCAGGCATGCATCACCACTCACGGCATTCGTGTGCTGAGGACTGAGTCCAGAGCTCAGGCCAGCACCTCTACCAACTGACCCCCATCTCCAGCCAGAGTACTAGCCTTTTTTGACTAATTTAACTAATCAGGGACATTACAGCCTCAAAAAAATCCCTTCAAAGCTTCATCTAGGATTGAGTTTGATTAAATAATTGAGAGTTGCTAAACCAGCCTGCCAGGGAACCACCCAGAATCCTGGAGGATGTCCTTCAGCCTAGCCAAGGGCACACACACACATCGTGAAGCCATCACAGGTCATCACACAGAACAGCTTTGTCCTTAGCCCTTGTCTTAGGGGTTTTTATTCTGTGAGGAGACACCATGACCACGACAACTCTTATAAAGAAAACATTTAATTGGGGCTGGCTTACAGTTCAGATTCAGTCCATTATCCTCCTGATGGGGGAGCATGGCAGTATGTAAGCAGATGTGTTACTGGAGGAGTAGCTGAAAGTCCTAAATCTTGCAGGCAAAAGGAAGTCAACTGAGACACTGGGTAGTATCCTGAGCAGAGAAAACCTCAAAGCCCGCCCCCACAGTGACGCATTTCCTCCAACAAGGATACACCCACTTTATCAAAGCCACACCTTCTAAAAGTACCACTCCCTATGAGATTATGGGGGCCAATTACATTCAAATGACCACAACCCTGAAGAAAAGAAGCTTTAAAAAGCTAGTGATATTCAGAAGTGAGAAGGACTGATTTGCTTGCATAAGTCCTGACCCCACTAAGGAAATGGGGGACTCTTCATAGGAAAGCAGGGCCAACACCCTTACTGGGGCAGGTGTAATGGATTAATAAAAATGCTGCAAAACCCCGGCACTGGCAGGCAGCAGAAACGCTGCAGGTCTGAGTGGTGGCTGGTCCAGGGCAGGGAGACATGCAGCAGCAAGTAAGAGACAGAGACATGGATAGGCACGCCATGCAGAATGAGGTTGGATATTTATTCAGTGGGTTATGGAGGGGGAAGGGAGAAGGAGAGAAGAGCAGAGAGAGAGAGAGAGAGAGAGAGAGAGAGAGAGAGAGAAGGGAGAGGCAGAAGGGGGAAAGGGGAGAAGTGGGAGAGAGGCAGAAGCTGCCTCTTTGAGAGGGAGTCAGAAAAGAGAAGAACTCAGGCTGGAAGCTGAAGATCAGCCTGCCTCAGCAGACAGGGGAGGGAGTGGGTGTGGCTTGTCTCTTAAAGAGACAGAACAGTTCATTACAGTAGGACCCCAAGAGGAAAGCTTGTACGACAAATGATAGGTGTTCCATAGTTGTGTGCTCCTATTAAGATAGTTAAGCTTCACTGCCGACTTGACAGGATTTGGACTCTTCACCATGCTGTATCCTCCCATAATGGGAAAAGGACAAGGCATCTTATCCTTAAACAATAAGCTTCAAGCCAAGGGTTTTCTCCTAAGTGAGACTTCTTGATTGACAGTGAATTGATTGTCATCAGGCCTATAGTAGGTGCTGCCTTTCTGTATTGCTATACACACACACACACACAGAGAGTGCACACACACACAGAATGCACACACACACACAGAATGCACACACACACACAGAATGCACACACACACACAGAATGCACACACACACAGAATGTACATACATACAAACACACAGAATGCACACACACACAGAATGCACACACACACAGAATGCACACACACACACAGAATGCACACACACACACAGAATGCACACACAGAATGTACACACACACACACACACACACACACACAGAATGCACACACACACAGAATGCACACACACACAGAATGAACAAACACACAGAATGCACACACACACACAGAATGCACACACACACAGAATGCACACACACACACAGAATGCACACACAGAATGTACACACACACACACACACACACAGAATGCACACACACACAGAATGCACACACAGAATGTACACACACACACAGAATGCACACACACACAGAATGCACACACACACACAGAATGCACACACACACAGAGAATGCACACACACACACACACAGAATGCACACACACACACAAACACACAGAATGCACACACACACACAGAATGCACACACAGAGAATGCACACACACACACAGAATGCACACACACACACACACAAACACACAGAATGCACGCAGTTCTGTGCAGTTATCCAGCATAAAATTTGGAGCCTGAGATAAATGTCTGTGTGACAGCGACACTCGGAGGATTATAGACCCGAGTATGACATGCCTTAAATAATCAGTGATTGACTCACATGCCTTTAAGCTTAGCCTACACCAAGTGCCTGGGAGTGGGGGATTAAGGGGCAGGCGTCCCTCAGAATTTGCCCTCTGGCGTTCAGTGATTGAGTTATGCTGTGGGCCATGGTGAATTCTTGCAGTACTAAAAATAGATGAAGGACAGATCAGTCACCCCAGGGAATTTTATCTGCTTCATTCATGCATCCAAAAATGCCGCTTGCATAAAGCCAAAATAAGCACAACCAAAAGGTCACCGGGGATGACAGATGAAGGTGATGATTCAGATAGAAACCTGGAAGACAAGCATGCACACAGTCTATGACAAAGATCAGGACCAGCTCCCAGTGCAGGGACCTGAACAGGAACTGGGTCCGTGAAACTGATGAATAGCTTGAATTTTCTGATATCTTCTATGGGACAAATTTAGAATTATCCACGTAGAGAGAACCGTAGCCTCCAGCTGTTCTCTCTACACATTCTGGCACAGGATTTACACTTCACTCGGGCAGAGCCTTCTCACCATCCCTCCTTGATTCTGGCTCTTTCTCAAACACCAGGCAAGAACCAGAAGTGCAATCCAGAACCACAGGAAAGTGTGATTCCAGCAACTCATGAGCAAAGATACCCAAGAAGCTTCAGGAGTTCCCCCAGCCAAGCTTACCACCAATTTGTCTCGTTATGTGAGTGGTTTTAAAGGAAAAACACTCAGCGTAAGGCCACAAAAAGCCAGTTCCTTGTTGTCAGCTTCTGTAGAGACTAAGGAAGACTGACTAGAGCTTGGTCTACGAGGCGGAAAATCCAGCCCTGGTCAAGTGTGCAGTGTTTTAAAACACCAACCAACCAAATAGCACCAGGTGTATAATTTGCAAGATTTCCTGCTATATCAGCTGGCCAAATGCAGAGCTGATTGCTTTGGCTTCCATATAATACCATTATGTCACCAGAAAGTATTTTAAGTGGATGATGAATAGGCTCCTCTCTCGGTAACTATATTCAAATAACATTTTCTGTCTGTAATATGCAAAGTTTCCAGACAAGGGCCTTAGGAACTCCTGACCCTTAACTTAAGACTTCAGTCTTCTTGGATGAAGATATCAGTGCTCCCTCCTGCAGTGAGATTTAAGAAAGTGATTAGCTAGTTAAGGGTCACACTTTCCAGCTCACACACACCCATGCACAGAAACACCCAAACACGTAGTGCCCATAAGCTCTGAAATGCATAACTCTCTCACTTAGCTGAGCATAGCAGTCAAGATTTTTCTTTATTTAATTATGGCATCTCCTCTAAAATGATTTTGGGGTTGAAAGTGGCCTTTTGTTTCATGAACAAATACACACAAGAAATATAGTTTTCTACAGGAAATGTGTTTTCTCTCTCTCTCTCTCTCTGTCTGTCTGTCTTTCTCTCTGTGTCTGTCTGTTTCTCTCTCTCTCTCTCTCTCTCTCTCTCTCTCACACACACACACACACACACACACACACAGAGAGAGAGAGAGAGAGAATCAGCAAAGCAATAGAAACTCATTCTATAACAATTCTACCTGCCTCTACTTCCCCAGTGCTGGGAAAGACGTGTGCCACTACTGCTTGGTAGATTTTTAGGCAAGGTCTCTTACTAACTTGAAACTCACCAGAATGGGCTAAACTAAGTAGCAAGCACAGAGAGGCAAAGTCCCCGCTTCCCAAATGACGGGAATATAAGCGCACCACCATGCCCATTTCTATTGTCTTGTTTTGGTTTGGTTTGGCTGTGAAGCGGCACACCACAGCACAGATGCCGTGGCACTCTTGTGGCATCATAGGACAACCCTGATGAGTAAGTCTTGTCTACTGTGTGCGCTCTGGAATCAAACTCAGGGCATCAGGCTTGGGGACAAGCACCTTTGCCTATTAAGCCATCTCACAGGCTTCTACATCCAGGTTTTTGTAAACAGGGGCTTGAGGAGTTTGTCATTCTTGTGAGTACTTTACTGATGGAGCCATCTTCCCAGCTGCATGGAGGATGCTTTCTGGGTACTGATAACAGAGATCTGACATTATTCGGCCTTTTTATGATGTAGGCATGTAGTTCTCAGGATAGCTCCAAGTTGGAAACCAGTCTGGCTTCCGGGTCCCCATTTTGCATCAGTGGGATTCTAAGCCAAGAATTTTTTCTCATCAGGGGTCCAGTTGACATTTGAGATGTAGCGATTTTGTGAGGCCAGTCCATGTCCTACATGGTAGCAGATGTTCCCGTCCATCACCCACTACATCCCTCTGGGATCATAACAGTCCAGGAATCTCATCCCTACTCCCAGGCACCGGGGGGGTACTACTGACCACACTAAGAACTACAGTGTCTTGTATTCATAGTCATTTTGAGAAATCCATTTTCTCAGTTTCTTTCTTCCAATGTTGAAAACACTTAGAAAATTCTTTAAGATCTCGCATTCTGTTCCATTTTGACAGAAGGCTGTAACTATTTAGAGTGTGCGCTGGGCAGACTAGAAGGCAAGGCTCTGGCCTTCTGGCAGAAGACCATCTGGTTAGAGAACTGGGGCTTAGTATTTGCGACTGTGAAGAAACAATCCGAGGTACGTTACATAATATCCAGAATGACCCCAAAGACCTACATTCCCATTATGACCTTGTGCCCCTGACTAATGAGATGATTGGGTCCTCTAGCTTTTGCTCCACCCTCTGTTAGGTATGGCAATTATTCAATAGTGAACATTCATGCCAGGGTGATGCCTTCAGCGTGATGGGTGTTTCCCGGATGTCAGCCATGCCCACCAATCCCCACCTCCACTCAACCAGGGAAGAAAATGGATTGAACTGAGGTGGGGAGAAGATGTACATCTTGGGGTTGGGTGGGGAGATGGTGGGCAGGCTGGGCAGAAGGCACAGTCTGAGTAAGAACTGGTATCAGGAGGAAGCCTAGCTGTGGCGGGAACTGCAAAGGAGACACGCCCTGGGTAGAGGCGAGGGTCCAGGCAGGACCACAGGAACACTACATGGGAGTGAAAATGAGTTAGCATGTATTACACAGAGGTGGAGTCTCCTGGAGGTTTTAGTTTTTATTCTGTATCATACCTTTCAAATACAGAGGAACTTGAAGGGTGCAGGCCAACTGAACAGAACGAGTGAGGCTTCCAGAGCGACAAGTAAGTAGGAATCTGTTTACTGTGGTGTCTTTGTGTGTTTGCTCATGAGTACATGGTACATACATGCATATGTACAGGTGTGGGCATGAGTATGTTCAGGTACACACGTGTGCATGTGTGTCTTGAATGTCCCCACTTTATTTTTTGAGACAGGATCTCCCATTGAACCTGGAGTTAAGCTGACTGACCAGTAAGATTCAGGGATCCCTTTGTCTCCATCCCCCAAATTCAAATTCATGTTCTCAAGCTTTCACAGAAGGGACTCTGAGAATGGTTTAATTGCCTCGGTCCTCAGTCACGGATGACTTCGAGAGGTCCAGAGAAACAGATGCTGCAGGGATCTTGTCATCTTTTTATTTTTAAAATTTGTTCTTATTTTCACCCATGTTTAAATGTGTGTGTGTGTGTGTATGTGTGTGTGCACGCGCGTGCACAAGCATGTGTGTGCACGTGAGTGCAAGTGCCCTTGGAAGTCAGCAGAACAGCAGATACCCTGGTGCTGGAGTTGCAGGAGGTTGGGAGCTCACTGACAAGGGCTCTGGGAACCAAACTTGGATCCTCTGTGGAGCAGGAAATGCTCTTAACCAAGAAACTCTCTGCCCCATCCTTTCTAGTGGAAATATTTTCATTTTTTTTAAAACTCGAATATCATCTAGATTTTTTGACAATTTCATTAAATGTATTTAAGCCCAAACTTAAGTCACATAAACAGATAAATAAAAACACATATAAGCAGATTTTAGTCCTTCTATTTTACAAAGTCCACAATTTCATCATAAAGGAACCCAAAACACCTTAAATGGCCAAGAGATGCTTGCTTATGAATGTGTTAAAGTTGCTCTCCACAGTTCCTGTTTCTGCTGCTCATTAGAAAAGGTGCCTTAACACCAGCAGAAAGAACAATTAGCAATTCAGCGGATTAAAGTCTTACAACACTTTCCTTGCGATCCTCAGTCACGTCTTGCTACAAATAAGCTTTCTTGGCTACGTTAAAGTCATTAGCGCACTATATGTAAATAATAACGCCCTTGGATTTCAACTGATTAAATAGCAGGGAACAGATTTCAGTCCACTCTAATCTAGCCAGGATCTACAAACAAAAAAAGCAATGTTGTCCTGAGCATGTCCGACACAACTGTGCAGAGCTTCAGAATTCGTTCACTACCAGATTCACCTTCCTCCTGAGGACATTAGGCAAACATCTATTTTAGTTATAACACATACACAAAGAAATACGACAGTAATTAAAGAAACCACCCATTTCCTTCCCCTGAAGTTCCAGGAAGCCATGTTATTTCTGTAGACCAATTTCAATTTGCTGACAGTTCGCCTGAGCTTTAACAGCCAAATAAAATGTACTAGAATCTGTCCTCCCAGTGACAGCCCGTAGGACGCATCTCCAAGTCCCGGCTCCTTCCACAGGAAGACACGCACCAGAAAAATATGTGCTTGTGTGTATTTAAGACACAGGCATTTAGGATCTCATTAGGTTCTGAAAGATTTAAAAGCTCCACAGACTTGTGAAAGGAAATGTCTGAAGGAACGGTCTCTAAAGTTAGCTGGGTCCTCTGCCAAACTCACCTCTTATTCTGGCTCCTGCGGTTGTACGCTGAAATTACTCTGTTTATTTTTGTGCCTCCTGCCGTCTTCCTCACGCCACACTCTTTAGAGAGTTTTTAAACAAACAATCGCTTGTGTGCACAGACATCTGCTCTTCTTTTTAGCTCTTCAGTGTTTGTTCCCCCAACACACGCACACTGTCCTTTTGACTTTCTTTTCTCCCCATGAGTTTTTGTTTGGTTTTGTTCCTTCATTTATCATTTTTCTTCTCCAGTCTAAAGAAGAAAGAACTACTGTAGCTAGTCAGGCAGAAATGAAGAACTTCTCAACCTGTGGGTCTCGACTTTGGGATTTGCATCTCAGATCTCCTGCATATATTTCCACTGCAATCCATAACATTACCAAAATTACAGTTGTGAAGTAGCAATGGAATAGTTTTTTGGTTGGGGATCACTATGCCACGAGGAACTGTATTAAAGAGTCTCAGAGTGAGGAAGGTTGAGAACCACATCCCTAAAGAGATACTTGTGCCACTTGATCAATCAGACCTTCAAAACAATGGACCCTAAAGAAACGAGAGTTTCTCCAGGAATCTCAAACTGGAAGAAAGTAAAGGCACCAGCCAGAGGGAACTTGTCTTCACAGCTCTGACAACTTGTCAGCCCACCTTCCAGGATGAGAGTGAATCTGGGAGCCGGGTCAGTGGCAGGTGGGACCACACCTTGACCAGAACTGCTTAGGTGTGCACACCCTTGGCCCTCCACTTAAACCTTGATCTGACTTCAGGACCCGGAACAAGGACTTGGGGGATCACTGGATCGTTTTGTCCCTCTTCCCAATGGAAACACATTGAATAAATCTCCATTTTCTGTTTTCCACTTTTAATTGTCTTATTAAAGACAGGGGCTAGACCTGCCTTGGGGCATGAGGTATAACCCTCAAGTTTAGTGGTATTGTCAACATCATCAACTTCTTAACGGTTACCCCCACCTCAACCTCCGGCCCAGATAAAACATGGTTTATCTCAAACAGCAGTCACATAAAGATCTTTTCATCGTGAAAGGCCCAGGAAGAGGGGTGCGTGGAGGGAAGAAATGAGATACATTTTCTACTTTAGGTGTATCTTATGTCACTGAAAATGGACCCTGGGCCAAGGAGAGCCCCATGGCAATTCCCCCACCTCCATCCCTGTTCTCTCCATTCCTAACCCTAGAAAATACTTTACAACAGACATGTCCATTTAACAAAGCCACAGACAAGATGGAAGACTTAGTAACTGGCACTTGTCCTGATTCCTCTTCCTTCTCTTCTGGGGGTGCCCGTCAAACTTCTAGATTTCCACCATTGCTCCACGACCACCTCACCAAACATCCCCTAATTTTATAAAACCATCCTATCCAAAGATGCACACAGAAAATGGGACCAGTTTGGGCTCTTTAGTACTCATGCTGTGAGTTCTAGTTTGACTTGCTTAGTGGAGACATACCCAACACCTGCTATGGGATACTATATCTTTTAAAGGTCTGGAACCTTCCATCTAATTAGATATATTTTATGTTTAATGCTGCTTGTCGGTCTCAAGACATGCCTTTTTGGTTTATTTTTCTAGGGCATCTTAGATTTTTCATACTGAGCAAGACTGTACAAGTGCCAGCTGTCCCTTCTGACCTGTAAGTTAAATCCAATTATTCTTTCTTATAATACTCAGAACCTATTGTGCTTGTGGCTAATGTATCATTTGTCTAATGTTTAATTCAGACAATTAAAAGTCTTTTCCTCTCCAATCTACAAACTTTCAAAGAGTAGCTCCCTCAGGCTCTCCTCTCCACTTCTCCTCTATCTTTGTCACGGCTCTGTCGCCAGCACAAAAATGGTGTCCGGCACGTACTAGTTGAACGATAAATTATGTGCTGAGATAAGTGTATCTTAGAATTTGTTAATTGAGAAGGAAGTAAACGCATGCATGAACGCCTCCTTTCTCCACGTCCCACCCTCTTTTAATGCCAAACCCAATATTCGCCCCCAGTCATGGTGGCGAGTTGACCCTGGTAGGACCAGAGAAGCACGTGTCCTGTCCCTAACTGTGTGGGCAGCGTCTTTGGATCCTTCCTGAGACAGCTTGAGACACAGTGGCAAGGCTGGGCTTTCCCTGCACCAGTGCATCTTTCTGTAATATTTTCCATGAGAAAACTACCTCCCCTTACAAACGCTCTCGATATTTGCACATTACAAAGCCTGACGTCTCCAGGCTTATGGTGATGGGTTTTAACATACATTCAGGAAATTCATCAAACATAGACTAGAAGCTGCACCCCTTCGCAGAAGCCGCTAATGCAGAGCCGGCTGCATAATATGAATTATTCAGATCATAAATCTAAAAACATTAGTTCATCGTGATCAATAATCTCTAAGTGAGCTACTGTGTGGGAATCAATTTGGGTAACATAATTAGTCTTGAAATATTCAAATTAAAGGGGGCTAAAGCTTCATAAAGAGTAGAGTCCCCCGATAAAAAACTAAGAGAACACTGCATTCTGGTCTTTCGCATAGTAAATCCAAATTAGCCTCTTTGTCACTTAGATAAAATTTCCTATAATTCCTTTTATCAAATCGTAGTCTCCTGATAATTCTTAAAGCCTTGATTGTTGAAAAATGTTCAATGAATTATGGGAAATCAGCTAAGGCCTTTCCTGATGGCCTAAGCTGTGTCATCATATGAAAAAATAATTAAATCCTAAGTGTCACTGTTGAAAACCATCCTCTCGCACTACAGACAACTGTACTAAAACTGACGGTGTTCTTTCTGATTGTCCTTCTTACTGTGTGTCCAACATAAGCTATGTCATTTTCTGAAATTTATGTTTTGTGTCCTGTACTTGCAAAGGTTGTCTACTTATTTTCAAATTATTTTCCCAGAGAAGTAATCTTTTTAAAGCATATGGATCATTAAAATTATGGTGATTAATCCCTGTTTTAATACAATTGTTCAACATCCATACAGGTGATCTTTGGATCAGCCAGTTCTTTGAGGTGGGGGATGTCTGGGCATGGCAGGAGGGTGAGCCTCCTCCTTCTCTATTCTCTACCCTCTAATAACACTCCCCAGGTGCTGTCCATCAGAGATGGGAAAAGGAATACTGCTGTACCAATTAAGAACCTCTGCAATTGTATTTTTATGTTTATTTTATTTTTATGTGCATTAGGTTTGCATGTATGTGTGGGTGAGGGTGTCGGGTTTCCTAGAACTGGAGTTACAGACTGTGGTGAGCCACTATGTGGATGCTGGGAATTGAACCCCGGTCCTCTGGAAGAGCAGTCAGTGCTCTGAACCACTGAGCCATCCCTCCGGCCCTGCTGTTTATTTTAATAGGAGCTCACAACGTGGCCCAGGCTGGCTTTGAACCTGTGGTGCTTCTGCTCTGGCATCTTGAGCAGCTGAAAATACAGGTTTGCGTCATCAGGCCCAGGTGAGAACCATTGTTTTAATCCTTTCTTATAAGAAGACATTCTTACATCATTTTGTTTTCTCTTTTTTAATCCGTACTCTTAGAAACCATTCACTAAATACACACTACATGTGAATGAAACAGTTCTCTCTTAGCCAGAATCACATTTAATCTTTACCAAGAGGCCAAGGGAAATAATATTTTATCCTCATATTATGGAAGAGGAAACTGAGGACAGAAAAGGTCAAGAATTTCAAATATGCCATGGAAGGGCAACCCCAGGTCCAGGGAACACCAGGTCACTCTACAGTTAGTCAGAACTCCCCAGGTCCAGGGACTACCAGGCCACTCTGCAGTTCCGGTTTACAGTCAGAACTCCCCAGGTCCAGGGACTACCAGGCCACTCTGCAGTTCCGGTTTACAGTCAGAACTCCCCAGGTCCAGGGACTACCAGGCCACTCTGCAGTTCCGGTTTACACTCGGAACTCTCCGTGCAGGTCCTGACAACACTAATTGCATCTTGGGAAAATAATATGAATTTCCTGAGCCATAATTTCCTCGTGTCTAAAGTGATCACAGTTATAATTTATATCTCACAGGGCTGGGAATAGTTAATTAAATAGAATGTAAATGTGTGCAGTTAAGCGACTACACATTACTATTATTATTATGCAAACCAAAGAATTTTAATTTCATTATACAGTTCTAAGGAATTATTTTAAATTGTGTGTGTGTGTGTGTGTGTGTGTGTGTGTGTGTGTGTGTCCGTGTGTGGGCATATGCACATGGAAGTGCAAGTGCCAGCAGAAGCCAAACGAGAGTGCTGGATCATCTTGAGCTGGCTTACAGGTGTTTGTGAACCGCCCAGCAAGGGTGCTGAGAACACAGCTTGGGTTCTCTGGGAGAGCAGCATTTGCTCTTGATTGCATCAACATCCCTCCTGCTCCTTACATGTTTTGATATCAGCCAGGTAGCATGAAAAGGGAATACAAATCACATCACATTCATAGAGAAGCACTATTATAAAACTTTCACTCCTGCGGGACAAGAGTGGCACATTCTGGGCATCTCTTCATTCTGTCTACAGCATGTTGTAACAGCACTTACTCCCACTGGCACCTCTTGGAATGAATTTCTCTGCTTATGAAACTGACACAGATTATTTGGGCTCCTGCAGTACAGATTTCTGACCACTCGTGTCTTCATCGATTGTGAGCCCCACAGTGAGGAGCAATTGCTTGACTTCGCTGCTGGAAGGCTCTAGAACCAGTGTAGGACACGAAAGGTGTGTTCTCAAATCAGCTTGCTTTGCACACCTATCACAAAGAAGCTAAGATGCTAGCAGTCACCCATAGAGAGGAATAACCAGAGTTCCCACTTACGAGGTTACCGCCAACACCGCTTCAAATGCTGCAGCTGAAATGTCACCACTGCCTAGACTCTCTCTGCACCTCTGCTTCATCTGACTCTGTCACTTATCTCTCGGGTCCCAGCCTGGTGAGACCTCTTCCAGGAAGATACCTCGGAAATGAGATCAATGAGATGGTCCTTAGAGTTTCATAGTACCTTAGACATTCTCTTTAGAAAGACTTTTAAATTTTTTTCTGTTCTTGGGTGTCAAAACACAGTCCAAAAATGGAGTTGTGCAAGAAAGGAAACTCTAAGAAAACAAGAGTCTTGTGACCTCAGTTTCTTTGCGGGGGAGGGGGTTGTTCTTGGACTGTGCATTTGTGCCCCTCCCAGGTGTAGCAGATAGCAGTGAGTTTACTTCGTACTATTCGTTACAACTGGCTAGTGTTGTTTATAGGCCTCTATGGGAAAACATGTTTTTGCCACATGCAGCTTGACCTTGTAGGTGAACACCTTACTCATATAACTCTTCTTAACCCTCAGAGTAGTAACTGTCTGATGCTCTGAATAAAGTTGGCTATTGCATGAGACTTTAGTCGGACTGGTTTTTAGGCCATGTTCTCCCAGGTTCCAAACACTAGGGCATTTTGATCTCAGAAGGCCCCACCAATATCACTAGAAAACACTCAACGGTGCACTTCTAGCCCCTGTGAGATAAACGTGGTATACCCTGCATTAGTTGAGGGACATTTAACAAATGAAAATCATGGCACCTTCTGTAACATTCCATTAAAGACTACAAATTTCAATTTTCAGTATTTCATTCAGATCTTGGAGCCAGTATCTCCAATATTTCAATGTTGTTCTAGACTTGACAAAGTTAATAGAGAGTGGCACATTCCCTGGCGGGTCACACTTGATTACTCTGGGTCTTTACCCATCTCCTGTGCCCATGTGTTTACAGAAAGGCCCAACCTTGAGTCAGTCTTTTCCTTTGTTAGTCAGCCTAGCATTTCCCAGGTGCTCAGCGAGTTCAGGACTTTAATTCTTCCAGACGTAGAGAACTGAGAACAGCTTGTGAGGCTTTGACGGCTTGGAGAGCAGTAGGGATCCCACTGACTCACCTTTGATGGTGCGAGAACGTACTGTCATCTGGACTCCACCAGTGTCGGCCACACAGGCCCCTTGGTCAGTGGTTCTCAACCTTCCTAACGCTGTGACCTTTAATACAGTTCCGCTTGGCATGGTGAGCTCCAGCCATACAGTTATTTTCACTGCTACTTCATAACTAATTTGGCTACTGTTAGAAATCATAATATACACACGTGTGTTTTCTAAGGTCTTAGGTGACCCCCTAATGACATGCTGGCTGAGAACCATTGATTATGGGGTTCCCTCTGTATCTCTAGACTTCTTACCAATTACTGATCTTGGTTATGAATAAACGCCTGGGAAACAGTCCGCAGACCCAGTGAGGCTGTTCTGTCACATGGAAGTGAGATGACATGAGGGAACCGTGTGGCAGGGGACTTCTGATCCACATTTACTATGACTCAGAAGGCTGGCATGTCATAGGAGTGAGCAGTTTACCAGAAAGTCGGCGAAGTACGGCTTGCAAATGAACGTATCAGGGGCTTTACCTAGCTTGCGCTGCTTGGCAGTTACAGGGGGCCTGGGACAGTCTCCCATCTCAGTACAAGCGCACACATCCCAGAGGCCAGCATCGATCGGGTCTACCTGTTTCATTCAGGCTGGATGTTCCCTCTGGAACAAGCTCCTGTGTATCTGCACCCTGTGCAGTCTACCAGCAATTGCTCACTAGAGGGAAAGGTTCTGTATTGACCCCCACATGTCCTGCTCCCAAATTAGTCCTCTCAAATCCATTTCCGTCAAGTTTCTTCGGGAGGTTGATGACAAAAAATGAGACGATTGCTGTGCTCTCCATCCCAACCCCCAACCCGTACCCTAATGACATCCCTGCCTGGCACCACAACCCAGTGTATGCTTGCTGTAGTATATTACTTTAACTATGTAAAGATGTGTTTGTTACATTTGTTTATGCTGCATTTGTTTAACGATGTAAAGATGTGTTGCATTTGTTTCATCTTGCCTGACTAAGGTAGGTACCTGACTGGTTCAATAAAGAGTTGAACGGCCAATAGTTAGTCAGAGAAAGGATAGGTGGGACTGCCAGGCAGAGAGAATAAATAGGAGGAGAAATATAGGCTCAAAAAGAGAAGGAGGAGGAGGAGAGAACAAAAGAGACACTTTGGGGCCAGGCAGTCAGCAGACAGGAGAAGCACTGAAAGCAAATAAAATGCCCTGAGGCCAAAGACAGATAAAGAGAAATGGGTTGATTTAGAAGAGCTAGCCAGAAACATGCTAGGCTGAGTATTCATAACTAATAAGTCTCTGTTTTATGATTTGGAAGCTGATTGGTGGCCCAAAAGAAAAGCCTGGAACAAACGCCCAGCTTCGTTAGTTTCTTGGTTTTGCCTGTCCCTCATGTGGTCTACCCTCATGGTAACAAGTCCCCAGAGGCTTTCTTTGTCACAGTAAATCTTCCCCTCTGTGGGTGACTTTGAGGCCAGGGGCTTAAGTGCAAACTGACCAGTTTGTTCTAGGTCATGGACACTAGGCCTCCCCTTCATCTCAGTCATTGAGGACTACAGTCGAGAGAGTGTAGCATTCAGCAAGCTAGCATTGTACTTCTCACATGGCTGTGAGTGTCAGATCTGTCTGCATCTCCGAATTCCACTGGGCAACTTTAATTAATAGTCATCGATGGCAGTGCAGACAGTGGGGATCAAAGGTCCTCGTCTGCCATCGTCACGCTACCAAATCCAAGCAAGGAGTGGAGGACTTTTGTCCTGATACCAAACATGAGGTGCCTTTCCCAACAGTTTGATTCTACTAACTTCTGGAATGAACCTCAGACTGGCCAGGTTAAGATTCATTCCCCACTTCAGAGGTCATGCACAGTGCCTATAAACTCAGGGTTCATGGCCCCCTCTTCTTTGGCTCAGTGACTTTACTACAGAAGTTTCTAAAATCCCGGAAGGTTCTTCACTCACAGTATTAGCTTTTGCTATAAAAAGCTACTGCTCAGAAGCAGCCAGATGGGAGTGGGGAGGACTCCCATGCCCCCGCCCAGCACATGTCTCTCTCCCAGTACCATCCAGCACCTCCAAGCACTTAAATGTGTCCACCCAAACCAAAAATGGAGATGTTTTTACGGTGCTTTCACCTTCGGTGTGATCGTGACCATCCGTGATTCACTTAGCCTGCAGCTCCCCTCCCTCCTTGGAGATTAGAGAGCAGATCCTAACTTACCAAACTTCTGACACAGACATGGTCTTGCTAGCTACCAGCCCCATCCTGAAGCTATCCATGGCCCTGGCAAGAGTCGCCTCATTCGAACAAAGATGTTCCCATCACCTTTATTGCTCGGCAAATATTGTAAGGGTTTTAGGAATGCTGTACCAAGAACCAGGGATGAGAGCTAAGCAATGTCACTGTAATTACTGTTATCATCAGCAGCAGCAGCAGCATCACCAGTGTTACATAACAATCAATAAATGACTGCATCTGTTGAGGATGCATTTAGATGCAAATTAGAGCATTCCCAATACTGACTTTAAAGAAAAGTTTGTTTCTTGTTTTGTTTTCCGCAAGCAGGAAGTTGGAACTGGATTTTTGCTGATGTTGATTCTAAAGTTAAACCGAAGCAGACCTCTGGGGCAGGAGTTTGATTCTCCCGGACTGTTCCTCACATAGTGAGAGTCCCAGCAGCTCAAAGGCCAGCTCCTCCCCTGCCCAGAAAACAAGCTGCCGATAAGAATGGGCAGTCGCCTTCTTTCTTCCTCCAATACAAGGAAGATATTCACAGAAGCCCCACCAATTAGTTGGTTCTAAGAAATACTTATTTCCTAGCTAATACATGCTACATACTTTTCTAGGTGCATATCGATGAACAAAACAAAGATCTCTGTTCTCATAAGGCCAACATTCTAACGGGAACGGAGAGGTAACAAATGCATAAGCCCAATAAATAGGTTAACTGCAAGCTGTGCTAAACAGTGACAAGTGCTATGCGAAAGGGAAGAAAACGCCATGCACATGAGAACCTAGACGGAGAAACAGGATGTAAACGTCATATGGGCACCAGGGAAGTCGAAGGCAGGGAATTTTTGAACCAAGTCTTAAGGGAAATGAGGAGTTGAGGGAACCCATTCCAGACAGAATAGCCAGTGCTACGGGGGAGCAGCTCCCAGATGTTCCAAGTCCAGCTGGAACAGGCAGCTGCTAAGGGGACTCGGGCAGGTGGTAGAACCGGCTCCAATGAACACCAGAGGAGACGTGGACATGAAAGGTACCTTGATCATCGAGGCTCACACAGACAAGGACTCACCTTTCATCTCATTTCCCAAGCCACGAGCCCATCCACTCAGCATCCTGGGAGCAGGGGATCACCCCTTGATGGCTGACCTGTTAACAAGGAACTGGAGTTGAAGGAAGAGAGGTGAAGGAATTGCAAGACAGTGACTTCAAAACTGAACAAGTGCCTGAAACTCTCCCAATATCACCAAGATAAGTAACTTCAGGACGTCATAGTCACTGAAGTCTCTTTTCAAAACAACACCTTTCCCTCTTTTATTAAATTTTAATTAGCATAAAAAGAATGGGTTTTATTCTCAGATTTTCATATTTAGAATAAAACAACATTTAAAACTTCACAAGAACAATCCAGGTAGCCACCCCTAAAATTAATGCAGATCTGGATTTTCTCCCTTTTCCTGATGATCCGGTATCTGGATATTTTTGCCGCTTACCTTACTTAATCCCTACTGCCCTGGTTCATCAGTGGGGATGTGAGATTTGCTGGTACCACGATGAACATTTCTGTAAACTGACTGAGAACATTAAGCCACCTACCACAATAACCTGTGCTCGAATTCAACTGTCCCTGTGTGCATCCTGGCTTAACAATTCCATGCGTGCATTTCTTCCTTTTGACACATTCGAACAATAACACGAACAGTACCTAATTCTAGAAGAAAGTTTGTTAATTAATGCATCGAAACCGCTGAAGACAGCAGGGCTCCCATCAGGTGTTCTCATTTGTTAATAAGCTATACTGAAGTAGGTTGCCAGGTTTCCTAAAGATCCTCAGCTTCTGCAGCAGAAACGTCCATCTATGGGCACTGAAGCATCAGGTCGCTGGACCCCGACCTGGGAGGACTTGGGCTCTGCCTTCAGCAGCACTCCATAGATGACTTACTCTGCAGCCCTCATCACTCCGGGGACATGCTCACAACATTTTTTTAAGATGATGGGAATTGATTTTTATCTTTAATTTTTGCTTACAAATAATCCATCTGTTGAGAGGAAAGCAACAAGCTCCAGAGGGAAAATGCAGCCCTTGGCCTCTTCCCACTCTGCCCTGGATCAAAGGATAAGAGTTACCTGGCACCAGCGAACTGAACGAGAAACAACCTCCGGATCATTAGACTCTCCATCTTTATCGAATCACATTAATTGTCCCTATTAATAGAATAGTTGTGCTATTTCCACATATGTGTTCAGTGTGCACTGATCAAATCCCACCTCCTCTTCTCTACCCTCCCTGCCATGTATAGACTTTTCTAATCATTAATAATCATTAAAAATCAGGTCAATTTTTGTTTGAGTTTCCACATTTGAGGGGGAAAAATAACACCATGCCGTGCTTGTCTTTCTGTGTCTGGTTTGTTACGCTTAATATAATGTCCTCTACAGCTTTTTCCATTCTGCTACAAATAGAAGGATTTCCTGTGTGTGTGTGTGTGTGTGTGTGTGTGTGTGTGTGTGTGTGTGTGAGAGAGAGAGAGAGAGAGAGAGAGAGAGAGAGAGAGAGAGAGTAAACAAAACTCCATCTTGTGTTTCTCCCACGTTGTCTTTATTCATTCATCCATCGATAATCAGATACCTATGCCGATTCCTGACCTTCCCTGTTGTGAATGGTGTCACATTTTTGGCGGTCTGACTTCAGTTCCTGTGGATATATACTTAAAAGTGGTGTTGCTGGTGCAATGATTAATCTTCACTGTCAACTTGGCTGGATTTAGGAATAACCTAGAAGACACACTGCTCAGAGTGTTGTGTCTCTGTGATGGCATTTCCAGAGGACTGAACCAAGGCAAGGTCATCTCTGAACGGGTAGAATTAGCCTGTGGGCTGGAACCCAAAGGACGGAAAGAAAGGAAATGGGAGGAAAGCATTCGTCCCAGCATGTCTCTCCCTCCAGCATTCAGCTGGTGCAATGTGACCAGCTTTCTCCTGCCCCCAACGGCACATCTTCCCACCACAATGGACTGAACCCTCAAACCATGAGCCAAATTAACCTGTTCTCTAAGCTGCCTCTGTCATGTCTTTTATCACAGCAATGATAACGGTAGATCATATGGGGGCTCTGTTTTTACTTCTGTTAATCACCTCCCATATTGATCCCCATAACGGCTGTACTAATTTATGCACACAGCAACCATCTATGCGTTCTCTTTTCCACCATCCTCTCCACCATCTGGAGGGGAGTGTGAGACAGCCCCACACAGCCCAAGCTTGCCTAGCGGCAATTTCTAGCAGTCAACTTGGAATGCCTCAGTTTCCCTTAAAGTGCCAAGGTTACAGGTGTGTACACTATTCCAACCTTGTTGAATTTTAAATAATAGTCATTCTAACTGGCACGAGATAGTATCTTTCTCATTTCGATTTTGATTTCGCTATTAAAATACGCTAAATATCATTTGTCTTCGGCTCTCCCTGGGACTCTAGCTTGTTCACTGTGGTGTTCGTCTTCAGGTCCATGGTGAGCTGATGTGGGAGCCCCCTCTGTGTGCTGTCATTACCATTAATGAATAAAGAAACTGCCTTGGCCTGTTGATAGGGAAGAACTTAGGTAGGCAGGGAAGACAGCACTGAATGCTGGGAGGAAGAAGGGAGGAGTCAGGAGACGCCATGGATCTCCCCTGCCAGAATAAGCTGTGCTCCTGAAACTTAGCCGGTAAGCCACTGTCACATGGCGATACACAGATTAACAGAAATGGGTTAAACTAAGATGTAAGAGTTAGCCAATAAGAAGTTAGGGCTAATGGGCCAAGCAGTGATTTAATTAATACAGTTTCTGTGTGGTTATTTTGTGGCTAAGCTAGCCGGGTGGCTGGGGTGAACAAGCGGCCGCCTCTTGCAACAGTGAGCATAGCTTCTTACTGTGGAGTTTCTAAAAGAGAAGGGACCAAATACAACTAAAGCTGATAAAATAACAAGCCAGGAAGCAGTGGCAAAGGCAACGGGTATGGTGGGGAAGGGGTTGGTAGCTCTTCCAGATTGCAAGTCTGGGACATTCAGCTTTAGACATAGCTGACCTGGCTCATCATGCCAATAATTCTTCCTGCAGACTCTGCTTCCTTCTCTTGTACAAGGAAAAATATGTTGATGAACTCAAAGCAACAGATACTGTAAGTAATGTGTGATTGCTGATAAACAAATGGCATCGAAACTGACTCCTGTCTTTAAGAAATTCCATTATTCAGAGGCTAGAAACTGCCACCCCCCACCGCGGCTGCCACCCCCACCCCCGCCATCACCACCACCACTGCCACCTCCACCACCTCCACTCCCTATCCCCCCCACCACCACACCCACCTCCACCACCTCCACTCCCTATCCCCCCCACCACCACCTCCACCCTCCACCCCCCACCACTGCCACCTCCACCACCTCCACTCCCTATCCCCCCCACCACCACACCCACCTCCACCACCACCACCTCCACCCTCCACCCCCCCACCACTGCCACCCCACCACCACCTCCACCCCTATCCCCCATCCCACCTCCACCCTCCACCCCCACCACCACTCCCCCTACCACCGTCACCCCACCACCACCTCCACCCTTCACCCCCACCACCACCACCACCCCACCACCACCCCACCACCACCACAGAGCCCTCTCTGATGATATCAGCTCCTGTTGATCACCAGTCTCCCTAATATTCAAGTACTTATTTTCTGCATGTTTATCTTTACATGATGGCATATGTAGCTTCACAGTTTTAACTTTGTATGTATGGAAGTCTCTTAGTTAGGGCTTCTATTGCTGTGAAGAGACACCATGACCAGGGCAACTCTTATAGGAAAGCATTTAATTGGGGTGTCTTGCTTACAGTTTCAGAGGTTCAGCCCCTTTTTATCATGGTAGGCAGCATAGCAGCATGTGGGCAGGCGGTGCTGGAGCTAAATCACCACTCAGAGACAGCAGGAAGTTGCCTGACTGTCACACTAGGTGAAGCCTGAGAGAAGACCTCAAAGCCCTACCCTAGCGGCACACTTCCTCCCTCCCACAAGGTCCTCCAAATAGTGCCTCTCCCTTTGGGGACCACTTTCTTTAAAACCACCGCAGGGAGTATGGACACGAGGTGGACAGAGCTGTGTCCCAGCTACTGAGGAAGCTAAAGCTGGTACCACAGTCTACCTGTGAGTTCAGGATCAGCCTGGGAAACACTGGAAACAGAAAAGAAAATTATCCAAACCATAAAAATATGAACATGCACATTTTATACCCCAAATCAATTGCTTTCAGGTCACATTTTTAAAATGAGAGAGGTGCGTATGTAGTGTCTATGTATGTAGCACTTGCCACTGTAGCTTTTCCAAAATCTCCATCGCCTGCCGCACAAATGACACTGACAGGAATTTTACTTCAGTCAGAAATGCACAAGACAAGAAAGAAAGAAAGAAAGAAAGAAAGAAAGAAAGAAAGAAAGAGAAAGAGAGAGAGAAAGAAAGAACAATAAAATAGTAGAAAGCAGAGAGAGTCAGTGGGAATGGCTTAACAAAGCTTTGAAAAAAGTCCAGACGCTGATGACCTGTGTAGAAGGAGCTGCAGGCTGCCTTCCTGCCACCTGGCTCCCGGCCACCTGGCTAGCTTGTGCCCCAAAATAACAACACACAAATTGTATTCATTTAAACACTGCTTGGCCCATTAGCTTTAGCCTCTTACTGGTTAACTCTCACATCTTGATTAACCCATTTCTAATAATCTGTGTAGTACCACAAGGTGGTGGCTTACCAGGAAAGATTCTAGCCTACATCCATCTCAGGTGGAAGAATCATGGCATCTGCCTCAATTCCCTTCTTCCCAGCATTCTGTTCTGTCTACTCCGCCCACCTATGTTCTGACCTATTAGGCCAAGCAGTTTCTTTAGTAATTAACCAATGAAAGCAACACATAAACAGAAGACCCACCTACATCAGACTTGGGCCATGGAGACCCCAGAATGACTCACCAGTAAGACACCCTGGACACCTTTGTGGGTGAGCGGACAGCTCTGCAGGTGAGACCTGGTACAGGCAGAAGTAAAGCTGCTCGAGCAGAAGAAATCAACTTCCCCCTGAGAGGGAGAACCAAAAACAAAGGTCGAGGCCCTTGACCCCACAGGATCAAGGGCATACTGTCAAGATCATCAAGATAGAGGACACCAGGTGCAGCTGGGATTGGGAAGTGTTTAGTATGTTCTGATCAACCCAACATCAATGACAAATTTTGATATCATGACTGTTATCAACCAGGGAAAATGCCTCCATGAGATCAGGCTGTAAGAAAGCTGTAATGGTCTGTCCTGTCCCTTTAAGAGACAAGCCACACCCACTCCCTCCCCCATCCACCGAGGCAAGCTGATCTTCTTCAGCTTCCCACCTGAGTCTCTCTCTCTCTCTCTCTCTCTCTCTCTCTCTCTCTCTCTCTCTCTCTCTCTCTCTCCTCTTTCCCTTCCTCTCCTTCCCTTCCATAACCCACTAAATAAATATCCAACTTCACTCTGCATGGCCTGCCTATCCATGGCAGTCTCTCACCCACTATGTGGCTTCCTGCCTGGGACCCAGCTGCCTTCGTGGCCTGCCATGGTCTCACAGCCCGCTGCCCACTGCCACCACTTGGGGACCTGCAGCATTTTACTTAAACCATTACAAAAGCCTGTAAGGTATTTTTTTTTTGAAATTAGTGATTAATGTGGAAGTACCTGGCCCATTGAGGGTGGTGCCACTCCTGGGTGCTTAAGAAGGCAGGCTGAGCAAGTTACAAGGAGCAAGCCCATAAGCAGGACTCCTCCACAGGCTCCGCATCGACTCCTACCTCCAGGTTCCTACCCTGAGTTCTGCTCTGACTTCCCTGAATGATGAACTACAAGCTGTAAGCTGAAGTAAACCCTTTCCTCCCCAAGTTGCTTCTGACATTTTATTATGGCATAGAACTCCTGACTAAGACAAAGGGGACTATAATCTACGGCCTCTGCTCTCAAGGAGCTCATGAGATAAAGTAGTAGATTAATAAACAGATTTCAGTGATATATTAAACAAGTAGATCGGCTCTTTCCCCCCCCCAGCATTGGTTTTGAGCCCAGGGATTCAAACACAGGGACAAACTCACCGCCACCGATCTGCAAATGCAGCCTTAAAAAGGTGGCTGCTCGACCTGAGATCCTACTCTTTCAGCAACTCATCTAAGCCCATGTGTGGGCCTGTGTGAAGAGTGAAGGAAATCCAAAGTCTTGGACAGACCCCACAATTCTCTCTTCAATATCCTTAAAGCAAAGAGTTTCCGACTGATTTTCCATTCCATGGAACACTGTAAATGTCAAAGGGCACACTCCTCGGGTCCCCGTCTGAGGCCGCTTCAGTCTAAATAGAAGGCAGTGGTGGGGTGAAGGAGTAAGGATGGCCCTTTCCCTCCCTGCCTCACGTCTTCCCTGGAGCTGGAGCCAGGAAAGGCACAGCCAGGTTTCTTAGCTGTCAGTAACTTCCTGAGCCTTGGTGCATGGGGATTTGGGAGGCGATTATTCACAAGGGGGGCTGGGGAAGCATCCTCAGAGGCACCCTATTGGACAGACTCTTGCAATGCCCTCCTGTGGCTTCTAATTCTCACCTTTACCAAACCATCCATCTTGACACCTTCAAACCAGAATCCCAACTCCTGTCTCCTCAGCCTTGAGCCTTGGCTCCAGGCACTCCTAAGTGGGAAGTTTTTTATCAAACCCTGCCCACAGGACTCAGGGATCTGTGTGAAAGAGGAGGGCCAGAGAGGAGAGGCTCTGAGGAAACAGCAGTCTTCTGGGTGCCTCAGGGCTGATGCACGTTATCTCACAGAGACTGTGACAGCTGGACCTCCACAGCCCCAAACCAGACAGAACCCAGCACTGCGAAGGGAAAGTGAACCAAAAATCCCTTTCTTAACCAGGAAGCTATTTGTAATCATTACCTGTGGGAAGGGGCAAATCTGACTTCTTCAATGAAGTGTCCAGGAGAGGCCCCAGGCCCAGGAGGAGCTAGCCAAGATGACATAGACTCCGTGCTTGTCCTATGTGCTTTTTGTTTTGTTGCTTTGTTGTTTGGTTTTGTTTTGTTTTTGGTCTATTGAGTTTGTTTTGACTTTTCATTTTTAGGGGTTTTAGTTTTTGACTTTGTTTTCAAGAGTGAGAGTGGGGGGGAAGAAAGGAATGAAGAAAGGAGGGAAGAAGGGAAGAAAGGGAAGAAAAGGAAAAAGAAAAAATAGGAAAGGAGGAAAGAAGGAAGGAAGGAAGGAAGAAAGAAAAAGAAAGAGAGAGAACATAAAGATGAGGAATATGAAGGTAGGGAGGATCTAGGGGAAGTTTGGGGAGGAGAAAGAATATGATCAGAATATTGTATAAATTTTTTCTTGAAAAAGACCTACAACTGTCTTTAAAAGGCTCTGGGCTATTTTGTTGCATTCATTCTCATGCCTGATCAATTCATAACACTCGCAAGTTGTTCTGAAACTAAATACAGCACATTTCGGGTGGAAAGAAGCTGTCCTCTACGCAGCCCAGGGACAGGTAGGCGGCCCAGCTCTACCTTGCGCCCTCAGGAGTCTCAGGAGCAATCCCTGCTTATCGATACCGGATCAATACTGGGGAACTTCTGGTGTGGCCTCAGACAGCCCTCCTGAAGGTCCTGTCCTTGACCTGAGGGCAAAGGAAAGTTCCTCTTCCATTCCATCCCTGTGGGCAGCAGCGGAGGAGTGTGGAGCACAAGCTGACAGTCCTCTGAGAAGCATCCTCCCTCTCTGGTTCTTCCGGTTTTTCCATCCTGAAGTCATGCACGGGCTCACAGAACCATGCTGGTCCTCTCCCCTTTGCAACTCCAGCACCTGTGGTCCAGCATCTGCCCCAAAACGTGGTTGTACTTGGTACCTGCTTTCACTGTCAGACACTGGACTCTTTGTGTCAATTGGTGAGTGATATGAACGGGTTTTGTTTCAACTAATGATGATGACGCATCTTTAGAAGTGTGACCATAAAAATCCTTTCCACACAGAGACTTGCACTCTCTTGAAGGAATTTGTAAAGTTTAAGAGTGACATTTGAACTACTTCCCAGGCAGGAGCCTCCTTTGCTCAAAACGGTGAAGCTACATGCATAGCGCACTCCAAGGACAGCATGTAATAAGACTACATGGTGTATGCTGGCTAATGCTGGAAGTTGAGCTCTGAAAGTTACATTCTAGAAGTCTCAAGTGCTGTGCTAAAGAGTTCACCCTTGGGCTGGCCATGCAGAACAGGGGTAGGGTACCTGCCCAGCACACACTACACCCTGTGTTGTGTTTCCAACATCACAAAATAAAACAAGTTTGGCTTTTACTGAGCTCTATAGGGAACCACAGAGATAGGAGGTCTAGCAAAAGAAAAGTCTGTGGAAAGGGAGACTCATGACTAGAGGCAAGGGAAGCAGAAGTAAGGCAAAAGTAATCTGCTTCCTTCTGCTTATCCGTAAACACTTCGTCTTCTGAAGTATCATGGGTACAGAGACAATTCACATGCTTGCTAAATTTTTCTCTAAGGTCATTTCTTAGTTTTAGAAATTTGTTTTTCTTAGTATGCCATACACATACACACTCTCACACACATGCAAACACACACATACTCACACAAGCTCAAACTAATGATTTCAACACAAGAACTCATCTCTGAGACAAAGGTTAAGCTTAGGGGTCTTGCCTCTCACTGTACACACAGTTATCAAAATGTTACTTGGGAATCACAGTCTATTTCAGAACAGCAGCAACAATGTTCCAAAGTTCATATAATTGTTAACATCCAAACTGAGCTCACTTGTTCACTTTGGGTTTTTTGTTTTTGTTTACTATTATTGTTTATTGTTATTATATGGACATGCTACTATCCCTGAAGCTAGTTATTCACCCACAGAACTTTTTCTCCTGGACAAAGAAAAAAATAAGAACAACTAAATGTTGACAACGATTTCTGTCCCTCCCAGTCCCACAGCCATTCACAGTCCCAAAGAAACACACAGAGGCCTACATTAATTATAAAATGGTTGGCCTATTAGCTCAGGCTTCTTATTAACTCTTATGTTCTACATTAACCCATATTTCTTGTCAGTGTCAGCCATGTGGCTTGGTACTTTTATCAGCGAGGCAGTCACATCTTGCTTCCTCTGTGTCTGGGTGACAATGACGGACTGAGGCTTTCCTCTTCCCAGAATTCTCCTGTTCTCGTTGCCCTGCCTATACTTCCTGCCTGGCTACTGGCCAACCAGTGTTTTACTAACAATAACAGTGAAAAATCTTTACAGGGAACAAGACCATTGTCCCACAGCACTTCTACCCCCCTACACCTTTTTTCAAAACAAAAACTCTGAATCTAATCTCCTTTGTTTAGTTTTCTTCCTGCCCATTATCCATAACAACTTGTAACTAACACTCCAAACAAAGAAAAACCATCCATAATCCATTTTTCAGGAATGTGGGCATAGTTGTCTAAGCTACTTTCTGCTGATTGGGAGCAATGATAATCTTATGGGGACTTAAAGAAAATTTAGAATCATGGTCAAGTCCTTACTGGAATATTCTATGAGGCTTGATAATCTCAGCCAGCAATCTTGAGCCTGTTCTGGATATAGAACTCAGAAGAAACTCCAACAGAGCTCCTCCGAAATGTTGGATCATTTGGGCCATAAACTCCTATCAGAGATTTTTTTTTCATGGGTCATCCTTGATCAAACCTAGTTTTTCTTAACCCAGAATGAATCCACAACCTCTCATTTCCTTTTCCTGTGGGAAAAAAAGCAAAACCTCTTCTCCAAAGTAACATATCTTTGGACTTAAATTTTGAAGCCAAGGCATTTTCAAAATATATATGTGGTATTAATCCAGCAGCATTTGTAATTAAATGACTTTTAGCAGCTATTGTTCCTTCCTCAGTCATCAAGCCATTCAAAGACAACACAATAACATAAATCCAGATTTTCTGTTTATTTTCCATCTTTACATAGCTTTATTTTAAACTATATTTTTATTTTTTGGTGAGTTTTTTTTTAAGAACATAATTTCTCTGTGTATCTTTGTATCTTTGGCTGCCCTGGTACACACTCTATAGACCAGGCTGTCCTTGAACTCACAGAGATCTGTCTGCCTCTGCCTCCCAAGTGCTGGGATTAAAGGTGTGCGCCACCACACCCAATTACTCTCTTTCTCTTTCTTTTTTTTAAGGATTTTATCCTCTTACTTTTCTCTCCCAAGACAACATATATTTTTAAACACACTGTAAACAATTTAGAGGTTTTCTTTGTTTGAATCAATCTTTACTGCATATCTCTCTTTTTTTGAACACATGAGTCTTGAGTTTGCTAAGCGTTATGGCTAGGATTAAAGCCAGGGTTTTGATGTTTGGATCCACCCCATTCCTTAGCTTTCAGAGTCTGTAAACACCGAGTTTATCGCCACATTGCTATGGAGTTTCAAGGTCCTTGCCACCACCAAGTAGCATACTGTTGGCTATTCACAAACATCATTTAACTGTTTTGTGGTGGGGCTATATATATATATATATATATATATATATCCAAAATGTGTTTATTGGGATGGTTCCCACTCATCTCGAATCAAGTGCTTTTCAGTGCTGCTTCCTCCTGAAGGAGCATCCTTCTGTCAGTCTCGCTTTCCCACCTGTAGGCTGACAGAGGATGGTGGAGCAGCCGACACACAGGACTACCGTCTGTGCATGGCTAAAGACCATGGTGATTTTATAGCATCCTGGACACTTCACATCCATAAAGTAGGAATTGGGGCTCTGCACCAGGCAATTTTTTTTGTGTTTCCTCTTTTCCTGCTCTGGAGAGGGATGAAGAAGATCCTTTGCGAGAGGCATGTTCTCGTAGGGAGGTCATCACCGCTGGAAAGGCATGGTGGGGAATCTTAAAAAGAACTGCAAGGATTTTGCAATGAAAGCTAAGTCAGGAAGCCTCTCTTAAATGAGACACACTTGCCTCTAGCAAACAGAGCCCACCTGAGAAAATACTGCTACCAAGAAGCCGTGTTTAACTCTGTTCTTTTGTGTCCAGAATTACTTCCCAAGCTCTCCTAGGTCTTTTGTGACTGCAGTTCTCCATGTTGTCACCATTTGTTGCCTGAGTGCTGTAGGATAATGGTCTTGTTTCCTGTAAAGATTTGTCACTTCTATTGTTTTAATAAAATGCTGATTGTTTGGTAGCCAGGCAGGAAGTATAGGCAGAGTGACCAGGCAGGAAGTATCGGCAGGGCAACGAGAACAGGAGAATTCTGGGAAGAAGAAAGGCTCAGTCTGTAGTCATCACCCAGATACAGAGGAAGCAAGATATGACTGCCTTGCTGATAAAAGGTACCAAGCCACGTGGTTGGCACAGACAAGAATTATGGGTTAATGTGGGATGTAAGAGTTAATAAGAAGCTTAAGGTAATAGGCCAACCATTTTATAATTAATGTAGGCCTCTGTGTGTTTCTTTGGGACTGTGAACGGCTGTAGGAATGGGCAGGACAGAAATCTCTGTCAACATAAACACTCTGAGAGAAAACAATAGTTAAAACATATATATCTGAGTGGGCATAGTCAATCTGGTTCCTCTTTGGAAGATAATGGTCCACCCTGAGAGGCTCCTTCCCCATTGCTGTCCCAGCCTTGTATTTCCTTAATTAGATTCCATATTACATATGACTTCACCCAACATATCATCATATTCATGTTTTCAATGGGATCATGGGATTTTTCCAACATAAAGTAAGTTTCAATGTTCAGATTTCAATAGAAAAAAAGAGAGATGTCTTATATAACCTCCAAATGCCCTACCTTTCTCCAGATCAGTATTGATTACAAAGCCATTCACCACATGACCAAAAACACCTAAAAGAAGGTCACCAAGTCTGCTACCACCCTAAAGAAAACTAGTCTTGGGCACTGTCTCCTTGACACCCACACCTCACAGCACTCCCTAAAGGTCAAGTCAGACACTTTCCCAGTGTCTCCTGAGCCCCATGTCAGGCCCTCTAGCAGACAGCTGGCCTTCAACAAAGTTCCTTGTCCTGTTGATGTCCATGCAAGGATAGTCAGGCCTCTTAGAAAGCCTGTCACAAATATTCTGAAGACCTTATTATTATTATTATTATTATTATTATTATTAGTTTTCTTCCAATCAGTAATTGTTTGATTACTCCTATAATAAGAATTATGAAAAGAAGATCCAGTCCCAAGAAGAATGGAGCAGAACACGTCTTTTCAGGGAAGGCTTGTAGACCAATCTTCTCAACTGGATGGAGAGATGCCTAGAAATAGTGAAGGTCTGAGGGGGTATTTCCAGAGAAGACTGGCATATGGGACAATAATTTTGGGGAAAACGCAACTCGGTGATACAATAGGGGAGCTGGATGACACATGCTTCCAAAGAGAAAGCCAGACAGTAGGTAAATCTATTGTTGGTGCCACTGGCCATGGCCACTGGGCTCCATCTTCCTCATCCTCTCTGTGTGGACTCAAAGCAGACATCCAGAGGTCTCCCAAGCTTTGGCATCACACCAAGGCTGCTGTGCCTTTTGGATTTTAGCATTAACCAACTACTAAGTCTGTGCCTCTCCGGTGTATAAATGACTATCATCAGACTCCCAAGCCTCCAATCATATAACTAATCCAATCCAATACACGTAATCTCTTGGTTCCATTCCTCTAGAGAATTCTAATACCAGCTGTTTCTTAAACAATAGATAGGAAACCTTCCTTGAGCCTACTAATTTGAATGCAACGAAGGATCAACAAGATTACTTGCTAAGCCTCTGCTCTGGGGAGAATAGCCTATACAGTGTGCAAGGCAATCACTTCCAGCTTGGCAGGAGTGATCATTAGTTAATGGGCCCAAATAATCCTCCAATAACCTATTAGGTCTTTATAAAAAGAACACACTATTGTTTGTTAATATGTTGCAAACACTCATCTTAATATACGTATTTGGTTTAGGAGAAACCTACAGCACAGGGTATAATTATAGTCTTTACATACATTTTATAGCATCCCTGATCCTCTTGTATAACTGGGTGTGTTTATGGCTATTTTATATGGAACTTGGTAGGGTTTATGCTTTAGAGGATGATAGTTGTAGCTCTCATAAGTTGATCAAGACTATACTTAATTGATACTAAATCCCTGGTCAGTCTTTAATTTTAACAGTACCATTGTCACAAAGTAGAAAATGGTTTGTTTTATGAAGGACGTGATTCCTAAGGATGCAGTGTGGTCAGCGAAGGGAGAACTATAAAGTCCAGGAACACACACGTCCAGCTGCAGTACCAGTGCTGTGTCTTAGGTAAGGACTGACTAACAGATTGTATCATGGCTAACCAGCAGATGCTTTGTGGAGAAAATAGACTTCAATCTGGTACTTGACAGGAGAGGAATAGAGTAAAACGTGTAGACACCGTAGGTGGGGACAGGTATTGTCATTTAGTTTCTGCTGAACAGATGAGGTCTTTGCCCTAGGTCAGCTCACTCTGCTCTCATTACTGTAGTAGATCACAGATAACAGAATATCTTGGGTACAAAAGTGAACACTGCTATGTCCTTTATGATATAACAAATAATTATTATTGCCATGACCCGGGCATCATCCTGAGGTGACATCTACAGACAATTGTAACTAGGTCTTTGTTCTCCAAAGGCTCACAGTTCAGTGGGGGAGACAGAAGCAGGTGGTGCAGCATAAGAAATCTTAGAAAAAGACACAGAAAAAGAAGGTACATGTGTAGGCACAAAAAAGGGACAAATACAGGTGTAAAAGGAAGCCCTGCTGCCTCTCTCGAGCCAGAGCAGCCTCAGCTCATCCTACAAGGTCTCGTGTAGCCCAGGCTAATCTCAAATTCTGTGTAGCAGAGTTCCTGATTCTCATGGTTCCCCCTTAATTGCTGGGATTACAGGCATGCACCACTCCACACCCAGCTATCTCTCAAGTTTAAGTGGTCTGCTGGAATGCCCCAGGGTTCAGTCCTGTGGTCCCTTTTTATTCCTAATCTATCTATGTGGTCTCATTTAACACTAGGATATCTAGACTTTGAATGTCTTCAATGTGTGTAAGCCTGTATGAATGCTAACCCTACCCTCTTCCCTGGATACCTTTACTCATATGATGTATCCAAGAATATAGTTAATCAGAATAAAGGTCCTAGTTTCCTATCACCATATATGAAAACATGCGTTCATAGTTCATGCACACATCACACACCACCACCACCGTGACACTATTTCTTTAACTCAATAATAGGCAACCATCCATCCATTCAATACTTCCAGTTTCTCAAGCTGAAAACCTTGGTTTTAGATGTATTTCTTTCTTTTCTGTGCAATCTACAATCAAGATCTGATCCCATTTTGCCCCTGTCTCTGCCGTTACCCAAATCCATACCTCTACTGCCCTCTTCTCAATAACTGCCCAGTGACGCTCCCTGCCTCCACCACATCCTCGTGTCCTCCGCGGAGTGACCTCCTGAGGGCTCCCTGTTTCTCGCAGAATAAGACCCGATTTTCAAAGCCCACATATGATCTACCTGTTTTGTTATTTTTATTTTTTGTTGTTTGTTGGTACTGAGGATGAAGCCATAGCCTCACATTAACTGGGTAAACACATTACCATTGACATTACGCTAACACTCACCTCACCTGTCCAAAATACCTTCACTCTTGATGTGCCGCTGCACCTACATAGACATACCTCAGACAGGGCAAGTAGCTTCCTAAAAACTTTCGCTTTTGCTGTTCTAGGTGCTAGAATGGCAGTTCTCAATCTGTTAGTCAAGATCCCTTAGGGAAGGGGAATCTGTTAGTCAAGATCCCTTAGGGAAGGGGAATCTGTTAGTCAAGATCCCTTAGGGAGGGGGGAGAACAACCCTTCCACAAGGGTCTTCTAAGAGCATCAGAAAACATAGATATGTACATTACAGTTATGAAGTAGCAACGAAAATAATTTTACAGTTGGAGGTCAGCACAGCATGAGGAACTGTATTAAAGGGTCACAGCGTTGGGAAGGGTGAAATATTCTTCCCCGAATACTGGTTTCCTTCGCATTCTGCTCACATGTTACCTTCTCAGGAATGTCCTTGGACACCCTGTATAAAAAGGCACGTCCTCATCTTAGTCTTTCTTTTTCCTCTTTGCCTAGCTTGCTTTTTTTAGCATAGCACTTGCTACCTGAGCTAGCGTCCATTTGTGTATGAATCAACTATCTACCCAGCATGTTCCACACAGGAGACGTAGATCCTTCATTCCATGCTCTCCACAAGAACCAAAATAGAGATTGTTGAATAAACAAATGAATAGACTTAAGAAAGCTCAAGACACCATGCTCCCTGAAGGCTGTGGCCACATGGCCACTGACTGTAGCTGGAAATGGTTTTACTGGAAATGGCCTACTTCAGCCAAAGAACTGATGACATCCAGATGTCCTGCTGAGAGCTGGCAATGTATCGGGAAACATTATCTTGCCCTGGTACCCAAAACTGAGCACCGGATTATTACATGCAGATCAACCTGTTGTTTTAAAGAAATGTCTGAGTTAAAATGGACACAAAGCAAGTCAGATGTGGTGGTACACACCTGTACACTCCTAGCACTCAGGAGTCAGGGTTTGGTGGAGAGACACAAGTTCAGGGGCCAGCCTGATCCACAAAGTGAGTTTCAAAATAGCCAGAGCTACATTTTTTTTTAAGTTGCAAGAATTTGGGCAATGAAGAAACCTACAGGAAAATGGGACAGATATTTGAGTCTGAAGTAACTGAATCTTAAAATCAAAACACTGTGATCAAGGTTAAGGTGAATTTGCCTGCCTAGTACAAAATTCAGAAGTGGGGGTGGGGATGAACAACTGGGAGGTGTCATGGTAGATTGGGAAACTGGGCGCCATGAGATAGTCACACCTGGGGATAAACCTAGGCACCGCTGCAGGACTGTGAGTTACATGCAAACCCGTGTGAACTACTCTCCGGACATAAAATGAAGACAAAGACCTGGGCATGGTGGCACACACCTTTAATCTCACCGTTTAATGTCAGCGCTTGGGAAGCAGAAGCAGGTGAATCTCTCTAAGAGTGAGACTTTGTCTAGCAGAGCGGGAAGTTGGGGGGAGGAAGGACAGAGAGAGAAAGAATGAAGATACCTATGTCACAAATCTGTCAGAATTCAAGGCAGGAACCTGAAGGCAGGAACTGGCAGACCACAGAGGAAAGGCAACTACTGGCTTTCTCCCCATGGCTCACTCAGCTTGTTCTCTTAGACAGCCCAGAAACTCTGCCCAGGGCTGCACTCGCCTGTATCAATGAAGAAAATACCACACAGACACGCCGTGCCGCAGGTCACTCTTGTGGAGGCAGCTCCTCAGCTGAGACTCCTTCTCTACAGGTGTGTTAAGTTGACAACCGAGATTAGCCACCACGCAGTATTAGTTTTTAAACAATGTTTTGAGTAAATGTAGAAGCTATAGAGCTGTGTATAAGATTGCAATGTTTTTTTTTTTCATTTATCTTCCAACTCCTGCATTTTCTACCATAACAGCGTAATTTAAAGCCTTCTTCAATGAGTTCACTGTATGCCCTGGGTGTTCTATGTGGCCAGTTTCCAAGGTATGATTTAGTTTAAAAATCAATTGTTCTAGGGGCTGGACAGATGACTCAGCAGTTAGGAGCTGACTGTTCTTCCAGAGGACCCAGGTTAGATTCCCAGCACCCACATGGTGGCTCACAACCGTCTGTAACTCCAGTCCCAGGGGTCACACTCTCCTGGCTTCCTTGGGCACTGCACCAGAGGAGTCCACAAACACAGGCAAAAAGATCCATGTACTTAACATAAAATAAAAACAAATTAAAAAATGCTATAAAATTTGTTTGCAAGTTAAATAAACTGCACAAGCATCCAATACCTCCAAAGGCCATGGTTTGTGTGATAATTTCGTATGTCCAAAGCCCTGTTCATCAACCAATATCTCTGGTATAATAATTAAGTTCATTAATATGCATCTTGAATATCTGGACCATTACTTATGTGTTAACATTTTCTTTGTGCTTTTGACCTTAGATGTCCTTAAATTCAGTCACCAGCCCTCGTCGGGTTTTCATCCTTAGTAGAGTTACAGAGAGACACTTGAGTAAGCCGATGTTGAAAAGAAGGTTGAGCTTTTTCCCATTGAAAAAGTCTCCATTTTGTTTATACCTTCCCAGGCATGTGTGCTGGCTAGTTTTTATAGCCTGCTTGAGTGTTCCACTAAGGGAAACCTCCATGGACAATGTGCCTCTATCAGATTTGCATGTAGGCAAGTCCGCCAGGCATTTCCTTGATTGTTGATTGATGTGGGAGAGTCCAGCCCTCTGTGAGTGAATGCCATCCCTGGGCAGGTGGTCCTGGGTTCCAGAAGCCAACAGGTTGAGCGTACCCAGGAGAGCAAGCCAGTGCAGCATTCCACATAGTGGAGTATTCTTCTCATACAAGCATTTCTCAAATCGGCCTTTGATAAGTTTTATCAACCGAAACAGTTTATGCTCAGAATACAGGTGTTGTGCTAGGAAGGGGCTTCTTGAGGAGTACGGGGAAGGTAAGTGGCTCGTGTAAGAGCCCCAGTAAATATCGCTGCAGATTTGAGGCTTGGCATGTTCTAACAGGATATAAATATGGCTGACATTTCCTAATGGCCTAGACTGTTTGCTGTACAGAACCAAGTGTGGTGACAATGGCGTGTTCCCAGTGGGTTGTCTGGATGGCTTCATTCTATTAAAATTCAGCAATGACTCAAGCACCCATTAACATACCTTAGCTGCCACGTCTTCGCTGTCAGGAGCCAGATATCTTTTCTAAGTGATTCATCCCTTTATTCTAATGCCGCATTTAATTTTCATCTCTGCTCTCAGGGGCCGGAGGGAGGTAAAGGGGAGTGGGAGGGGAAGCGACCAGGATGCAGTCTGTACATATCTGGAATTGACAAAAAAGAAGTCGAGTCAATATAAGAAGAAATAAAGAGAAGCATAATGAGAGCAATTTCCTAGACAAGGAACCTAGACTGGGCATGACGACAAGCTCACTGATGTCCCCACAGCACCTCAGGGGCTCCTCATAGACTTTAACGTACATTTCAGAGAATCTTAGTCATTTAGGAGAGATGACAGATGAAAGCAGAGAGGTCTGAGGAGTCGGGAACCACAGACACTTGGCTGCTGTGGAAGGTTCGATGGGAGGGTATCTGATTCTCTGGAGCTAACTACTTCATCTGCTGCTAGCTGTCCTTAGCTGGGCATGAATGTGAGGTGTGCCCTGGGGAGACTTTCTTCCTGCCTCTGGTTTTGGAGGGCACATTGCTCTGCATTCCCAAGGGAAGGGAGAGCAGACTTGGGAAGCCTAGGTCTTCAGTCACAACCTACCCAGTGACCCGAAACAGCTAAATCAAATTTACAACATATGTCTCTACAACCTCCAAAAACCAGTGGTCCCATGACCTTGTGTCTGTAACAAATACCAAACAAGGAGATTCAATTATTCAGTCGGTCTAATAAGGAATACTGAGGCTGAAACTCGGGGCTTTGTTTATGTAATTTTATACTATGGGCACACTAGAGACGTCACACAAGCTCGCAGCGACAGCAAAGGAAGATTCCCACCCTTCTTCACATCTGGGTGGCATCTGGGTGCAATTGTGACTTAAAGGAAAAAGGTCTCATGGGGGAAAAAAACCAATTACAGCCTCAAGGGAGAAAACGCCAATCGCATCGGAGATACACTGTTCTTGTGCTCTTCGGAGGTTGTAGGCACCGCAAGGCACTGAGAGGAGAAAGTGGAACGGTCGGCCCTTGGTCTCCGGAGCTTAGAGTTCCGTGTTCACTGAACATGCAACACAATGTGATAAAAGCACTGTGATGGAAAGAATTGCAAAGGACAATGTGACTCTAAGCTGTCTAAATCTAAGATGTTGCTAGGAGGCAGCATCCCAGTGATGCAGGTCCCACTTTGAGTCTTTCTTAATAGACCAGACTACCCTCGGCAAAACCTGAGTCCCAAAGAGACTTAGATGGTTGGTCACACTATTTGCAATGCAAATGCCCCTTCTCCTCCTAAAATAAAGTTACATTGCTCTCTACAAAATATAAATAAATAAAAAATAAGTCAAGTTCCTTCCAACAAGTTCCTGCAA
This sequence comes from Microtus pennsylvanicus, assembly GCF_037038515.1. Classification (NCBI taxonomy): domain Eukaryota; kingdom Metazoa; phylum Chordata; class Mammalia; order Rodentia; family Cricetidae; genus Microtus; species Microtus pennsylvanicus. Next base: position 3,624,654 of record NC_134598.1, read on the forward strand.
ACACAATGAGGACTCGGTTGTGGATGGAAACAAACTTGTCTTTCAAGTCCTGCCAGACATAATACGGAGTCAGGGTCATGTCTTAGAAGCCACGCATGGCTTCCCCAGCCCTCCACTAGTCTTGAGCTGACTGTTTAACCCATGTGGGTGTGTATTTGCTTACCAATTCACTAGTATACCAGACAGGCTAAAATAAGTCCTGCTGTTGCATCGTCTTGGTTTAGAAGAACAAATCTGTATTTGTGCTGCAAGTCAGCTGGGACTATGCTTGCCGCCTCACACTGAGATGCCATCATGGCAAACATGTCCTCTAGGTAGAAGAGGAAGGACATTCTTCCTGCCTGTGGTAATGGTTTGTCACCACCCATCAGCAAATCTGAAGTCAGCCATAGGTAACTGCATAGCCTGGCCTCCACTGACCAATGGGGAAACCTCACGATAAAGAAGCAGAACTGGGAAGAAATGAATTACAGGCAAAGGATGCTTGCTACTCCCAGAGTGACATGAATATGTAAAGCACACTCCCGGACACCCATCTCTTGCTTTAGAATTCCTTGATAGAACCACCGTGGTTAAAAATCCAAGTCGCGATGGTGGTCAAGGCTAAGATCTGGCAACTTCTGAGAAGTCAGTTCTCCTGCTTCAACCTTTGTACAAACAAGGCAGATTTTTACACAGAGAAACACTCTCTGCATGCAGACCGAAGCTCTGGTCTTACCCAAATTCTTCTAGCAGGGACAGGAGAGGCTGGCATGCAACGGCCTCCCTGCTACTGAGAAAACAAGCCTGTGTTACGACAGTCATGGTTTTCCAGGGCCCTTTGTAAGCCACTGAATCATCTGGAACACATTTCCCTTGAGTTTTATAACATTTTGACTCAATTCCCTCATCCATTTCATCATAGGCTTCCTGTTCGTGCTAAAGATAGTCATAAACAAATTCTGTGGTCAGTATCTCAAAAAGGAAGCATATGCAAAGTCCGACCTCAGCCACTTCTTTTCCTGAGCAGAAGAGCTCCATTTCCTATAATGAACTATCCGATTACAAAGCAACCTTGGGAGAGTTGAAAATGACACACTTGACCAACAAATGGCCTCTATTTGAGAAATCAGTCCTAGAAGTGGGTAGAAATGAAACCTGACTGCAGAGTGATATAGCGAGGTGGGTTTCTACTAGGGATCATTGAGCAAGAGTCCCAATATAACTGAATTTATTTTTAATGACTAAAGTCATTTCATCATTGAGCTATGGTGAACATGTGCTTAACATAGTCCTTGTGTAGCGGGAACATCAAAGAGATCTGATCATTTAATTAAGCAAAATAAAATGTTTCTTTTAATCTGATGGATAAATGGGACTTTTCCAAAAAGTCTATAAAACTTAAATTAGGAGTCCGTCACCACGGTCCTGTTTGAAGATGAGCATCCTGATGGGTAGAATAGTGAGTGAGCCCTTCCCTTACCAGTGGAGCAACTGTTTAGCAGTTTCTTATGTATTTGAGACGATTTGGTTACTCTCGCTCCTTATGACCTGGGAAATGAAATTTTTTAGCAGAAACTCCCGAGGCTCCTGGACAGGAAATTGTCCAGTGATGAAACCCCAGGCAGAAAAGGAGAATATTGCACTAGAAGTTATGAGGGCTGGTGGGGGCTGGAAATAAGCAAGGAGAAGAAGCTCCTGAGGATACAGATAGTCTCCAGGTCAGCTCTATGCTTGGGAAATGATGAACTTTTCCTGATGGGACAGACGCCTTAGTGGTTTGTTCACATGCTCTTCTGCTGGAGGGCAGAGGTCTTAACAGACCTCAGCAGTTGCTGTACACTGCAGCAGAAGTGCAGAGAACTGAGGAGCACACTGCAGCACAGGACTACAGAGCACACTGCAGTGGAGGACTACAGAGCACACTGCAGCGCAGGACTACAGAGCACACTGCAGCACAGGACTACAGAGCACACTGCAGTGGAGGACACAGAGCACACTGCAGCACAGGACTACAGAGCACACTGCAGTGGAGGACTACAGAGCACACTGCAGCACAGGACTACAGAGCACACTGCAGCACAGGACTACAGATCACACTGCAGCACAGGACTACAGAGCACACTGCAGTGGAGGACTACAGAGCACACTGCAGCACAGGACTACAGAGCACACTGCAGCACAGGACTACAGAGCACACTGCAGTGGAGGACTACAGAGCACACTGCAGTGGAGGACTACAGAGCACACTGCAGCACAGGACTACAGAGCACACTGCAGTGGAGGACTACAGAGCACACTGCAGTGGAGGACTACAGAGCACACTGCAGCACAGGACTACAGAGCACACTGCAGCACAGGACTACAGAGCACACTGCAGTGGAGGACTACAGAGCACACTGCAGTGGAGGACTACAGAGCACACTGCAGCACAGGACTACAGAGCACACTGCAGTGGAGGACTACAGAGCACACTGCAGCGGAGGACTACAGAGCACACTGCAGCACAGGACTACAGAGCACACTGCAGTGGAGGACTACAGAGCACACTGCAGCACAGGACAACAGAGCACACTGCAGTGGAGGACTACAGAGCACACTGCAGCACAGGACTACAGAGCACACTGCAGCACAGGACTACAGAGCACACTGCAGTGGAGGACTACAGAGCACACTGCAGCACAGGACTACAGAGCACACTGCAGTGGAGGACTACAGAGCACACTGCAGCACTGGACTACAGAGCACACTGCAGAGGAGGACTACAGAGCACACTGCAGAGGAGGACTACAGAGCACACTGCAGTGGAGGACTACAGAGCACACTGCAGTGGAGGACTACAGAGCACACTGCAGTGGAGGACTACAGAGCACACTGCAGCACAGGACTACAGAGCACACTGCAGTGGAGGACTACAGAGCACACTGCAGCACAGGACTACAGAGCACACTGCAGCACAGGACTACAGAGCACACTGCAGTGGAGGACTACAGAGCACACTGCAGTGGAGGACTACAGAGCACACTGCAGCACAGGACTACAGAGCACACTGCAGTGGAGGACTACAGAGCACACTGCAGCACAGGACTACAGAGCACACTGCAGCACAGGACTACAGAGCACACTGCAGCACAGGACTACAGAGCACACTGCAGTGGAGGACTACAGAGCACACTGCAGCACAGGACTACAGAGCACACTGCAGCACAGGACTACAGAGCACACTGCAGTGGAGGACTACAGAGCACACTGCAGCACTGGACTACAGAGCACACTGCAGTGGAGGACTACAGAGCACACTGCAGCACAGGACTACAGAGCACACTGCAGCACAGGACTACAGAGCACACTGCAGCACAGGACTACAGAGCACACTGCAGTGGAGGACTACAGAGCACACTGCAGCACAGGACTACAGAGCACACTGCAACACAGGACTACAGAGCACACTGCAGTGGAGGACTACAGAGCACACTGCAGCACAGGACTACAGAGCACACTGCAGCACAGGACTACAGAGCACACTGCAGCACAGGACTACAGAGCACACTGCAGTGGAGGACTACAGAGCACACTGCAGTGGAGGACTACGGAGCACACTGCAGTGGAGGACTACAGAGCACACTGCAGCACAGGACTACAGAGCACACTGCAGCACAGGACTACAGAGCACACTGCAGCACAGGACTACAGAGCACACTGCAGCACTGGACTACAGAGCACACTGCAGCACAGGACTACAGAGCACACTGCAGCACAGGACTACAGAGCACACTGCAGCACAGGACTACAGAGCACACTGCAGCACAGGACTACAGAGCACACTGCAGCACAGGACTACAGAGCACACTGCAGCACAGGACTACAGAGCACACTGCAGTGGAGGACTACAGAGCACACTGCAGTGGAGGACTACAGAGCACACTGCAGCACAGGACTACAGAGCACACTGCAGCACAGGACTACAGAGCACACTGCAGCACAGAGCACACTGCAGAGAGAGCACACTGCAGTGGAGGACTACAGAGCACACTGCAGTGGAGGACTACAGAGCACACTGCAGCGGAGGACTGCAGAGCACATTGCAGCAGCGGAGGACTACAGAGCACACTGCAGTGGAGGACTACAGAGCACACTGCAGCGGAGGACTGCAGAGCACACTGCAGCACAGGACTACAGAGCACACTGCAGTGGAGGACTACAGAGCACACTGCAGTGGAGGACTACAGAGCACACTGCAGCACAGGACTACAGAGCACACTGCAGCACAGGACTACAGAGCACACTGCAGCACAGGACTACAGAGCACACTGCAGTGGAGGACTACAGAGCACACTGCAGTGCAGGACTACAGAGCACACTGCAGCAAAGGACTACAGAGCACACAGCAGCACAGGACTACAGAGCACACAGCAGCACAGGACTACAGAGCACACTGCAGCACAGGACTCCAGAGCACACTGCAGCGGAGGACTACAGAGCACACTGCAGCACAGGACTACAGAGCACACTGCAGCACAGGACTACAGAGCACACTGCAGTGGAGGACTACAGAGCACACTGCAGTGGAGGACTACAGAGCACACTGCAGCACAGGACTACAGAGCACACTGCAGTGGAGGACTACAGAGCACACTGCAGTGGAGGACTACAGAGCACACTGCAGCACAGGACTGCAGAGCACATTGCAGCAGCGGAAGACCTCAGTGCACACTGCCTGCACCTTGCAAGCTTGTGAAGTCCCAAAAGCAAATGGGAAGAAACCCAGATTTCCCAGTCCAGGAGCAGCAGGTTCTCAGGGTTTCATAGGAGGGCATTAAGGAACCAGAAACTGTGCTCAAACTTTTAAAACCTGAATCACTGGTTGCTTTGATTAGTGTTTGGTCAAAGGTGCATGAGGTGTGTGATTCTAGCAATTGACTAGCCCAAGGCTACACAGAGTTCAACATCTCAAATCATATGACTAATGTCAGAATTAATTATGGCAAATAAAAAACATAACACAGTAGAAAAGCCATCTACAGGGGGTCTTAACATGGTCTTCCAAATTGACCTATAGATTCAGTGAAACTTTAATGTTCAACCACCCACTTTCTTTTCTCCTCTTATCCTTATCTCTGCCCAATGTTAAGAATCAAAAGCAGGGCCAATCTATCACTGAACTATACCCACACATCCCTGTAAGCCTTCCACTTCACAGTTTTGATATTTTAGACAGTTTCTCACTCTATAGTCCGGATGGCTCTGGAACTCACTAAGTAAACCAGGCTGGCCTTGAACCTATACCAACCCTCCTTTGTTTCCCAGGGACTGGTGTCATAGGTGTGTACCACCATGCTCATCAATGTCAGCAGCATTTTGAATAGAGAAATTAACAAACCGACTCTGATGTCACATGACAGGGCTGAGGCGATGGCTCCGTTGAGAACCTGTTTGGATCTTCAGCACCCACATAAAAAGCCAGGCATTGTGCCATGCGCCCATAATCCCAGAGATGGTGGGGTGGAACCAGAAGGATTCCTAAAACTCCCTGGGCAACTCATCTTGTAAAATCAGTGAACTCAGGCTCAGTAAGAAACCCTATCTCAAAAAACAAGGGGAAGGATGATAGGGGAAGACACCAGATGTTGGCCTCTGGCCTACACGCACACACACAGAAACACACAAACGCACATACATACACACACATGAGCAAACAACAAATATGCATATGCACAATTAATTAACATTAATTTATTTATATGTATATATATATGGCCAGAATTAGTCACAACACTCTTGAAGAACAAGGTGAACGCCCTTGAAGAAATTTCCTTCCATCAGATTCAAGGCAGAGTGGCATTGCCATGAGGACAGTACACTAAGCCAAGAACAGAAGCTGACCGTCGTTCTGTTAAGATGGTGTTGCAGAGCAGGGAAGAAAGAACAGTCTCGCCAGCAGCTTGGCGGAGTTGCTTCTCCCCTTCAGTCTGTATATGGGACCCAGGGTTGATCTCTGTTGGCAGCTCTGTGCAGGAAGTGCCTTACCCACTTTGCCAGCTCTCCAGCCCAGGAAAGGGAGTGATAATTGTTAACACCGGGTGTTAGGGATGAACGCCTTAATGTAAAGGACCACAGTGTTAACACTTTAGTAATCTATCATATTTACATTTCCATGTTTAAAAAACAGGAGAAAATGGACTAGCAGATGGAGATGTAGTTTGCTAATTTGTGAATTAGGGTTTCTGTTAACTTTTACAATGTTAAGTCTGCATTATGTGTAAATTACATCTTCCCCAAATTCATGTGTCGACGCCTTAATCCACATATGAAAATGTGGCTTGAATTTTGTTAAATAGACTCACAAACCACCATTCATAAAAGGGGGAAATGTAAAGGATTTTATTTCATTAAAACTTAGAATTTCTGTACATCAAAAGACATCACAGAAAAACAAGAGCTGGGTGTGGCACACACCTTTAAGTCCAGCACTTGGCTGTCAGAGGAAGGCGAATCTCTGAGTTTGAAGTCAGCCTGGCCTACAGAGTGAGTTCCAGGATAACCAGGGTTATGTAAAGAGACCCTATTGAAAAAGAAAAGAAAGAGAAGGGGAAGAAGTGGGGAGAATGAAAGGAAGGAAGGAAGGAAGGAAGGAAGGAAGGAAGGAAGGAAGGAAGGAAGGAAGGAAGGAAGGAAGGCAGGAAGGAAGGGAGGAAGAGAGGGGAGAGGGAGAGATAAAAAGGCAAAGCATGAACCAGGAGAACTTGTAATTCTCACACAAGCAGTCAATCGTATCTAGAAAAGACTTCTGTAAATGAAAGAGATAGATAATCCATTCCTAATGGGTGGGACACGATCCTCGTGTAATAATCCAAATGGCCAAAAAATCACTTGAGGAAACATTTTATGTCAACTGAGAAACGCAAAATAAATCTACAGTGAAATGAAACGACCCACCCAACAGAAAAGCCAAATTAACAGGACCGACATGACTCGCTGAGTGTTGATGGAGACTGTTGACACCTGCAGTCTCCCACGCCCCTTACAGGTAGGAATACAAATGCTCTTCAGATCTCTTTGTATTATCTCCTGAAGTTTAACACCCTGTCGGACTTCTATTCCCAGGTACACAGTCAATGGAAATCCACACCCACGCGTGAAAGACATGCACGAGACTGCAGTGGTGGCGTTAGATACCCCCTATTGAGAATGACTTAAGCACACAACAATAAGGCAAGTTATAAATACATCAATGAAAGTAACAAACAAATATAAACAGAACCTGTCTGCACCTCTGTGTGTCGTTTAGGAGAGGAAGCCAGAAAGGGGTGTGTGAGAGACAACGACAATGACCATGCAAAGGTGAAGGACAGAGCCATCACCACAAAGTTGGCCTACGACTTCCACATACCTGCACACTAGTAGTGGGATGCATTCGCACACACACGCACGCATGCACAACATACACAACAATGATTAATTTTTAAAATATAAAGTATAAGCAAACAAAAATCCAGAAACTGGCAAGAAGTAATCTGCAGCATTAAAATCCAATTCCCTTTTGGAAAGATTGGTTGTAAGTGGGAGAAGGAATCTTTAAGAGTATTGGCTACAACTAGGACAGAAGTCAAATCATTGTAGAGTTACCTGTGTACAACCAAAAGATAACAGACGCAGAAAGGCAAATCATTGTAGAGTTACCTGTGTACAACCAAAAGATAACAGACGCAGAAAGGCAAATCATTGTAGAGTTACCTGTGTACAACTAAAAGATAACAGACGCAGAAAGTCAAATCATTGTAGAGTTACCTGTGTACAACCAAAAGATAACAGACGCAGAAAGTCAGTCAAATCATTGTAGAGTTACCTCTGTACAACCAAAAGATAATAGACACAGAAAGTCAGTCAAATCATTGTAGAGTTACCTGTGTACAACCAAAAGATAACAGACACAGAAAGGCAAATCATTGTAAAGTTACCTGTGTACAACCAAAAGATAACAGACGCAGAAAGGCAAATCATTGTAGAGTTACCTGTGTACTCACACAGCAGCAGACACCAGGCAAACCCAGCACATCTGCCGGGCAGCACCCATAGCTCAAAGCATACACACCGCTTGGTCAGCGCTAGGTGTCTGACCCTGGGCTGGGTGTGCTAAATACATCATTTTCTACCTTAGATTTGATGCATAGATCACCTAATAGTTTCACCCACATTTTGCAAACAAGGAAGGCAAATCTTAGAGGTGTGCTAGAACTTTCCTGAGAGGACACAGAGAAACTTGGTGGCGATGATAACACATCTCAAGCGGACCAGCCTATGGCTCACGATCATGAATTTAAACTCCTCGTACAGAAACATCGAGTGTGTTCTCACAGATGCGGGTGCTCTTCCCTTACCTTTCAGTCACGCTTCAGAAAGTTTTGTAATAGTGACTTACATATTTTTAAGTTTGTTCCTGGTGTTTCATTATTTTTGATTCTCTTATGAGTAAGAGTTTGGCCTCCCACTCCACGTTCCAAAAGGTTACTGTAGGTGATTAGGGGACCCAGCGATGTGACTGTGTCTTGGCATTGACTACTGAGCAGTCTCGTTAGCTTTCTAATTGATTCCCTTGGTTGTCGCAGAAAGTCAAGGTGAGGCAGGTAAATATTGACAGCTTTTATCCTCTCTCCCCTGATTCCTTTCTTTGCCAACACTGGTGCATTTTATGGCATGGGGAAAGATCCACAAAATGGGCCAGGGTGTGTGGGGGCAGAGGGAACTCTGTGTTGTGAGATGTCTTGACAGATCCCAGCACTCAGGAGCCCTCTGACTGGCTCTTGAGGTAGATCACAAATGAGGTAGTGAAAGACCCTGGTATGAAAGCGAAGATGGGTCCCGGAGGATGACAGGCCATTAAAAGACGTCAAGCAGGAATGTGCTTATAAAATTTCCATACCAGTAAAACACCAGTGTTAGCCTTGAGAAGGGCTGTGGGACAGACATAAAAAACAAAGGAAAATAAAATGTTGGGGGCTTCCTAGTCTGCCTTTGGAATAAGAAAAAAAAAGGATAGAAATTTGCAAAGGAGGAATCCTCCACCCCACACCCCACGCCCTCGTCCCTTCAGCTTCCTTCTGGTTATGCTTTTGGGCCAGCCACTTGGTCTGACTTTGTTTCCTCTCACATGTAATGTTAGAATAAAACCACCAACTGGGCACAACTTGTGAGGCTTAATAAGCAAATGTGTGTAAAGCACATGCAAAACAAAACAAAATAAAATGAGCAAACAAAAAAAAGATTATTCTTGGACTGAAAGTGTAGCTCAGTGGTAGAGTACTTGCCTAGTATGAATGAGAGCTCTGGGTTCCTCCCCAGCTCTGGGACAAGACCAGTAGTTCTCTATGCGCTTGACGTGGGCAATGAACATGAAGTTGAGCCCCAGATTCTGGGACAGCATAGACATCAAACTTCTCTGACAAATCTTGGTATTTCATACTTTCAAGGCATCGTCCAAGTTCCCCATCCTCTGCTTTCTACTTTTTCCTCTCCCTGTTCACTCCTCACCAATACACCCACCTCTAAGATGGGTATGAATTCCAACATGCAATACCACATAATTAAATTACACTCTTTAAACAGCTTTGTAACAACTCAGCAATAAGAAGGGGAAAAAAACCCTCAAATCTAATAATGGCCCAAGGACTTGAACAGTTAAGCTTACAGAGATGATGTAGAAATGATCAACCAACCCATCTTTGGGCTAGGAAAATATAAGTCAAAGTTACAGAGAAAGTGCAGTCCTCCTACATTGTAGGTGAAAGTATCAAGTTCAACCTTTACAATAGAAAATAATTTGAGGTTCCTCAAAATGCAATATGTATTACCTTATGACTTAGCAATTCTGCATTTACCCTCAGAAGAAAAAGCCACCGACCTCCTTTCTATTTTCTTCCATCATTCCTGGCTTTATAGTACAAGATGGCTCTGGATACTTGACTCATTTTAGCTAGATCCCAGGACCTAGGTTGATGGAAAAGCCTGGGGTGTTGCTATCTGACTCCTTCTGTTGGCAAACTATATGTATATTGACAGAGGTTTCTTTCCTGCCCAGTCCTGCAGACATTAAGTCCCAAAGAAACACACAGAGGTCTACATTAATTATAAACTGGTTAACCTATTAGCTCAGGCTTCTTACTAACTCATATATCTTACATCTTAACCCATAATTCTTGTCTGTGTTAGCCATGCAGCTTGGTACCTTTTACCAGCAAGGAAATCTCATCTTGCTTTCTCTTGGTCTGGATAACAACTATAGACTCAGCCTTTCCTCTTCCCAGTATTAATTTGTTCTTGTCACCGCACCTCTACTTCTTGCCTGGTCACCCTGCCTATACTTCCAATTAGCTACTGGCCAATCAGTGTTGTATTAAAGCAATACAATATGAGTGACAGGGTACAAGACCATTGTCCCACAGAACTTTCTCTCTTTTAAAAAAAGAAAAAAAACAAAAAAAAAACAAACAAGAACTCTGAATCGAATCTCCCTTATTTAGCCTTCTTCCTGACCATCATCCATACAACTTGTAACCAACACTCTAAACAAAGAAAAACATCCCTAATCCATTTTTGGAAATGTGGGTGTAGTTTTCCAGGCTACTTCCTGCTGATTGGGGGTGCTGATAATCTTATGGGGACCTAAAGAAAATTTAGAATTATGATCAAGTCCTGACTGGAGTATTCTATGAGGCTTGATCATCTCATGATGGAGGAGGGTCATCTGTCTATCTGTTACTTTCATTGGTTAATAAAGAAACCGCCTTGGATTTTTGATAGGGCAGGATTTAGATAGGCAGAGTAGACAGAACAGAATGCTGGGAGACAGAAAGCATAGTTGGTCAGACACAATGGAGCCAGCCGCCAGGTCAGACATGCTGAATCTTTCCCGGTAAGCCACCACCTTGTGGTGCTACACAGATTATTAGATTATTAGAAATGGGTTAATCAAGATGTGAGAGTTAGCCAATAAGAGGCTGGAACTAATGGGCCAGGCAGTGTTTAAATGAATACAGTTTGTGTGTTGTTATTTCGGGGCATAAGCTAGCCGTGCGGGAGCCAGGTGGGACAAAAAGCAGGGCTGCCTGCAGCTCCTCACTACAATCTCAGGCAGCAGACTTGAATCTGTTCTGGATGTAGAACTCTGACATCAGGGCTATCTGTTCCTACCAAAGATTTCTCAGGAGATCTTCCTTGATCAAATCTGATTTTTTTTTTTCTTAACCCAGAATGAATCCACAGCCTCTCATTTCCTGTTGAAACAAAAGCAAAACCTTTTCTCCAAAGTAGCATAGCTTCTGACTTAAATTTTGAAATCAGCAGTATTTATATTTAAATGTCTTTTAGCAGCTGTTGCTCCTTCCTCAGCTATCAAGCCATTCAAAAACATCACAATAACATATAATATCCAGACTCTCTGTGTATTTTTCATCTTTACGCTTTATTTTAAACTCTATTTTTTTAACTTCTGTTTTTTTTTTTTTTTTTTTGAGACAGGGTTTCTCTGTGTATCTTTGGCTGCCCTGGAGACCAGGCTGTCCTTGAAAGCATAGATATCCACCTGCCTCTGCCTCCCAAATGCTGGGATTAAAAGTGTATGCCACACACCCAACTACTCTCTTTCTTTCCTTTTTATTTTAAGAACTTTATCCTTTTTCTTTTCTCTCCCAAGCCTACATGTATTTTTAAACATGCTCTAAACAGTTTAGAGGGCTTTTTTTTCATCTGAATCTATCTTTACTGTATATCCCTCTTTTTCTGACCACATAAGTCTTTAATTTGCTAAGTTATAGGACTAGGATTAAAGCTGTGGCCTTGACAGCTGGATCCATCTCATTCCTTAGCTTTCTGGGAGTCTAGTCTCATGACAGAGGTACTGGCCAGAGCCATGTTTATTGCCACAACTCTATGGCATTTCAAGGGTCCCTGCCACCACCAAGAAGCATGTATCAGCTGTTCATAAACACCATTGAAGTGTTTGGTGATGGGACCTCTTAAAAGAGATGCAAGGTTTTCGCAGCCAATGCTGAGTCAAGAAGCCTCTCTTAAATGAGATGTGCTTACCTCTAGCAAACAGGGCCCACCTGAGAAAATGCTTCTACCAAGAAGCCATGCTTAACTCTTTTCTTTTGTGTCCATAATTACATAAAGCTTTCTCAGTTTTTATGTGGATGTAGTTGTCCATGTTGGCACCATTTTTTTGTAGGAGATCACTTGTTTGGTTCCTGGCTATCCAGACTCCCAAAATAATCACATAGACACAGTATTAATTAAATCACTGCTTGGCCCATTAGCTCTAGCTTCTTATTGGCTAACTCTTACATATTAATTTAACCCATTTCTATTAATTTGTGTATAACCACGTGGCTGTTCCTAGTGGAACCACTGGCAAGGTTCTGGCTCGTCTGTTCCTAGTGGTGGCTACTTGGCATCTCCCTGACTCTACCTTCTTTCTCCCAGCATTCAATTTAGTTTTCCCCACCTAGCTCTACTGTGCCCTATCACAGGCCAAGACTTCCCACATTACATGTATTAAATACCACCTACTCCTGTGCTGCTGCTTTCTGGTTTTGTTTTTGCTCATTGCACAGTACTGCCAGCTTACCCCATAGTTAAATCAGGATGTGCAAGTCTCCTGACTTTCCCTGAATCGTGTCTAGGAAATTGTTACACTGGTGCAGGGGAGGTGGAGTCCTCCTTTCTCTTCCCTCCATTTGGTCAAAGTATAAATAAATCCAACATTCTTTAAGGAGAGGGAGGGAGAGAGGGGGAAGAAGAGGAGTGGAGGAGAGAGAGGAGTGGGGGAGGGAGGGGAGGAGATGAAGAGGGGAAAGGACAGTAAAGGGGCAGAGAGAGGAGGAGGGAAAGGGAAGGAGGAGGGAGAATGGAGGAAGGAGGGAGAAAGCAGTATTAACTGCTCTAGCTTCATTTTTAACTTTCAATCAAAGTAATTGAACATTACTCAGCCTGACTTCCAGGAAAGGCTTCCAGCAGTAGAAACTGAGGTGGGATTGTTTTTATCATTCTACGTAAACAACACCCTAATCTAGACTTAAGATTCAAGAAAGTTTCTACAGGTAATAATTACAGACGAGAGATCTCGAAAGGGAAAGACGTTTTGACACCACCAAGACTCATCATGTGTAGGCGCAGGTTCCATGTCAAAGTCAGTTGGAGAGAAGAAGACTAATTTGCCACTTACTGGGTGAACTTCAGCAAGGTTTTTTAGCATCTCTGAACATCAGTGGATTGATGTTAACACACGAACCATGACACATGTGTCAGAGGTGGGAGTTGGTTCTCTCCTTCTACCTTGTGGGTACCAGGCTTCTAACTCAGGTCCTCAGCTGGCAGCAGGCATCTCTTCTCGTTGGCCCAGTTTGTTTGCTTGTTTTGAGACAGGGTTTCTCTGTGTAGCCCAAGCTGTTCTAGAACTCACTCTGTAGACCAGGTTAGCCTCAAACTCAGAGATCCCCAAGCTCTACCTCCCAAGTGTTAGGCTTAAAGGTGTGCACCACTATGTCCAGCCTCGTTTATTATTCTTGATAGGCAGAAAAGACAATTACATCAAAGGGTTATGGAGTACCTTAAATTACTGGTGTATATTTAAAAACGGCCGGAGGCTCACACCTATAGTTCCAGGACTTGAAAGATTGAAGCAGAGGAGCTTGAGGCCAGCCTGGGCTATACGGTGAGACTGTGAAGGGAAGTAGAGGATGAGCCTCCTTTCCTGTTCACGCTAATGACAATACCGTCTCACAAGCAAAGCCAAGCCATGCAATATATAACAATCCTATAAATAGGTTTTTTTTAAAATCTAGATTATTAGGTTAAACAAGCCTGCATTAATTTGACCTGTATTTGACAAATGTTACCAGTTTTGCTATTTTTCTTATCTGTCATTTCTGACCACAAACTTGCCCCTGTTTCAATAACATACATGGGTCCCCGCTAAACCAGCCGAAACAATCAACACTCTCTGAGTACTGAGTCCTAGGAGGCCTATGAATTTTTTCAACAGCAAAATAAGTTTTTGATGTGGGATTCCCCTCTGTATGCTGTGAAAAGCATTGGAACTGCTTTGGGCCTATAGCAGAACTATAGGGGAAGAAAGGAGGCAGAGTCAGGGAGAAGCCACTTAGCTTAGACAGACACGCTAAAACTTTGCTGGTAGGCCATGACCTCATGATGATACACAAATTAATGGAGATGGGTTAAATTAAGATATAAGAGTTAGCCAATAAAAAACGAGAGCTAATGGGCCAAGCAATGATTTAATTAATACAGTTAAATAATTCTGTGTGATTATTTTAGGGCTGAGCAGCCAGGAATCAACAAGCGGCCTCTCACAACAAGTTTTAATGCCTGTGGTAGCTTTTCAAAGAAGGCCTACTATGTGGAAGATACCGAGACGATTCGAAGACAAGCAGACTATACTCTGATCTCAGCTGGCTCTCCTCTACTTACCAGACAAGCACAGCCAGTCCCATCCCCTCCCAGCCTGTTCCGTGGGTCTCGAAGAACGAGATCAGACCAAATACTATGGGAAGAGTCGAAGCTGTTTTCTAAATTCCATAGACAAACTGCTTGCTCTAAAAGATAACGAAACAAAATAAAGATTTTTCTGCATTTCCTCTTGTGACTGTTGTTTGAATTCAGCAGGAAATGACTCAATTACCCTTTTCTGAACAGACACCATAGCTAATTATATAGGAGACCACTGCACAGAGGCACTGGCAAGATTGTTTACAAAGTGAGGTACTTCATATTTTATACCAAGCTCGATGACATTTAAGCAACTCAAGGGAAACACATTTTTTTTTTGCATTGTACTAGGTAGGCTGTGTTAAGAATTTTTATGTAGTGCACTAGGTAAATTCCATGAAAAATTATTTTCCCTGAGAAACAGAGTGTTCACAGTGCCCTTGTCTGCTGCTTTTGCGTCTCAAAAGGTAATCTAGAATTTGACCTTCTAAACAATAGCAGCCTACAATGAGCTGAACCCTTGCAAGTGAGCACTACTCTCTGGCTCCCTAAATCCCCAGGGAAGCCGGAAGCTGCAGCATTTCCCTTTCACCTCCAGGGAGCTATTTCTAGCCCAGCAAGCTAACGAAACCCCTGATGACCCGGGCAAGGGAATAGTAATCCAGAATCAGCTTCTTAGATGCACACGTGTGTCTGCAGACACATTCTCTCAGCTCACGGCTGCGTCTCGTTCAGTTGGAGAGAATCCCACGCTCCGTGTCTAGTTTGTTTTTCACATGACCCGGTGAATGGCCGACAGCACTGCCGAGTCCTGACGTTCTAGGGATACCTGAAGGGAATTCCAGACCACGTGTAGGTAATTACAGTCTGAAAAGTATATACATATATAAAAGAGAAAGGCACAGAATTCTTCTTAAAAACTTAATGACATGCAAAGGTTATCTAAGAAAGTGAAACCAATAAAAGGGGGAGGGGATCTGAAATCAGGTTAAAGGTCAGCTGTGTGTACCTGACTAAAATGATGACGTTATCTTTACCGCAAGTCTGTATCACAGTTGCAAGGCCTTGGTGGGGTTTTGTTTTAAGGATCTAGTTGGTCTTTGCGCCCTATTCCTGGTGACTCTGACTCCTGGGCTAGGTGGCAGAGTCCTTTCCTAAAATCCTTCTCCAAGAACAGTCAACAGGCCGGGTGGTGGTGACACACACCTTTAATCCCAGCACTGGGGAAGCAGAGGCAGGTGGGTCTCCAAGTTCGAGGCCAACCTGGTCTACAGAGCAAGTTCCAGGTTAGCCAGGGAAACACAGAGAAACTTTGTCTCAAAAGAAAAAACAAACAACAACAACACAGTGGGTGCGACCACTGAAGTCGGGCAAAGCTGATAACAATTATACAAACATGGAAACTGAGCCCAGAGGAACTGAAAAAAATACGTGTCTGCAGCTCACAGGGAAGAAGCCATTCAGCGGACTCTGCTTTACGGTTACATCAACTACATATTAAGAAAGAGATGAGCAATTAATTACCTCTGACTCTAGGGAGTGAATGCACAGTCCAAGAGTAATTGTGATGAGGCATGCAATACGTGAGATCCAAATGTTGCTGGTGACCTACTCATTGAAAGAAGTGGAGGATTAAGAAAACCGTCAAGGCAGGGAGGATGGTGCAAACCTACAATCCTAGCACTAGGTTGCTGAGACAAGAGAATGAGGGATTTCAGGTCAGCCCTGGGACTACATGACAAGTTCCAGGACAGCTTAATTTATATAGCAAAACCCTTTTTCTTTTTTTTAAGCTATTTTTTTATTGTTTTTATTGAGCTATACATTTTTCTCCACTCCCCTCTCTTCTTCCCCCTCCCCTACTACCTTCTCCCGTGATCCCCATGCTCCCAATTTACTCAGGAGATCTTGACTTTTTCCTTCCTATATAGATTAGATTCATGTATGTCTCTCCTAGGGTTCTCTTTGTTGTCTAGGTTATCTGGGATTGTGGACTGTAGGTTGGCTTTTTTTTCTGTTTTATGTCGAGAAGACACTTATGAGTGAGTACATATGATATTTATCTGGGTGTGGGTTACCCCATTCAATATGGATTTTTCTAGATCCATCCATTTGCATGCAAATTTCAAGGTGTCATTTTTTTACTGCTGTGTAGTACTCCACTGTGTAAATACACATTTACCACATTTTCTTTATCCATTTTATCCATTCTTTGGTTTAGGGGCATTTACCTTGTTTCCAGGTTCTGGCTATGACAAATAATGCTGCTATAAACACAGTTGAGTACATGTCCTTGTTATATGATTGAGCATCCTTTGGGTATATATCCAAAGTGATATTGTTGGGTCTTGGGGTAGACTGTTTCATAATTTTCTGAGAAATCATCATACTGATTTCCAAAGCAACTGTACAAGTTCACACTCCTACCAGCAATGGAGGAGTGTTCCCCTCTCTAGCATAAGCTGTCATCAGTGTTTTTGATCTTGGCCATTCTTACAGGTGTAAGATGGAATCTCAGAGTTGTTTTGATTTGCATTTCTCTGATGACCAAGGATGTTGAACATTTCCTTGAGTGTCTTTCAGCCATTTTAGATTCCTCTGTTGAGATTTCTCTGTTTAGGTCTGTACTCCATTTTTTTATTGGATTATTTATTCTTTTAATGACCAATTTCTTGAGTTCTTTGTATATTTTGGAGATCAGACCTCTGTCTGATGTGGGCTGTCATTTTGTCTTGTTGACCATGTCCCATGCTTTACAGAAGCTTTTCAGTTTCAGGAGGTTCCATTAATTAACTCAGGGTCTGTACTGCTGGGGTTATATTTAGGAAGTGGTCTCCAGTGCCAATGTGTTCAAGTGTATTTTCTACTTTCTCTTCTATGAGGCTTTACGTTGTGGTCTTTGATCCATTTGGACTTGAGTTTTGTGCAAGGCGATAGATTTGGACCTATTTTCATTCTTCTACATGTTGATATCCAGTTATGCCAGCACCATATGTTAAATATGTTTTCTTTTTTCTATTTTATATTTTTATCTTGTTTGTCAAAATCAGGTGTTTGTAGGTATGTGGATTGGTATCCGAGCCTTTGATTCAATTCCATTGAGGACCCTTTTTCTAAACCAACAAAAGAAAAAGTAAATATTGAATAAATGATTTACATATACCCAAGGTCACAAAACAAAAAGAGAGCCAACCTCTGTAACCTGATTGATTGTCTTGACCCCTGAGTCGACTTGCTTAACCTCCAAACTGCCTAACTCTAGGCTCTTCCCACCATACACATTGACCCTTTACTTGGGCATCTAAGGAGGGGTGGGGTGGGTGCTCCATGAAAGGGCTGCCCTCCATGCATGAGCCTAATAGGTGACAGAGTCTCCCTTTGTTCCTAACTGTACTAGTTCTTGTCCATCTATCACAAACTAGATTCATCTGGGAAGAAAGGACCTCAGCTGAGGAATTGCCTCCATCAGCCTGGCCTGTGGGCAAGACTTTGGGGACATTTTCTCCATCGAGGATTGTTTTGGAAGGATCTGGCAACTGTGTGGGCAGTGCCATCCCTGGGCAGGTAACCCTAAGTTGCAGAAGAAAGTGTTGGCATATTTGGTCTGTATGATAAATAACCAGACCAGCTCAAGAACAACAGTTATAATTTAATAATTGAAAAAGGGGGGACTCACGCTACTAGAGTGGGAGATTCGAAATCCAAAATGATCTGGCAAGCACCCATGGAGGGAGGGAGGGAGGGAGGGAGGGAGGGAGAGAGAGAGGGAGGGAGGGAGGGGAAGAGAGAGGGGGGAGAGAGAGAGAGAGAGAGAGCGCGCACACACACAAACCTGGATCCCTGTTTTTCTTCCTGGGGACCAGGTCGCCACGCCCCAATTAGCTGTGATTGGTTAGCAGAGTTTCCCCATCAAGAAAGCAAGCTGAGCAAGCCCTGAGGAGCAAGCCACTAAGCAAGCAGCCTTCCTCCTTGGTCTCTGCTTCAGTCCTGCTGTGGGTTTCTTCCTTGAGTTCCTGCGCTGATGTCATGGGTGGTGAGATGTAAGTGTCAGCCAAATAAACCCTGCCTCCCTCCCCCCTTTCCCCCCAGATTGCTGTGGATCATGGCATTTATCACAGCGACAGAAAAACAAGGTGGACCACTAACACAGAGCAGAGTTTTCCGAGCCCTGGCTGGAATTCGGGTTCACTTACTAAGTGACTCCACTCCCAGTCCTGGCCTTCCCCAAATCCTTGTTTTCCCCATTTTACAAAAGGAACCGACAGAATCTAACATCAGGAGGTTGCCCCGAGGTGAAATCTATGAAATGGAAACTTCCAGACACAAATCAAATGCTGCCCTCGCCTTCCCTCTGACTTTCGGCTCTAAATATAGTATAAATCAACACACACTAAACAGAAAAAGATGTTCACCACAAAATGTTGACCTTTTGGGGTTTTTTTTTTTCCTTTTTCTTTGTTTGTCTATTTATTTATTCGTCTCATTTTTGTAACCCAGGCTGGTCACAAACTCAAGTGGTGGCACGGACCTGAGGTTCCAGTACTCAAAGAGGTAGAGGCAAGAAGATCATGAGTTCAAGGCCAGCCTGGACTTCAAATCAAGATAAGAGAGACAGAAAGAGAAAGAGACAGAGACAGAGGGGGGATTTTAAGATGACAACATCCCTAAGAACTCTAGTTCAGTTCTACAGCTGGATGACATCTCTTTGAATATCTTTCCTGTTGATTTGTACACAGATACACTATACCCCCATCCCAAGCCTGGTACCGACTGATGACAGCTGTACGCCCCAGTCCCACAGCTTCTAAGTGTCGTGGGACTGGTACCGACTGATGGCGGCTGTACGTCCCAGCTCCACAGCCTCTAAGTGCTGCCTCAGAAGACCATCTCTATGGGCTATGTCAGGCTTTTCCTTAGGACCATCAAGCAGCTCCCAAATCATGACACAGAGACTTATTACTTTTGAATGCTCAGCTTAGCTCTTTTATTTAAACTATTTATTTACCTTTTGCCTTGGGCTGTTAACTTTTTCTTACTTTCTTGCTGTCTCGATGTCTGCTTGGTTGAGGTTGCTTGGCTTCTTGCCCCAGACATGTCCTTCATTTCTCCTTTCTTCTCTCATTCCTCTCCAGCCTATTTCTCCTATTTCTCTCTGCCCACCAGCCCTGCGTATCCTTTCTCTGCCTAGCTATTGGGTGTTCAGCTCTTTATTAGACCAATCCAGTGACTTAAGCAGGCAAGGTGAAACAAATGCAACATTGTAACATAATTAAACAAATGCAACAGAAACAAAAGTAACACATCTTTGCCCAGTTCAAATAATATTCCTTAACAACCGGGTAAACAAACACATGAATAGCTAAGATACTGTGAGATAAAGTACTAATCAGTTTCCATGGGAACAATCACTCTTGCTTGAGGTGTTGGGGACTAGTTCACAGAGGTAGTAACACTGATGAGCATTGCAACGTCGGGGTTGGAACAGCATATTATATCTAAAACCATCAAATTGTCACATCCGAGAAGCCGCTCTCCTTTGCTTTGGTCCAGATTATTAAAGACAGAACGGCCTCGAATCCTCTCAGGGTTACTCCACTAAAGGCATTCAGTGATGATCTTACAAAGCAAATGTGTGGTATTTAACATCCCAAAGCCACCATTTTGTAGCACTTACTATTGAACAACCCAAGTGTCTCCTTTGTGGGTTCATATATAATGAATGAGTGCTATATTAAAGATTATTGAAGAGTGTAAGGCTTTTTTGCATGTGTAAGAGTTGTAGCTTTTAAAATATTTATATTCATCTGTGTGAGTCACTTGAATTTTACAGCGAACTCAGGAAAGAAAACGTCAAAGTTGAGCAAATGTTAAATGAACTCTCTTTAAAAGGAAATGTTTTTTAGGAGATAATACTCAAGATGAACTAATCTACAGATTTATCCTGAATTTCAACATGCGTAGAGCTGAGAGGAATGGACCAAAATGGCAGGCAAGACTTGAGGGAAAAATCTCCCAAGAGTTAACTCTTTAGTACTTGCTCTGTGTGCGACCCGTTTCCCTCCTTTTATGTCCCCACAAATCACCTTCTACAAACAGGCAGAAATCTGATCGCCATACATGGTGCCTGCTCGCTCTCTCTTCTTAAATGGCACCTGTCCTTTGCTGTCCACCTTGTGGAGCAGACACTAGCATCTCCACCACAACTGATGCCATGGAGTCCTGAGAGACCAGGCCTCGTGCTGTGCTGTGCTGCACAGCTGGGCAGAGAAGACTGTCTGCCTTGTCTTCCTTTTTGGCTTACCTCTTTCTAGAGAGAACAGAGGCAGAGGTCCTTGGGCCCTGAGGATGGACAATGGGGTCA
Organism: Microtus pennsylvanicus; assembly: GCF_037038515.1. Lineage (NCBI taxonomy): Eukaryota > Metazoa > Chordata > Mammalia > Rodentia > Cricetidae > Microtus > Microtus pennsylvanicus. The sequence goes on from NC_134598.1 coordinate 3,645,496, forward strand.
CTGTCAATGTAAGTCTCACATATAGCTCACTGCCTCCACTTCCCATAGGGCTCACACATCAATTCTTGAGCTAGAGAGATCTTTATTCAAGGGCATTGGTGTGAAGGTATCAGATTCCCTGGAACTAGAGTTACAGATAGTTGTGAGCTACCATGTGGGTGCTGGGATTTGAACCCAGATCCTCTGGAAGAGCACCCAGTACTCTTAACCACTGAGCCATCTCTCCAGCCCAGAGCTAGAAGAATCTTGAGAGGTATAAGTCTCTCTTAAACCAAAGATTTGCTCTTGGGTCCATCTTCCTGCCTTCTCGCTGCCTAACATCTCGGACAAGACCTCATCTAAGAAGCCGTGGGTCCGTCACACAGAGGCGGCCTGGCGTGCTCTCTCTCTAGGTGAGGCCACACTAGCCTAGACTTCAGAAGCACACCTAAGACTGATGATCAGATTCTTCCGTACCACGGTATACATGCGGAGGGCAGAGGGCAGCGCATAGGAATTAGTTCTCTCCTTCTACCACGTGGGTTCTGGGAATGGATCTCAGGTCGTCAAGCTTGGCAGCAAGCACTTTTACAAACTGAGCTCTCACCTGATTCAAATTATAACGTTCTTTATTTCGTTCCTATTTTGGTGTGTGTGTGCCAAAAAAAAAAAAAACCTGATGAGCTCTAATGCACAGTTTTAAAAATTAAAAGTTCTAATAGCCCATCTCAGGTGACACAATGCCCACTTCCATCTTTCTATTTCAAGTATTCTCTTTTCCTCTGGAACAGTAATTCCTGGCATCGCGTCATGTTTTACAAGGCCTTTGTATGTATGTTCCTTCATTTTGTTTTCAAACACACTGTAAAATAACTATTATGATATCGATTTTCCAGAAGAGAAAATTAATTCCTCTGACCCACCTTCACCCATGACTTTCACTGCTAAATGTTACTAACTCTTCAAGCTACACTCAAATCCTCACCTGCTTCAGGATTTAATTTGCACCGCTGATCTGGACAGATGGGTTCTATTCTCTGTTCCAACGCAGCCCAGAACATCCGTTCCCCCAGGACGAAGGCTGGCGGGAGCCTGCTGGGACTCTCCCCGCGAGCCATGAGTTTTCCATCCATTCTCCTAGACATCGCAGATGAGAAATGTCATTTTCCATGTGTACAAGGATGTGAAAAAGACAAAGAAATGCCACCCTGGAGGAATGGCTAAGCGCGTGGCTTCCAAGGCCACCAGTGAGCCGTGGTGCCTTTGTGTGGTTTTCACAGCAGTGCAAGGTAAGTTACTCTGAATCCTGCTATCAAACAGGAGGGAGAAGTGACCTCATTTGATCTTCACATCAGTAGGCGCAGAGCCATCATCTAATCCAGAGCCCACACCTGACTCCATGACGCCGCATACCCGAGCCTTTCTCGCGGCCTTTTTGAGGGTTCAGCTGGGTGTTGTAAATCAAATTGTGTGTATTTGCTTTTAATCTATATGAGTATAAGATGCTTTTATCTCCGCAGAAGCTCAAAACCAACAGCGTGGCCCTCTGCAGTGTTTACTCGTGGTACCAGTTTGGGAAACCCGGGTTTACGGCTCACTTACCACCCAATTCACAGCCTATAAAGGGACTCGCATGCCTGCCTCTACAGAACCAGAAGCAGGGAAAGAGAGCTGGGGAGCCCTGTGTTGTAATGTTGGGGTATGGAAATCAGCTACACAGCTGCCTCTCCGAAATGTGGATTCTACAACTGGATATTGCAGCGGATTGGCTCACATGGCATGGTGAGCCAAGAGGCATCTGTATCAAGCTATTGCAGGCTTGCTCCCAGTGCAGGGACACAAGAGATCAGCTAGAGAAAATAGCTAAATCTTGCGAGGGTCACCAGGGCTCAAGGAACGTGCACTGGCATGAGTGCCTCACGAAAGAGGCACGCGGGGGCCCATTCTTTCCTCTGAAATGCTAGGATAAGGATGTTCCAACGGTGCGGTTTTCACGCTTCCTAAATGAGCTGACCTGCGAAGTGAGTCCACTGCTAAGGCTGCCTCCCTCTCTGTGCTTGCTCCTCGGTGCTTAAGCCTTGGGTAAACACCTTGTAGGAAGAGAAAGGTAGCATTTCATAATGTCAGACTCAGCCTGAAAGGAAAATTCTGTGTTTGCAGAGCTCTCTGTGAAATTTATTAACCTTTTTAGTTGGTTTTTAGTACCAATGTAAGACGACTGTTTTTGCATAATCAAGAAACCTCCTCGACAGCCCAATAAAAGGAGGCCAGGTGTTCGGGATTAAATATGTATTATCCCACCGCTGGCTTTCTGGAGATGGCATCGGGTTATTTGCTCTTTCATAATGCATGCCATTTCTAGAAAGGAGAAGGCAGAGAAAGAAATGGGCAGAGAAGATAAAGGAACGTCAGGAAAACGGCGCTACTAGGAACAAGGAAAGCTGCAGAGGAAGGATAAAGGCTGGGTCTATCTATGGCCAGTTACTGGGCTTTCTTTTTCCATTTTCTTAAAAATAGTCCCTCTTCCTGCCCACAGGGAATCGAATGGACCGTATCTGAGGCCCCACAGCAACATCCGTGAGTCTATTTGGAGGTACTAACTTATTCATCTCTGTGGCAAAGCTCGACTGACCTTTAATCACGAGATGCACAACCACCAAATTCTCCAGAACCATCTGAAAAAAAAAAAGGAAAGAAAAAAGGAAAATGTCCCATCCACAATATCAAAGGTCTCTCTCTCTCTCTCTCTCTCTCTCTCTCTCTCTGTGTGTGTGTGTGTGTGTGTGTGTGTGTGTGTGTGTGTGTGTGTGTGTCTGTGTTGAGACAGGATTTCTCTACATACCCTTGGCTGTTCTGGAACTCACTCTGTAGACCAGGCTGGTCTTAAACTGAAAGAAATCTGCCTGCCTCTACCTTCTGAGTGCTGGGATTTAAGGTGTGTGCCACCACTACCTAGCTGGGGTATTTTTTAATTAACATTTTTTACAATGACAAGATGAATAAGTAATTTATTTACAATGCACATATAACAAATAAGAAAGGTTGTTTCCTTAAAGTAAAACTGAATCGTTTCTGTTAACAGTACTAACTAGTTATATTTCAATGGGTGCGCTAGGTGCTGGGACCAGGTTAAACTCTTAACGTTCATAGGACTTGGTGCAATGAGTTAACTAACGAAGCTTAGAAGACTGAATAAGTGAGCTGGTGGAATCAAACAGAAGTCTATCTGCCCTGTTGTCTGCTGTGAGAACTTGAGTGGGTGTGGGTGGCTTCACGGCCCAGGCTGAGCTCTTCCAGAGAGTACAGGAAGAAAAGCAGCCCATGGGAAAGGCGAGAGCCATCATACCAAGTGTTACACAAAGGAGAATCAGGTTACAAACAAAAGCCTTCAAGTTCTGGATACAGCAGTCTGAGGTGCCCCAGGAAGCTGTTCTTAGACTCGAGTATTACTGTGGAGAGGCTGCTGTAATTTCAGAGTTTAATAATATGAAATTGGACCTAGAATCCTGAAACAACCCCATTCCAAAACTACAATAGCCCTGGAAATGAGCACTTCCATTAGAACCAAGACCATTACATTACCCGTCTCTATGTGGGGGAAATAGATGCTGTTTTCACCGGGATAAATACAAAATACCTGTGTGTTTTCCTAAACTCCTTTTATCCAATTTCCCAATTTTGTCAGATATCTGAAGCTGAAATAAAGCTTCCCTTAACCCAGTTTCTCATTTCCCTTAACTCTGCGGCAAGTGATTCTTACCCTTTGTCGCCCACCTGCTTCTTAGGCAGGGTTTCAACAAGAGGTCGAAAAATAAAAGAGATGCTTCGGAAACAAAGGGACTTTTGTCTTTTTTTCCCCCTCTGCCATTTTTTCACGAAATATATATTACAAAGAAGATAATTTGAAAGTTACAAGTTTACAAAGATGAGAAGCTATTTCCAAGAGCTGAAGACAGCACACAGCAAAAACATCATCTTGTGTCAATAGAGATTGCATATACCACAATTTGGGAAAGTTTCTGGGTTTTGGCATAAGAGAATGCTTTCTGTCCTTGGGCCAATATGCACACATTCTCAGTCAAAAAATATGTATTGTGTGCTCGTGCATTTTCTGCTTATAGACATTCTCTAAGATGCCATCAGGGTCCTAGAATAAATAAAGAATGCAGAGATCTCTGCCTTCAAGAAAGCTTTGGTCTTCTGCCCTGAATGCTGTTCTGGTCTTTCTTCTTGTTTTCTTGTCTTACTGGAAGTAAAAAAGTTGGTTCAAACTGCTCCAGGCCCCCCAGTGATAGTTACCCTTCATTACCAACTTGGCAAGAAATGGGTATGCCTAGTCACCTGCTGGGTGGTTCCAGAGAGCTCTAACAATGAGGGAACACTCGCCCCAGATGTGGCAGCAGCATCCCATGGGCTGGGGTCCCAGACTGAGTTAAAAGGAGAAAGTGGACTGAACACTGGCATCCACCTCTTTGCCTCCCAACTAAGGATACAGTGTGAGCAACCGCCTGGGCACCTGCCTCCACACCCTCCCTGCCAGGAGGGATTTTTCTTTATTTTCAACCATAAACCCAAACAGTTATTTCTTAAACTATTTTGGTCAGGTTTTTATTAGGACAGCAAGAAAAGTAACAAATACACTCCTTAAATAGCATTGCCATTCCAATTCATGGCTAAATCAAAAAATGGTTAACTCTTCACTAGCATGGGAGATGCCCTTCCTCGATATTAGAGGAACGACCAAAACCTCTGTACTAGATCCTTAAATTAGCTCTTCCATGCCATTGGTTTCCAGTTTGTGTAAGAGCTCACACGCATGTGTGTATCTCTGTGTGCATGTGTGTGTTCGTGTGCTCGTGCATGTGAGCATGTGGTGTGTGACTACTTTCTATAATCAAGCTAAGACACAAATGGCAAAAAAGTACAAAAATGTCCTAAAATCTTAGAGCAACTTTCCTTTCTTAAATTTCATTGATTTTTTATTGAGCTCTACATTTTTCTCTGCTCTCCTACCTGCCTCTCCCCTCCCCTTCAACCCTCTCCCAAAATCTCCATGCTCCCAATTTACTCAGAAGATCTTGTCTTTTTCTACTTCCCATGTAGATTAGATCTATGTAAGTCTCTCTTAGGGTTCTCATGGTTGTCTAGGTTCTCTGGGATTGTGGTTTGTAGGCTGGTTTTCTTTGCTTTATGTTTAAATACCACTTATGAGTGAGTGCAGGTGATAATTATCTTTCTGAGTCTGGGTTACCTCACTCAAAATAATGTTTTCTGGATCCATCCATTTGCCTGCAAATTTCAGGATGTTGCTATTTTTTTCTACTGTGTAGTACTCCATTGTGTAAATGTACCACAATTTTTTTTTATCCACTTTTCGGTCAAGGGGCATTTAGATTGTTTCCAGGTTCTGGTTATAAGTAACAATGCTACTATGAACATAGTTGAGCACATGTCCTTGTGATACAGCTGAGCATCCTTTGGGATACCAAAAGGCGGTATTACAGGGTCTTAAGGAAGGTTGTTTCCTAACTTTTTGAAAAAATCACCACATTGACATCCAAAGGGGCTGTACCAGCTTGCATTCCCACCAACAATGCAAAAGTGTTCCCTTTTCCCCACAACCTCTCCAGCATAAGTTGTCATCAGTGTTTTTGATCTTGGCCATCCTTACAGGTGTAAGATGGAATCTCAGAGTTGTTTTGATTTGCATTTCTCTGATGACTAAGGATGTTGAGCATTTCCTTCAGTGTCTTTCAACCATTTTAGATTCCTTTGCTGATTCTCTGTTTAGGTCTGTACTCCATTTTTTTATTAAATTATTTGTTCTTTTCATGACCAATTTCTTAAATTCTTTGTATATTTTGGAGATCAGACCTCTGACTGATATGGGGTTGGTGAAGATCTTTTCCCATTCTGTAGGCTGTTGTTTTGTCTTGTTGACCGTGTCCTTTGCTTTACAGAAGCTTCTCAGTTTCAGGAGGTCTCATTTATTATTAGTTTCTCTCAGTGTCTGTGCTGCAGGGGTTATATTTAGGAAGTAGTCTCCTGTGCCAATGCATTCAAGTGTACTTCCCACTTTCTAGTCCATGAGGTTCAATGTGGCTGGCTTTATATTGAGGTCTTTGATCCATTTGGACTTGAGTTTTATGCATGGTGATAGATATGGATCTATTTTCATTCTTCTATATGTTGATCTCCAGTTATAACCTTTTGTTAAAATATGCTTTCTTTTTTTTCCATTTGATATTTTCCTTCTTTGTCAAAAATCAGGTGTTCGAAGGTGTGTGGATTAATATCGGGGTCTTCGGTTTGGTTCCATTGGTCCTCCTGTCTGTTTTTATTCCCTACTCAACTGTTTTCAGTACTGTAGCTCTGTAGTAGAGTTTAAAGTCAGAAATTGTGATGCGCCCAGAAATTCTTTTGTACGGGATTGTTTTGGCTATCCTGGGTGTTTTGCTTTTCCATATGAAGTTGAGCAGTGTTCTTTAGAGGTCTGTGAAGAATTTTGCTGAGCATCTCATTGAATCTGTAGATTGTTTTTGATAAGATTATCATTTTTACTATGTTAATTCTACCTACCCAAGAGCATGAGAGATCTTTCCACTTTCTGATGCCTTCTTCAATTTCTTTCTTCAAAGATTTAAAGTTCTTGTCATACAAGTCTTCCACTTGTTTGGTTAGAGTTATTCTGAGATATTTTATGCTATTCATGGCTATTGTGAAGAGTGATGTTTCTCTGATTTCTTTCTCAGCCCACTTATCATCTCTGTACAGGAGGGATACTCATTTTTTTTTTTTTAGTTAATCTCTTATCCTGCTACATTACTGACTTTTTTTTTTATCCAGTTTGGTGTTCTGTAAGCTTCTTGTATCTTCATAGGCATATCTTTCTTTAGGTTGGGAAAGTTTTCTTCTATGATTTTGTTAAATATATTTTCTGTGCTTTTGAGTTGTACTTCTCCTTTTTCTATACCTATTATTCTTAGATTTGGCCTTTTCATGGTGTCCCATATTTCCTGGATATTTTGGGTTAAGCTTTTGTTAGATTTAATGTTTCCTTTGACTGATGAGTCTATTTCCTCTATTGTATCTTCAGCACTTGAGATTCTCTCTTCCATCTTTTGTATTCTGCCGTTCATGCTTGTGTTTGTGGTTCCTGATCAATTTCTCATGATTTCTGTTTCTGTAATTCCCTCGGCTTGTGTTTTCTTTACTGTGTTGTCTCTGTTTACGTTTTCAGGTCTTGAATAGTTTCTTTCATGTGTTTGATTGCTTTTTTTCTGGTTTTCTTTAAGGGATTTGCTGATATCTTCCAATTTTTTGTTTGTCTTTTCCTCCATTTCTTTAAGGGAATTTCTTATTTCCTCTTTAAGAGTGTCTTACATTGTCCTGAAGTTATTTTTTAGGTCATTTTCTTCCTTTGCATCTCTATTTAGTTGTTCAAGTCTTGCTATTGTAGGGTCTTTAGGTTTTACTGCTGTTGTGTTGCTCTTTGTGGTGGTGTGTGTGTTCTTACCTTATCTACTCATCTTTTCCTCTAATTGGGTGGCTGGGGCTGTCTGTGAATCTGGTGATTAATTTTCTAGGTGCCAGTGAATCCAAGGCTCAGGTGGTTGTTCCTCGTGATACAGTCAGTGCCATGGTTCTATTTATCCCGTTAGTCACTCCTTGTTCCTGGAGGTCACTCAGTGCTCCCAGGCTTTTCCAGGCTCCCATGGAGTTTGCTGTCTCAGGCCTAATCTGGCCTAGGTTTTCAGCTCAGACCTGTTTCTATAAATGTCCCTGGTCTGTATCTGCTCCTGCAGAGGTCCCTGGCTTGGGGTTGGTTCTGCAAAGGTCTCTGGCCCTGATCTTGAAGGTTCCAGACTCGGGTATGCCCAGACCTGCAGAGGACCTGGCTCAGGCCTACTCCCTCAGAGATTCCAGACTCTAGCCTGGACACAAAGAGGTTTCTGGTTTCTGCCTACTCCTTTTGATGTCCCAGACCTACACCCAGACCCACAGAGGTCCTACTAGAGCAACCTTCCTAACACTGCAATGCTTAATACAATTCCTTGTGTTTTGGTGACCACACCCACACCACTATAAAATTAATTTTGTTGCTACTTCCTATCTGTAATTTTGCTACTGTAATGAATCATAATGTAAATATCTGATGGTCTTAAATGATCCCTGTGAAAAGGTTGACCCCCAAAGGGGTCATGACCCACAGGTTGAGAACCTCTGTCTTTAGTGGTTTCCAAGGTTTCAGTAATGTCATATTTTTTAGACCAAGAATGAAGCTGAAGAAAAGATAGCAGAGCCTACCGAGGAGATCATAATTGTGGAGCTAGGTTCTAGAAAACCATGGCAGAGGGAACAAAGAGTGGAAGGAGCTTGCAGGAGACAAAGATCACTTTCCCAAGAAGATGTCAGCAGGGGAAGACAAAGGAAAGATGGCGGTGTTCTAAGGGAGAAACAGGTTAGAGGAGAAAAGCATTCATTTTTATTTTTTGATCTTAAGGTAGAAAATAGCTGAGTGTTCTGTGGACAGAGTAAAAGGGCTCCCTGGAAAAGGAGCACAGGGTGGCTCGGGGAGCCTGCTGAGGCAGCAAGAACAGAGACCGGGAGGAGACAGGTTTAGTCTGCTCCCTGAACTCCAGCTGAAGTCGGGGCTCTGGGAGCCAACCAATGGCCAGACTGAGTTGATGTAATCATTGCTACAAAGCCCTAAATAATGGATAAACCTTATTTCTTTGGTGCCTTTTTTAAGAGCCCTGTATAAAAGGACCTTTGGAAAAAGACCAATGTGTCTTTCCAAGGCTTATTTTTAAGATGTATAATTAATACAGAAAAGTATTACTGTACAGAAAAAAAAACAACATATCTCATTTGCCTACCAAAGTAAGCCCTGCAAAGAAAGAGAAGGAAAATAGTATTGTTTGGGATTTTGAGGCTTATTTTTTTGTTCTTTGTCCATTTAGAACTGAGGTTTTCTTTTTATTTATTTATTTATTAAAGACTTCCGTCTCTTCCCCGCCGCTGCCTCCCATTTCCCTCCCCCTCCCCCAATCAAGTCCCCCTCCCTTGTCAGCCCAAAGAGCAATCAGGGTTCCCTGCCCTGTGGGAAGTCCAAGGAGCACCCACCTCCATCCAGGTCTAGTAAGGTGAGCATCCAAACTGCCTAGGTTCCCACAAAGCCAGTACGTTCAGTAGGATCAAAAACCCATTGCCATTGTTCTTGAGTTCTCAGTAGTCCTCATTGTCTGCTATGTTCAGCGAGTCCGGTTTTATCCCAGGCTTTTTCAGACCCAGGCCAGCTGGCCTTGGTGAGTTCCCGATAGAACATCCCCATTGTCTCAGTGTGTGGGTGCACCCCTAGAACTGAGGTTTTCTTTGGCTGGCTTTAAAGACACTGTCCCGCACAGTCGAGCCTGACCTCACACCCACCACGTAACCTGAGGGTGGCCACTAACTCCTGACTCCTTTGCTTCCACCTCCCAAGGCCACTAGGTTTTGGCAGTGCTAAAGATAAAACTCAGAGCTTCTTGCAAGCTACTCAAGTACTCTACCAATTGAGCTACATCTCTAGCAAAGGAAAATGATATTATAAATAAATAAATTGGGGCTGGAGAGGTGGATCTGTGGATAAACTACTTGCTTCATAAGGGTGAGCGCTAACCCTCATAAAAGCCAGCCATGCATGACAGCCACCTGGAATCCCAGTGCTCAGTAGGTGGAAACGGAGGATCCCCAAGCTGGGCAAGCTGGACCTAGTGGTTCTAGATTCAGTGAGAGACCTTGCTTCAATAAATGAAGTCGAGTACAATCAAGGAAAAACTCTAATATCAACTCTGGGCCTACACCTGCATTCTCATGGGTGTCTGCCCACCCAGACACACACACAAGGGAACGCACACCGTATATACTTGCAATAAACAAACAAATAAATGAAAAGTAGAAAGAATGTATGGTGTCTCATGCCTGTAATCCTAGAATTTGGTAGGCTGAGACAGGAGGGTCACAAGTTCAAGGCCAGATGGGGCCAAATAAGATTAAAAAGTGAATAAACAAATAATTAAAAGGGCTTATGTTGGGCCCCCGAATCACTCTGAAATGACCTAGACCTACATTAGAAAAGTTTAAATAGAATTATAATAGATAGGATTTATTAAGAACTTACTATGTTAGTCTATGCTAAATACTTCTAATATATATTACATATGTACTATATATACATAAAAATGTGTTGAATCCATATATATATATATATACACACATACACATATAGACATATATAATTGTGTTGAACCCCTGTAACCCCCTTTGTGACAGATGTCATTAATTTCACTTCATGGGAAGGAAGCTGAGGCTCAGGGAAGTTACCACCAACAAGATCGTTCAAATGCACAATTCCATAGCAGTTTTCAATATCCAACACTAATGTATATACACTGAGGTTGACGCCATTCCAGGAAGAGGCAGGCATCCCCTGGTCTCGGGGCAGACATAAGAAGTACTTATTTTTATTACTCTGATTACCTATTCAAGTACACAGAAAACCAGTCATGACATACTTCTCAACCTTCCTAATGTTGTGACCTTTTAATACACCTCATGTTGTGCTTATCCCAACCCTAAAACTGTTTTTGTTGCTGCTTCATAGCTGTAATGTTGCTACTGTTACGAATCGTACTATAAATATCTGATACGCAGCCCCTGTGAAAGGGCCGTTTGATCCCAAAGGGATCGCGACCCACAGGTTGAGAACCACTGTACTGGAGCCGAGTCTTTCAACCCGTGTGTTCCGGTGTCTGTAACAATCTTCAGACAAGAAAGCCAAGGGAAGGCTCTTTAATTTAGAAATGGCTTATAGGATCATGTGGCATATCTAGCAACTGTGAGCTAAATCCCCAGTTCCCTGGAAGGAATAAAGTATGGTGTAAATTTCTGAGGAGGAACACGTTGCTGCTGGCATATGAGCTTGGTATATGAAGCTGAAAAATCCTCTGAGTCGAAACCGAATTCCATTCATGAGATGGTAAAGTAGGATGTGTTTAGTAATTTCCCCTTTTTTTTAAAGAGGCATAGTTGATGTTCTGAAGCAGACGGTGTCTGCTCCCTGACGTAATTGACGGTGTCAGCTTCCACAAGCACACTGATGGAGGCCTTTAAAAGGCCCAAGCGCCTCGGTTTTCTAAAGCCACAGGCAGTAACTTGAATAATGGGATATGCCAAAGCGGTAGCTCTAGTTAGCAGAGAGGAGAAACATCACCGAAAACTCTCTCTGGAGGCCAGAGATGCAGCTCGGAGACCGAGAGCCACAAACTAGGGCTTGGCTTCGATCTCCAGCACCACACACAGGCACACGCTCCCTCCATTCTGCCGTCACACAGACTTGGTATGGATCCAAGTGCTAGCACTTTGCTGGTTTGTGTGTGTGTGTGTGTGTGTGTGTGTGAGAGAGAGAGAGAGAGAGAGAGAGAGAGAGAGAGAGAGAGAGAGAGAGAGAGTTTGTGTGCACAATGTGTGTGTGTGTGTGTGTGTGTGTATGGTGTGTGTGTGTGTGAGAGAGAGAGAGAGAGAGAGAGAGAGAGAGTTTGTGTGCACAATGTGTGTGTGTGTGTGTGTGTGTGAGAGAGAGAGAGAGAGAGAGAGAGAGAGAGAGAGAGAGAGAGAGAGAGAGAGTGTGTGTGCACAATGTGTGTGTGTGTGTGTGTGTGCCCTTTGAAGGCTCTGGAGCCCATTTGAAACTGGAGTTACAGGTGGTGTGAGCCACCTGCTGTGGGTGCTGGGAACTGAGCTCAGGTCTTTTGCAGCAGCAGTAAGCATGCTTAACTGCTAAGCTACCTCTCCAGACTCCGCCCCCCCCTCCTTTTTTTATGTCACCAAGTTGGCTTGGAACTTGCTGTATAACGTAAGCTAGTCTCAATCTCAAGATTCCCTTATCTCAGGCTCCCAAGCACTGGAATTACAAGTGTGTGCTACCATACTCTGCTCTGCTTTCTGTAGAACAGGACTATAGAGCTGGAGAGAAGAGCGTGCATGCCCAGCAGCCCTATGTCACACACTGGTTGTTGGTAGTGTTCTCAGCTAACTCTTGCCTGGCTATATGAATAAGAACCCTAGCATTTTCTCCCAGGCATATTGTTAGTGCCGGAAACACTCTTCTTCATCTCCCTGAAATTATTTCCCAGTTTCACTCCAAATCCTGAAATTCATATATTGAGACAAGGTCCTCTGTCTGTGAACTCCTGATGGATTCTTTCAGAGAAAACCATCCCTAGGGGACTTCGTCCAGCTGTCTTACCATCTATGTTATGGATAATAGGAGGGAAAAAGCTAAACAAAGGAGATTAGATTCAGAGTTCTTCTTCTGAAAAGAAAAAAGGGGGAATGCTGTGAGAAAATGCACTTGTACACTGTAAAGATTTATCATTCATGTTGGTTTAGTAAAATGCTGATTGACCAAGTAGAAAGAATAGGTGGGACAAGCAGACTAGGAGAATTCTGGGAAGAGGAAAGGCAGAGCTGGAGTCACCAGCCAGACACAGAGGAAACAAGATGAGAATGCCTTACTGAGAAGAGGTACCAAGCCAAATGGCTAACATAGATAAAAATTATGGGTTAATGTAAGTTATAAGAGCTACTTTAATAATAAGCCTGAGCTAATAGGCCAAATCGCTTATAATTAATATAAGCCTCTTTGGGACTGAATGGCCGTGGGACCAGGAGGATCAGAAACTTTTGTTTACAATCTAGATCCAATTCATCATTTGCAGAGCCCAGGGGCAAACAAAACTGTAAAAGTCCTTGTTAAAAAAAAAATTATCAAACGGGGGTGGAGAGAAGGCTCAGTGGTTAAGAGCACTTACTGCTCATCCAGATGTCCTGAGTTCAATTCCCAGCGCCCACATGGTGGTTCATAACCATCTGTAATGAGATCTGGTACCCCCTTCTGGCCTGCAGACATACATGCACACAGAACACTGTACACATAATAAATAAATAATTTTTTTTTTAAATTTTCAAATGTCAGTGAGATGACTCCATGGATAAAATCCTTGCAGAAGCAGCCTGATAGCCTGAGCTCAAACCCCAGACCCCGTGGTGGAAGGAGAGAATCAGCTCTCAAAGGCTGTCCTCTGTCCTCAACTTTCTTTGAATTGATGAGCTAGAATACCGTGCATTTAACTTAATTGTCCATTTATTGTAACTTAGACTCTTCTCTTTGGATCTCATGCCTACAGTCCTAGTTAACTAGTAAACTGAGGCAGGAGGATTTTGCATTCAAGGCCAGCCTGGGTCACATAACAAGCTATTGTTTAAATTTTTTTTTCTGCAGTCTTGAACTACCAGGAATTGCTTAAGAAGTAAGGTAACCATGGCTTTTACAACAATTAGCAGATAAGCAGTAATAATGATAATAATAAATATAAATAAAATAATAAGAAGAAAACAATAATAACGGCTTAAATCATCTAATTTTCTCATATTTTTAGTTATCAACATTTAGATTTGAGCTGTGGTTGACTAGGCCAAAGCCTGACAACAGCCCGGTACTCAGATCATGGATAGATACCTGTTATCAGCTATGGAAACAAAACAGGTACAGAATCTTGAGTCCAAAAGAAAATCCAAAGCAAAAGAAGCAGGAAGTCACCCTGTGCTAGAATCACAAGTCCACAAGGCAGGACACATGTTTAAGCAAGAGAAAACAATGCAGCCTGTGATATTCCATCTAGGAAAAGCCTGCTGCACAGCGCACAACTTATGCAACTCCATTAACCCCTCTAGACAGAGGGAGCCAGGGTCCCCACTCAGGGGGCAGCTAGAATTTAGGATGAAGGCTGCCTGGCCTGGTGACATTGCCAGGAGAAGGCCTGTGGATCCAGGCAGAGCTGTGATCACCACAGGACACAGGACTGGAGCGGATAGTAAGAGAGTTAATGGCCCGGCACTGCTTACAAGTGAGGTTGGCATAAGAATTGAACTTGATCGACACTGGTGTATTTGTACCAACTCAGACCTTCCACCCAACTGTTAAAATTTAAGGAACTTTGAAAGACAGCTGTTAGACGGGACTGTTACTAAAATCTATCCTATAAAATCATAACCAATAATGTATTGCTTTAAAAAGTAGTACAGAGACCATTACAGAAAAGCACAGTCAATCAAGATGCAGAGTTGTGGAGCCCACGTTTCAGCTGACCCATCCACAACACAACCCCTGCAGCTAAGGGCCAGGGACCATTGCAGAAGAGGGGCAGGAAGAGTAGAAGAGCCAAGGGGTCAAGGAGTTTGCTGTGGGGTGACGTAATAAAGTTTTACCAATATGACTGTGTAAACACGAGCTGAACAAGGAGAGGCAGAAAGCTCAGGAAGCCTCAGCTACATAAAGAACTCAGTCCTACATGAAGAACTACAAGGCATGTTGTAGAACTATGGCATGCTCCATACTGAGAGCGGGAGAAACAGTCTTCCCAAACGAAGAATGAGCACACCGGTACCAAATATTCAGCCCCCAAAACACACATACACATAACAACATTATATACACTGATCAGGATGTATTTATATATTTATATTTTAAACATATGTAATACATGTGTGTGTATATATGTGTGTGTATATGTATGTAATAATTATATATGTAAATAATAATTATTAAAGAATAGGAGGCCATGAATTTGAAAGAGAACAAGGGGAAATATATGGGAAGGCTTGGAAAGAAGAAAGAGAAGTAGGGAATAATATATTATCTCAAAGAATAAAAAAATTATTAAAAAATGAATAAACACCCAGAATATTTTTTTAGCATGACATAACATAAAATAGTAGGCAAGTGAGAATTTGTCACCTATGCCAAAGGGCACAAGGGTGTTGTTTATGTCATTTTCTGTAACTGCCACACCCTATTTCTGAAGGCCAAGGACTCATCTTAGACTCCTCCCTTCCACCCACCCCTTAGTCACTAAATAATCCCCACGTCCCAGAAGCATCAAGTCAGTCAACTGCAATGACATTCCGTTTCCTTCAGTCCACACCGCCCAATACTTACATAGCACAATAGAAATGAACGGCTGGAAAAGCCACACGAGAAGCAAGGACTCCAAAACTCAGGCCTGTTTCTTCCATTATATTTAACAATTATAAAATTATGACTTGAGCTTGTTGCAAAGATTTTGAAAGCCTTACAAATTTTGCATTTATCTGACAAACAAATGACAGGCTATGCCAGGCTTCCAGCCATACTTTGAGAAACATGTCTGATGAAGCCACTGTAAATTGAAAACAGCAAAAGTCAAAAGTGCATTGATAACCCTAGCCTACCGAGTATGATAGCTCAGCTCCACACTGCACTGCACTGTGTCGGTCAGTCCTTATGATCATGTGACCTGCTGCTCCCCAGCACCATATGACATCATTGTCCAGCATTACTAGCCCGGGAAAGATCTGCCTCCAAAACTCTCCTGACTGGGTATTATTTTCCTATCGTTGTAAATTTTAAAAGAAATCATTAGTCATCATAAGTCAGGGACTGTTTGCACCTTTAACATCTTTAGAACACCCCAGTTCTTCCTTTAGTTCAAGTCCTGTAGGCCTTCCTCAGTTCTCCTATAGGCAACAACTTCCAAACGACCTCCCTACCTTTCAAGTCTTACACCCCTCCAGTCTACCTCTGCTTCCGAACCAATGAGATTTTTTTTTATTTCAAATTGAATTGTGTTATTCAGCATCTGAAACCTAATCAATGGTTGCCTATGTCTTTAGGAAAGAGTCTAGAACTATGCAGTATTGGGTTTGCCTCTTTCTTCACACGACCACATCCGCATCCTCACACACTGCCCCACACCCCCACCACATAACCCCTCTCATACACACACCATGCACACACAGTGTGGGTGGTGCCACCTCTGGGCATGTGGTCCAGGATGCTATAAGAAAGGAGGCTGAGCAAGCCAATAAAGAGTGTGCTTCCTGGGTCTCTCCTGATTCCTGCTTCTAGGTTCCTGCCTAAAGTTCCTGCCCTGACTTCCTTCAAGACAGACAGTACTCTGTAAGTTGAAATAAACCCTCTCCTCTCAAAGTTGCTTTTGGTCATTGTAATGGTCTGTCCTGTCCCTTTAAGAGACAAGCCATGCCCACTCCCTCCCCCTCCCCCTCCACCCAGGCAAACTGATCTTCAGCTTCCAGCCTGAGTCCTTCCCTTTCCCTGTCTCTCTCTGGATCTCTTCTCCCCACTTCTCCCCTTCCCCCTCCTCTTCCTCCTCTCTCTCTCTCTCTCTCTCTCTCTCTCTCTCTCTCTCTCTCTCTGCCTCTCTCTGCTCTTCCCCCTTCTCCCCTTCTCCCCTTTCTGATTCCCTTCCATAACCCACTAAATAAATAATCCAATCTCAATCTGCATGGCCTGCCATCAGTCTTGATCTCTCACCTGCCACGCTGCTCCCTGCCCGGGACTCACTGCCCCTCATGGCCTGCAGGCCACTCGGAGAATGGCTGCGCTGTTTTATTTTTACCATCACAGTCATGGTATGTATCCCAGCACCAGAAAAGCAAGCCAGAAAATAGAAAAGAGTAGGACCAGGAAGAAGGATTAGGAACAACCTTCAAAAGCCTGTCCCCAGCACCAGGTAGAACACACTTCGACTTTCCACAGTTCCCCAAAATACAACCAGATGGGAAATGAGCATTCAGAACCTGAGCTTGGAGTCTGGAGAGATGGCTCAGTGGTGAAGGGCACTGTCTGCTCTTCCAGAGGACTCAGATCCGACTCTTAGCACCTACGCGGCAGCTCACGGTCATCTATGACTCCAGCTCCAGGGGCCCTAATTCACACACGGGTAACATACCTACACATAAAAACTAAATAAATCTAAAGAAAAAAAAGAGCCTATGAGAAGTGCTCAGGTTCATAGCACAACACGCAGGGCCTTGCACACCGAATGACACACACCCGTGCACCCTCCTTTTCTTCTCCCCACCCCCATACACTCCTCTTGTGACAAAGCTGCACACTTTTGCTCACATCAAGCTCTCTACCTGCAGCCTTTCTCCACCTTTTCTCTAAAAACAGGATGGGTCTGGTAGAAAAGGAGGAAGAAGAGAAAGAAAAAAAAATGACCTACATCCTTATCGAGATTCAGTTCAAAGGTCATGTTCCCTGTGAACTTTATCTGACTCCATCTCTCCAGCCAACCCCTGCCAGGAAAAATCTGCTATTTACACCTTTGTGTGGTCAGTAGTTCCCTACTGCACGCACGTGAATGACTGTAATGCTCAGTGCACTGAAGTCTCTCACTACATCCTTAAGCTTCACTTGGACAGATAACTCGTGTGTGCTTCTTCATGACTTCCCAGGCTCCGCAGCTGCCAGCACGCTGTGAGCATTTGGGAAAGGGTGGGAGGAGAGAAGGGATGTAGAAGCAGATGAGAAAATAACAAAGTTGAAAAGGAAACACTGGGTGAAAGAATGACGGTGTGTTCACCCTGCGGAGGAACTTTAATTTTATCCTCTTCGATATCACTTTTTTAAATGGGGTCATAGCAAGCTCCCTAATTAGATTGGGGGGTGGACCTGGCGGGAGTATGAAGAGCAGTTTTTAAAATCCTTCTTCTACACAGACAAGGAGATAGGGAAGAGATGCACGAAGAGAAGAGATGGCTGTAAAGATACTTCAGGGGTGGATTAGCAAACCTTTCTTGATCGATAAAAATGTGGATGGCTTCATGGTATCTATCTGTCTTATTAGTATACACAAATCACTATCTGATATATGAAAAAGCACTATAAAATAGCTCCGTGGTTAGATCTGGGAGAAATAAGGCCTTTCGGCCTCAGCTTCCTTGACAGAAAGTTAATGACATTTATCTTATAGGGTATGATCGGGATGCAGTAAGATTATGCATGAGAAGTGGTTAGCACAGGCTAACATAGTAAGTTCCTGTTAGTGTTCACTACTATTTTTCTGTTTAAAATTTCTTGAGTCACTGGAGCCAGCTGTGGGTGAGGGGCATAAGAATGAGGGCCGAGTTTGGAGGGAGGGTGGTGCCAGAGGGCCTTGCCTTCTGCTCCGTGGCTCTTTCAGAACGTTCCATGGGACTCAGGGAAGATAGCAGAGGACCAGAGTTTGAAGCCCAGCACCCACATCTAGAAGTTCATGGCTACCTGTAACCCCAGTCTTTTTGGAGTCCTGGGGCATCTGCATGCACACAATACACAAGCAGATGAGCAAACATAGACACAAATAAAATAAGTTTTTTAAATATGTAAATAAAACACAAGGATACTATACTGAGCCAAGTGTGGCGGCTCACACCTACAATCCCAGCAGTCAGTAAGCTTGCCAAAAGTTCGGGGCCAGCCTGGGCAGCATGAGTCCTAGGCAAGCCTGAGTTGCACAGCAAGACTGAGGGGAAAAAATACATTAATACACAGCAAACTTAAAGTCATATTTGCAAGTAATCATTGTTAACAATATGAAAATTTGCGATGAGAAAAAGTTCCTGAGGATATATTGGTAAGTGCTCTTTCTAGCAGCCTTTCTCTGTATGTACCCATGTACATAAACGTCTGTTTCACAGAAGCCTTTTCACTTTAAATTCTATCCTGAATATTTTCCATGTTTTATTTTTAATCCCTGTAGCACAATGTTAAAGGAAGTATAAACAGCCTATTATCTAGATGACTCACGTTGGACTTATTGCGTCATCCCTTACTACTGGATCGCTTTGTTAAGATAAACAGTGCGGAGGGGGAACACCCCTCCTTCCATCCCTTCCATTTTAGATTGTTAGGGAAGTCTCTGGGAGCAGGACTCTTGCATCCAAGGGCGCCTGCAGCTTTTAAATGCTTTAATGCACTCTGCCAAGCGGCTTTCCAGGAAGCTGTGCGAGAATGCATTGCTACTCACCGTCACTCGGCTTTGTTCTCATTTTATTAAAAGGATTTTTTTCATCTAGTAATCAAATATGGCATTTCATTGCTTTGTTCTACATTTCTATGATGAACGGTGACGTTGGAAAGGACAGGGCTGAGGCTCAGTGACAGGGGAACTAGCCTAGCATGTGTGAGGCCCATGTTGCATGCCCAGAAACATGGGTGGGGACGATTTCACACACGCGTGCGCACACACAAACACCACACACATACATGTATGCTTTTCTTGGGGATACATTTCTTTATGTTCTTTGTCCGTTTAGTCATTAGACTGCTTACATTTTCCTGGATGATTTTGATGAGCTCTTTGTAAGTGGAAGGTGTTAGGTCTCTTGCAGTGAAGCTGACTGGAAATATCTTCCTCGCTGGCTTTGCCACTTGTTTCTAAGCTTCGGTGTCTGTGGAGGTGAAGGGAACTGCAGTGGCATTTTCTCCTCTGGGATTTTTCCATTGCTATTAAACTCAGACCCTTCTCCATCCATGTTACCATTTCATCCTCAAGACCTTGCTGGAAAGTAGAAATTAAAAGTCTCTTTCTGGTTGGCAGAGGCAGGCAGATCTGAGTTTGAGGCCAGCCTGGTTTACAGAGTGAGTTCCAGGATAGCCAGGCCTACACAGAGAAACCCTGTCTCAAACAAACAATATAGCACAATACAAAAACTTGTCCTTCTCCAGAAATCTGTCAACCAGGAAGTAACACAGATGTACACAGAGCTAAACAGCTTGAAGGAAGACAGCTTATCCTAGGGAAGGGAGGGAAGGTCAAGATGACGTCAGGGGCTACATTTAGCTGAAACAGTTCATCACTTGGTTTTATTGTCTTTTTTTAAAATTTGAGCCATTTAAAACATGCACAGAATTGTGCTGTTTCTAGAACACTTGTGAGAGGAACGTGATAGCTCAAGCTTGCTCATCCATCCCTTCCTCCCGACTCTGAAAGTTACACAGCAACTACAAGGGAACGCCCCCAAAGCGAGCATCCATTTGGTCTTCTCACAAGTCAGTCCAATGCTGTCTCAGTCTCGTCTGTGAAATTCTCAGACCAGTGAAATGGCTCCATGGATAACGGCCCTTGTGTTCAAGCCCCAGAACGTGAGTTCAGTTCCCAGAACCACATGGTGAAAGGAAAGAGTGCTCACTCCTGCAGGCTGCCCTCCGACCACCATGCCTATGCCTCAGCACACACACACACACACACAAATGTGCACAGAACCAACGAATCGAGTAATTTGGGGGGAAAAAAACGCTAAGGAAATTCTCTTCAGTTTTGGTCTTATTGCTATGTTCCCTGGGTTTTAGAAAACACCTCACAAAGAAATAAGTGAATTGAAAAAGTAGAACAGGAGACAGACAACCTGGGTACAACCAGGACAACTGCTACTTAGGGACAGTGACGGAGGCCTCCAAAGATCAATCAGCTCAGGTGACAAGGACATTGCTTGCTTAGGGAGCCTCCACAACTGCGATTCTCAGCTGTGCGTCACGACCCCCACACGGGGTGGCATATCAGACATACTTACATTACGACTCATAACTGTAGCAAAATTACAAAAACAATTTTAGGGGTGGAGGCCACCGCAACGTGGCAGCGTTAGGGAGGCTGAGAACCACTGCTCTACAGAAATGCTTTCTTTGCAGGGAGCTGGAAGTGCAGGGTACAGAAACTCCCTGCCAAGCCTGAGGACTTGAATTTGACCTCCAGGAGGCATATGCTGTAATGGTCTCCCATTACCTACTCCAGGAAGCTGTGCTCAGACCTCAGTGCTAGAGCCGTGGCATGCACCCACGCTACGTACACATGCTCCGTACACATACACACATATCGGCTAGAACTGGAACAGCCTTTTTATAAGAATACTTTTTCAGTGTGTTAGGGGGTTTTAAAGATGTCTATACTTCTTATACAGTAATTCCATTTCTAAAAATCTATTTTAAAGGAATCATTAGAAATATGTGTCCCCGGATAATCCACTACATTCCAAACAGTTTCAAAAACAGGAACATTAGTACAGAATTATTGGCAGAATCTATAATCATACATACATTCCAGGATATTATATGCTCATTAAAATCATGTTTAAAAATATTCTCGTGTCTAATGGTTAAGAATATGCTTCCTAAACCAGGCTGTGGTGGCACACTCCTTAATCCCAGCACTCGGGAGGCAGAGGAAGGCAAATCTTTGTGAGTTTGAGGACAGCCTGGTCTACAGAGTGAGTACCATGACAAACTCCAAAGCTACAGAGAAACCTGTCTTGAAAAACAAAACAAACAAAAAGAGAAAAATATGCTTCCTACATTGAGCATGGTAATATATACCTTGATATCCCAGCTTTCAGGAGGCTAAGCCAAGGAGATCATGAGTTATAGGCTAGCCTAGACTATGTAGTGAGATCCTGCTACAAAACCGAAAATGGGCTGGAGAGATGGTTCAGTGGGTAGAAGTTTTTACCCTGCAATCATGAGGACCCAGGTCTGAATGCCTTCACGCATAAAAGCCGGAGGTTGCTATGACATGCCTGTAACCCAGGGAGAGGTAGAGGGTAGCAGCTGACAGACAGCTTCTGAAAGCTGCCTAACCAAAACCATGAGCTTCTGGTTCAGTGAGAAGCGTTGTCTCAAGGCAATAGAGGAAGATTCTCAAATCATGTTTTGACTTTCTACATGAATACACAAAGGCATTCACATCTGCATACACACAATACATAATAAAGGGAAACTTATGCTTCCTATATAGTGTTATCTTTTAAGGAAAAATCATCTTACAAAAGGATCATACATACCTAAAATTGTGACAAGTTCTTTAGGTATGTGTAAGGAAACACACAAATCTATAGTATGATTACAGATTCTCTTCACATTCTGGATTCTCAAATTGTTCTATGATCCACATGTTCTATAGTAGGTCAATGGTTTTTTACAGATGTTTGTTCTGTACAATGAAAGACGAATCCTTGCAACTGACTGCAAGTTCACCGACTGTTCCCAGATGCCTTTCCAAAAGACTTGGTGACAGTGACAGGCACAATTGTCTACTGAGCCCTTTATGGGAAGGATACAAAGACGTGCCTTGTCTTTTCTTAAGAACTAAACCAGGAGGGGGCTGGAGAGATGGCTCAGTGGTTAAGAGCATTGCCTGCTCTTCCAAAGGTCCTGAGTTCAATTCCCAGCAACCACATGGTGGCTCACAACCATCTGTAATGAGGTCTGGTGCCCTCTTCTGGCCTGCAGACATACACAAACAGAATATTGTATACATAATAAATAAATAAATATTTTTTTAAAAAAAAAAAAGAACTAAACCAGGAGCTTGAGGTGTAGCTCCATTGGTAGAATGCTTGCTTAGCATGCATGAAGGCCTGGGTTCATTCCTAATACTGCATAAAACTGGACGTGGTTACACCTATCCCACCACGAGGGAGGTAGAGGCAGGAAGAGTCAAAAGTTCAAGTCACCCTCAGGCGTGTAGCAAGTTCAAGTTCAACCTGGGATAGATAAGACCCTATCTAGGTAGGTAGGTAGGTAGGTAGGTAGGTAGGTAGGTAGGTGGGTGGGTGGGTGGGTGGGTGGGTGGGTGGGTAGGTAGGTAGGTGTGTGGGTGGGTGGGTGGGTAGGTAGGTAGGTAGGTAGGTGGGTAGGTAGGTAGGTAGGTAGATAGAAAAACAGATGGACAGAAATACAGACAGATGTAGCAAAAATATTAATTGGTCTTAATAATAAGATCCCAGAGTCAGATATAGGGGTTAATGCTGAAGATCAGAGAAGCAAAAATCCTCCTCAGACTGCCCTGAGATCCTGCCTTTCCCGCCTTGTAGTCCTCTCTCCGCCAGCCACACCACTCCTGTCCCCACCCCCCTAGTGCTGGGATTAAAGCGTGGGATCCCAAGTGCTGGGATCACCTTTGAGTGAGCTCTGTTTCTCTTTTAGACAGATAATCTCGCGTAGCCCAGGCTGATTTTGAACTAACAGAGATCCCTCTGCCTCTGTCTCCCTAGTCCTGGGATTAAAGGTGTGTGCTACCACTGCCTAGCCTCTGGTAGCTTAGCTGTGCACTCTGATCTTCAGGCAAGCTTTATTTTGTTAAAACACAAATCGCACTCGGGAGGCAGAGGCAGACAGATCTCTGAGTTCGAGACCAGCCTGGTCTACACGAGCTGGTTCCAGGACAGGCTCCAAAGCTATAGAGAAAACCTGTCTCAGAAAAACACACACACACACACAAATCACTACAGATAGGTAAGTAGGTAGGTAGGTGGGTAGGTAGGTGGGTGGGTGGGTGGGTGGGTAGGTAGACAGAGTAAATAGTATTCCGTTCAGTTCAAGGCCAGTCCGGCCTACACAGTTAATATTTTGTGCTTTGAAAAGTTGAAGCCCCAGGTTTTGCATTTAAATTTATCTTCCCCAGTTCTTTACCTCCAAGTCACCTGAGTCACCAAAAATAAAGGTTTGCCTCCAACCTGACAGCTCATTCCTTCACCGGCCCTCTGCTTGCCAAAAACCCAGTCCCACCCATCTCAGCGGAAATGGATCTCAGATCCTGGTTCAGCTTTTGCCAGGTGAAGACGTTCCCGTAGGCCAGCACCTGCCGCTTGTGCCACTTGCTCTGATTTTATTGCTGATGACTGAAAACACTCCAAACGATGCCCCCGGCCTATTGCCGTGTCTGGTTGTTTCCGCTGGAGTTGCAGCTCAGGAATTGTGGTCACGCCATTCTCCCTTCCTCTGCCACCCAGGGTGTGTTGAAAGCATCCCATGCATTTATTTATCCTTCATTCATTTTATGTATATACTCTAAGTGTCAGTATTTGTTAATTGTCCCCAGATCTGCATACTCGCCCGCAAACACAGATTCCCAGGGAAACCAGCAAAACAGAAAATGAGGAAGCAAATGAGACGCCACCAATCTTTGAATTAGGTTATAAGCCTCATTTGGTTTTTGTTATCATTTGTTTGGTTTTAACTCATATGGGGTTTTTCGGGGGGGTGGGATTTGGAGATTTTGGGGGCTTATGGAGTTTTGTTGTTTGGGGAGAGGGGCAATCTTTCTCATTTCCCTTAGGATGGGGAAAATAAGTTTGCTACTTCTCCCAGCTTTGCTAGGAACTGAGGAGCCCATGGCTGGGTTCAGAGCAGCCCCACAGCTGTGTTCTATCTTACTGGAAACACGGAAGTTCAAACTGCACCAGCTTAGTCCTTGTGCGAAAGAAGTTAGAGATGTTCAAAAATACCATTATTTATTCATTTTCCCTGCAATGGCTCAGTGTGACGTAGCTTTACATTTGAAGCTATATAAACTATCTTAAGCGTGAGAATTCCTGCTAATAAACTTATCATTTCACTTGTCACTTTACCACTTAAATTATAGCTTCCTCAGCATACGTAAGGGATAATGATACACCATTCACCTGGACTAGTCTTTGGATCTTATGAGACAATACAAAATAAATTCTGATTTTACCCTCCTTCAGGAATACATCCTAAGGCTGCCAATGGGTTCCTTCACCACGATTAGGACCAAAACCTAAATACACAGTATTGCCACATAGGATCAGTGTCGCGGTTTTTCTTGCCCTGCTGACTCTCCTGCATCCGCATTTTGACAGTTTGGAACATGAAATGAAATAAGGTTTGAACACAAGCACTGAAATATTGTGATAGTCAGTCTGATAACCAAGATAGGCACAAGTGGCTAACTATAGGAGGAGTTTTTCGTCCACAACAGCAGCCCCCAAATAACCGCTTAATATTATGTCTCTGTGTGGTTATTTGGGAACTGGCCAGAGGTCCTGACAAAAAAACTGCACTTACAACTACCATGAGGGTAGTTTACACAGCCTGGATACACTGGACAACAGGATGGTCAGAGTCCTGAGTGGAATAGAGGAAGAGAGGGACCGGTTTCATTTTGCCCTCATGACACACACAATTCTAAATTTAGATACTGTAATTATCTGGAATTTTCCATGTAATATTTGTTTAGCCTATGACTCCACACAACTGTAACCTAGGAAAATGAAACTGTACAAAAGGGAAGAGGATGGTGTACTGTGTTTAAAAACGCAGAGCTCAGGCCAGCGAGACAGCTCAGAGGGTAAGGGCACTTAACCCCAAGCCTAAGGACCTGAGGCTCACACATCACACACCCACACACCCACATACACACTAGAAGAATAAAGCAGAATTTTCTTTAAAAATGAAAAGCTCGCCAGGCCATGATGGCCCACGCCTTTAATGCCAGCACTCGGGAGGCAGAGGTGGGCGAATATCTGAGTTCAAAACCACCATGGTCTACAGAGCTTGTCCTAGGACAGACTTCAAAGCTACATAGAGGAATCTTGTCTCAAAAAACTAGAGGCGGCCGGGGGGGGGGGGGCAAAACTCTTCATACATTCACACATCACCTAATTCTGAGAGGTTTTAGTCTGGGTTTCTATGCATGCATGTGTGGAGGTCTTCTCTGCTCACAGCTACTTTGTACATATTCGTATGGAGGATCAGAGGGTTTTAAAAATGTTGAAAATTACTTTTCAACGTGTTCTTCCAATTATTTATTTACTTATTTATTTTTGAGGTAATAGTCTCCCTTTATAGCCCCAGTTTCTCCTGGAACTAGCTCTATAGACCAGGCTGGCCTCGAACTCACAGAGATCCACCTCCCTCTGCCTCCCAAGTGCTGGGATTAAAGGTATACACCACCATGCCTGTTGTAATAGGGGGCGCGGCGGGGCTACGTCCCCAAAACCCCAGCCGCCTGCCCGGCTCGGCCAGCTTATGCCCCGAAATAATTACACGGACACTGTATTCTTTTAAACACTGCTTGGCGCTTAGTTCTAGCCCTTACTGGCTAATTCTGATATCCCAATCAACCCATCTCTAATAATTTGTGAGCACCGGTCTTACCGGGAAGATTCTAGTCTAAGTCCATCCTGGGTCGGAGCTTCATAGCGTGCATCTTCCCTGGAGCAGGTAGCATGGCGTCTCTCTGGGGCGTCTGCTCCCGAGAGGAGAGCTGTCAAGTCTGACCTCACTTCCTCTTCCTCCCGGCATTCTGTTCTGTTTACTCCTCCCACCTATCTCCTAACCAATGAGAGCCAAGCAGCTTCTTTTATTTTAACCAATGACCTTCCTCCATCAATGCCTAGCTACTTTTATAGATATATCTTTGACACTTGGGTCTTTCCCTAATAGATAACCAATTTCAATGCTCCCTTTTTTCTTCAATTTGAAGCACCCGAAACATTGAAATTGCATAAAGTTTCCACATCATCTTGAAGAGGCCGATTGTTCTTGCATGGTATCTACCTTAGACCATCTTGGTTCAGATGTAAAATTGCAGCTTTTGTTACTTTTTCTTTACATAAGTCATGCTTACTTCTTGTTATAGTCTTAAATATTTTCCTTCAATTTACTCATTCAGTTTTCTAAAGCAATGAATTAGAATATTCCCTGGTATTGAACCTCCTCATTGGTTATAAGGTTCCAATTCTATGATTTTTCTGAGGTCTAGCAAGCATATAAATATATATTTCCAGTTTACATTTTCATGTACATGTATGTTTAACATACTGTAAATTAGATGTCGGGTATTCACCACTGGCTCTCCTCAAGTAGTAAAACACAGGGCGGGGCTGAAATGATGGCCCAGCACTAAAAGCATGTGCACTCTTCAGGGTACTCCAGCTGAGTCCCAGCACCCACTTGGTGCCTAACAATCATTTGTAACTCGAGTTCTAGGCGACTCAATGCCCTCTTCTGGCTCCGTCAGTTGCTGGACACACAGGGTGAACACACAGGCAGCCAAAATACTCAGAAACATAAACTAAAGTTTAAGATGTTAACATTTTATTATATTCATATAAGAAAAATATATGAAAATTCATTCATACAGCCATAGCCCTTTATACTCCTTTCTCTTTTTTAAAGCTATTTTTAATAATAAAATAAAAGATAAAACAAAAACTAACACATTGGACTTGAACAAAACAAACAGAATAAAAAGAGTTCACAAGAAACAGAGACTGTGATTTGAAAGCTCAGGAGTCCCATAAAAACACCAAGCTGGAAGCCATGGCATCTGTGCATAGGACCTTATGCAGAGCCGTGCAAGCGTCTGCATGCTACCTCAGTCTCTGTGAGTTCACATGATACTCCCCTCTTAAAAAGAGAGACAATGAGGCTGCAGAGATGGCTCAGCAGTCAAGAGCACAGACTGTTCTTGTAGAGGACTCAGGCTCAACTCCCAGCACCCACATTGTGTCTCACACCCATCTGTAAAACCAAGCTCTAACACCTTCACACAGACATACACACAGGCAAAACACCAATGCATATAGAATAAAAATAACTTGATTTAAAAATAAAGATAGATAACTTTTAAGTTAAAAGACATGAAAGACAGACTGATGAAGCAAAATGTGTCAAATTAAAGTTTCAGAAGAAGAAACCAGTGAGAAAGGCAAATCCGAAACCCCACTAGCTGAATGCCCCAAATGATGAGAGGTGCCAGCCCCAAAATAAAGTCTAAGGCAGTGGTTCTCAACCTGTGGGTAGCCATCCCTTTGAGGTCAAATGACCCTTCTACAGGGGTCACCTAAGACCATTGAAAATATCAGCTGTCTACACTACAGTTCGTAACAGTAGCAAAATTAGAGTTGCAAAGTAGCAACAAAATAATTTTACGGTTGAGGGTCACCACAAGATGAGGAGCTGTGTTAAAGGGAAGACTGAGAATCCTGGTCTAAAGAACTTCAAACAAGGTGAATTTTGAATTTCATTTTTTGTTTTAACCTATTTGAAAAACAAATTAAGTAGTTTTTTCTTTCTTTTCTTTTTTTAATGACCAAATAAGTAACTGAGTTCAGAAAATGGATTAAGAAGAATGGTACCTACAAGTGGTTGCTTTAGTAATATTTACTTTTATAAGTTAACTTTACTTCCGGCAATACACACAAAGCCTGCTCCACAACACCCGTCTTCCTCGGTAGTTCTAGATGTGAAAAATGCTAATCCAAATCGCCCTGAAAATGTAGGTTAAGGTCACAAAAAGTACCGCGTATGTAATCGGCTCCTGTATAAAAGGGGAGAAGCGTGAGAGTTTTAGCTGAGGCCCTGTCTTAATTATCCAGAACTTCAAAGAAATAAAACCTTGTCTTAGTGGCAGTACTGGCAAAGGCACTGGCAGCTGAGGCCTTTCTTCGCCAAAATTGTCTTTCAACCACAGATACATGACTTGAAGCGGGAACCTGAAGTGCAGTAAATCTTGAATCAAGAATTGAATTCAAAATGAACTACGCTAATCTACAGAAACACAAGAGGAACTAAATCCAAGTATGGTAATAACTTTTCACACCGCCAAAATTTCTCAGAAAGTCATTGGCTTGTGTGACTGTGTTTTGTCTTTAGGATGAATTATATTTCCCCAATACTTCAGAAAACTTTAATTCAACAAGATGCTATGTACCTAAAAAGAGCAAGCTGGATCACAAAACAGCCATCCAACAATTCTTCCCAGAAACTCAAGCACTGAAGTCAGGATTCAAGGGGAAATTCCAGAGAAGCTAGAGAGCACAGTGAGAATGAGACAGCCAGCGCCAGCCACGTCTAGGGAAGCAATGCCCAAAAAGAGAAAAATTAACCCATTCTCTTGATCTTTTGTCGTGGTGGTTTGGGGTTTTTGTTATCGTTGCTTGCTTATTTTGTTCGTTTGTTTAACTTTTTCTCATCATCTCATGATCTTTTTATTCTCCTGTGTCAGGACCACCTTCCTATATTCTTTGCGCCCATCATCTGAATATCTTATCTGTATTTTCTTCTATTATGCCTCCCACTTGAGTTTTTTGTTTTGTTTTGTATCGTTTTGTATTGGTTGCTTGCTTGCTCACTTGCTTGATTTTTGAGACAGAAAGTCTTGTAGTTCAGAGCAGCCTGGAACTCCCTGGATGACCGTGAACTGATCTTCCGGTCTTCATCACCCAAGGGCTGGGATGACATCTGTACAGCACCACGCCAGGACGCTTCCATTCTGTGGGTCGCATACTCTATTTCCTCTCTCTAGCTCCTGGCTGGCTGCTGAGTTGGTTGGTCCGGGATTTTGTTGTTGTTGTTCCTTTTTAAATTTTTCCCTTCCTCTATCTTTTCATTTCTGACCCAAAACAGATGTTTCTACTCTTATGAAATATAATTTTCTGTTTCTTATTAGCATCATCCAGTGCCATAATGTGCATCATTCATCATAGTTGGAGGAGATGATGCTCACACGGGGTGTTAGCTCTCCATCACAACATTCCTGACAAAGTCAGCTTACGGGTGGAGTGATTTATTTCAGCTTACAATTTCAGAGGTTTTAATTCATGGTGATTTAACTTCAATATTTCTGGAACTACGGTAAGGGGAGGCACTTCATGGTATACAAAGAAGCACACAAAAAAAGGAAGAGGGATCCTAATGTTCCCTTCAGGAGCATGGCCCCACCCACCTGACTTGCTCCTACCTCCTCAAGGTGCCACCACCTCTGCATAGCACAACACCAGCTGAAGAACGACCAAGCCTTAAACATTAAGTCCAAACCACAACATATAGTCCTCAAGCCCTTTTTTACTATTATTTTGAAATGTTAGTCTCATTTTCTTACCGTGACCACTCTGTAGTTTTCAAAATACTTTTAATGAGCATTGCTAATCAATTCAAAATTCATTAACAATGACTTATTTGTTCTCTTTTATTTTTTAACATAACAAAACAAAATATAATAAGATAACATGAAAACCATCACATCGAGGCAGGACAAGGCAACCCAACCGAAGGAGTCCCAAGAGCCATTACTGACAAGGTGATTCCTGCTAATTCTCCAGCATGGTACTCGTTTGTGTCCTCATGTTCCACACTCTATCAGGGAGGGGCTGTGTGGTCAGTAGAATATAGCGTAAGTGATGATACACTACTTTCAAGGTCAGATCATAAGATACACTGCAATTTCTCTATTAATTACCTTGTTACTTGCTCAAGTAGCTGTTAGGAGGGGTCATGATAAAGAACCAAGGATCCCTGCCCACAGCCTGACTGAGTGCCACTATGCCAGTGTGCAGGCTCAGAACAGTTCTTGATGATCACAGCCCTGGTCAATGTCAATGTATTGACTGTGACCTTCTAGCAGATTCCCAGCATAGCCGGCCAGCTAAGCTGCGCCCCAGTTCCTCACAGATTGTGAGGGATAAGAGAAAGCTTCTAACAATTCGTTATGACGAGACAGATAATTAATGCACTTGCCTCTTTTGCACTAAAAAAATACGTGTAGCGTTTCTTTCTACATTCCATTAATAGTAAATATACACACACCAGGTCCAAAAAGGAAATACCTTTTACTTCTGGAACTTTCTTTTTAATTTTCCAGTGTTTCTGGGGTTTTTTTCTCATATACATACAGTCTAAAATTAATAATTTAATATGTAAAAATGTCTAAATTGTATAAAGCTAGGTTTTTGCTAAGTATAGTAGTAGTTCACACCTATAATCCTTGGGAGGCAGAAGCAGGAGAATCAGGAGTTAAAGGTCATCCCAGGCTATATCAAATCCCAGAATATTCAAGGCTAACCTGAGCTATATATCAAAAAATAGCTAAATCAAGGTTTTTATGGCAAAGTATAAGGTCATCTAAATAACATCATCAAGAAAAAGCAATAAGACGTAAACTAGAAGCTAAACCCCACTGCACCGTGACAATGCATTGCATTCGTCCTAAGATACTTTCTCTAACTACCCAAAACCTGGCACCAAAGAACATCCCTTTTTGTTCTTGTTTTAAATACATTACCCATACATTCCTTGCTCATAATTACATTTTCAAATAACTGAAATTTTTCTAAATCATATCAATAGGTATTACTATGTAACTTCCATGGCTGATTTTTTTTCCCAAATTGAGATGTTAAGTCATCCTTTTAATAATCCATTAATGCAATATAATAATGCTATTAACCTAAAATGAACACTGACCATGAAAGCATCCCTCCAATCAGATCTGAGCTCCAGTGTGATATCATTTCATCGAATCCCTAGACTCCCTCTGGGTCCGGCTAAGCCGTAACTGTGACTCTTTGCTTGCGAAGTATCCTGGTGGATATAATGTGATCATCATTTACATGATCCAAGATTAGGCTGATAATAAAAAGGAATTAGATCACAATACCAGTCAAGAATCCTTCAGCTTGTGTTTCCCTTATAAAAGAAACACACTGCTAGATTCCCCGTGGCCTGTGACGATTTTGGTAATCTCTCCGGATCAGATGTGGAATGAAATTCATTAACTGATTCAACAAATATTTGTTGAGCCCTGACTATGCGCCAGGCAGCATGGCAGAGCTAGGAAGCCACAGTGAGCGATGGCTGCTTCACTGGCTTCATATGGCAATGGCAAAACCAAAAGGGGATGCACCGGGAGGAATTCGTAGCTGACGGAAACGAAAGGCTTGCAGGAGAGGTGGAAGCAAACCTGTGGGTCATAGAATCCTGCACACATCGAGTCTTTCTGGCAGATGATATATTCTTTCTTTTTAATACCCCAAATGTGAGACCCAGTGAAAGCACAGTCTGATGTTTCTCCGCCCTCGTCCATTAGTTTCTACTGTGGTCCAGCAGACTTGGTCCTGGCACAGATATGAGTACCTTTTTATGCGGATTCACCCTCTCTTTCGCTCTAACCTCCCAGACCCTCAAGCATCCTGTGGGAAATATCAGGTGTCGTTTGGGTTCGGAAGTTATATCTCATCCCCAGAGATTTTCAACGTATTTTGAAACCCTGCTGTCACTGGGTGTTTGCGAAATGTAAATTTAGAACCTTATAGTTCTTTCGCTATCCCACTAAAGATTACCCATCACACTCTTGCATTAAAATATTGGAGTCTGACCAATTCAAAGATTGCAAAAGCAGCTATGACGCCTGTGGAATCCTGCTTCCACGTCTCTGACAGTAAACCAACAGGTGACTCTATGCCAGGAAGCTTCCCACCCACACACACAGCAGACTCTGTCCAGAAAGTGGATGGTTTAACCAAGAACCTATCAGAATCTACCTAGCCCCATCCGTTTCAGAAAACCCTGGTATTCGGATCTAGGAGCTCACCCTCTCTGAAGACAGAACTGAGTTCTGGCGTGGCGGCCTTTTCCTGCTGCCACTCAGGTCCCCCCATCTCACCCGGACCACTCAGCTGATGGACACGGACCCTGCCCTCACTCTCTAACAGCACCAATACAAATGGCCTGCACCAAATATTTTGGGAGTTGGGTCACTTGAGGGTGAAAAAGGAGAGTGAGGGGCTGTGAGCCGACCGTCTTCCCATTGCCTCAACCCTCTCCTCCTCCCCAGGCTCCACGCTTGAAGTTCCTGCCAAATCCCTGCCTTTGTCTCAGAAACATTCCGCCCACACCCCAACCCCTCAGGAGCTCTCTTCAGCTCTCCAAACTCTCAGGGTATTTTTCAAAGTAAATACATTTCCCTTTCTGAGAGGAATTCTGGTGCCAACTTTAATAAAATAACATTCCTCAGCTTTATCGCATATGATGCACCAAATTTTATTATGATTTTTTTTTTAAATGTTAGAGCAGCTTCCAGCGTTCGAATAGACAGCAGGAGGTTTCCGTGTATTTTAGAGCTCGGGAAAGCCTAACTTTTTCCCCCAAAATAAAATCGTTTAAAAACAAAGGGCAACTACAAACAGAAGTGCCTGGAGGAGGGGGCGGGGCCGGACGGGATGACTACTAACAATTGGTTTTCCATGTTGGTTCCTAGGGGGCCTTTAGAGGGGAGTGGTTTGTCATCAGGGTTTCCACAGCCAAGTTACATAAAACAGAACACCCCCTTTCACTTTCTAGACGCCCATTGTGTTGGCAGCGAACTGTGCTGTGCTTTGGGGACACACGCACGCACACACACACACACACACACACACACACACACACACACACACACACACCAAGCACGCATGCACGCACACGCCCTTTGGTTTGCGGGAACACCGCGGGGTGTGGCGTTGTCTGATCCTCTCTTCGTGGAGGGACTGAAGGACTGACACTCACGAGATGACATCACGAATTCCTTAAATTTCATTAGAAACAGCCGCTGCTCCGTCACCCCAGGCTGGGCTGTGAGACGTGCTTTTATTATTTTTTTTTCTGAAGGAAATACAAAATTGTTTCTAAATATAAGTTAGTTTACTGAACCAGCAGGAGCCAGTGCCTCTGAGATATTTTATTTCTGTGATATATTGGAATGTGATTCCTCTGGCTTTCACAACTGAATGAAAGTTGAAGGCCTTTTTTTTTTTTCTT
Organism: Microtus pennsylvanicus; assembly: GCF_037038515.1. NCBI lineage: Eukaryota > Metazoa > Chordata > Mammalia > Rodentia > Cricetidae > Microtus > Microtus pennsylvanicus. The sequence continues at coordinate 3,678,716 of NC_134598.1, forward strand.
TCTTTCTGGAAATGTTTTGTGGAGATATCAGGTTCCCCGCCATTACTTGTTCCTTGGCTCAGTTGGTAATGGGTATATAAACTGCCTTGTGCAATTGCAAGGAGCATAATTTCCACATAATTTGGGGAGTGTGGTTATTATTCAAATATTTATATGCAATTATTACAGCTGTCCTTAGAATGAGTTCATCTGCTCTACGTGTTCATATCAAGCCTCCCTGCCTTTCTTAACTCCACTCTTAATTTCTTCTGATTGCCGTTGCTTTATCAGCACAGCGGTTCTTAATAACATGGTCACTTCTGCTGTTTCCACGGAAGGGAATACTGATCCAGAAGGAAGAACTGTCAAACCTAATAACTTCTACATTAGTACCAGCTTGCTCCCATTGAGAAACAATGCATCGTGTTGTTTGTTTGTTTGTTTGTTTGTTTGTTTGTTTGTTTGTTAAAATAGGGTTTCTCTCTGCAACCCTGGCTCTTCTGGAACTCACTTTCTAGACCTGGCTGGCCTCAAACTCAGATATCTACCTGCCTTTGCCTCCCCATCAGGGGATTAAAGGCATGCAACACCATGCCCAGCTGAACTCAGGAGTCTTAAATCTGCTGTAACACTGAGCTACAACCCTGGTCCTTAGTGTCCTCTTTTTAAAGCAATACAACTTAGCAAACATCCAGTCCATAAGGTTTCCTAGGCTAACAATAGAAATGAGCCTCAAAAGTAATTCTTCCTGTGCCTCTGTTTGACCACTGCATTGAAAAGCAAGCCCCAGGAACGCCACACAGAAGGACCCAAACTGATGGCTTTCCTCGCCGGGTCTGTTCTGAGGGCTTCAGTCATCTGATCCGCACAGCTGTGAATCTCTTCAGGCATCCAGGTCCCCCGCCAGCTTCACAAAACTCAGGCTCCCGGGGAAGACCAAGGAACAGTGTAGTCTAATCTAGCTAGTGCCATGATTTAAAAAAAAAAAAAATTTAAATGGCAGTTGGGTGGGTAAGATACAGTTTTGAAAACTACATTGTGAATTTATTTTTAGAGTTGTGGAGCATTCAAATCAAATTGACCCTTGACAATGCCTTTAAAGAGGGCGTGCTGTGTTCCCAGCTTTTTAAAAATAAATGATTTTCAAGAAGGTTCTGGGCCACTTGCAATGTACTGAGAACTGTTTGAATATGGATTCTATTTAAAAAAAAAAAACAGTGATTAAATCCCTGCCTTATACAAGAAATCGTGAGGATCACAAGATGAAGGTACTAGCCCTCTCCCTTAGGAAACATATGGCCTCAGGCAAGATGAAGGGTGGCAGGAATAAAAATAACCCTGACTGATAATTACTGTTTGCTTCCCATACATTACCTTATGTAAGCTTCATGACACCTGCTGTAAGTAATGACAATTACTAATTCTCATTTGCAGATGAGAAAAGTGAGGCAGAAAAGTAAAATAATCTTCCCAGGCCAGAAGACAGACCAAGTAGTGAAACAAACCAATACTTAAATTTCAAGAGGCTAGCCGAACTGTGGTGGCACACGCCTTTAATCCCAGCACTTGGGAGGCAGAGGCAGGCTTATCTCCGTGAGTTCAAGGCCAGCCTGGTCTACAGAGCTAGTTCCAGGACAGGAACCAAAAGCTACAGAGAAACCCTGTCTTGAAAGACGAAAAAAAATGCAATAGGCTGTTGCTGGCCTCCCTGCTCATCACGGCTGGGCTGCATCCAGACAGAAGATGCCAAAACACAACTGTGGACAGGGTTTGAGCCATCAAGGAGGACAGAGTTTCGGAGAGACCTGGGAGAGATGCTTTCTTAAAAATAAGACTACCGTAACAATACAAATGAAAATCTTAGAAGACTTTTGCTTTCACACCCTCCTTTTTAAACTATTTTGTATTTTGTTCTGGCTTTTCTTCAAGTTCCCAATGTCTTTGCCATTATCCTTCTCAGCTCCTAGGGTCTTGGTGTTTTGCTGAGAGACAACAAGCTATGAGAAAAGAGTCGAGAAACACTGCCAAGGCACCATCAACCAACCGCGTCCCTCAGCCACCTCTGTCTCTTTACCCCACACTGGTGTGCTGCTGAATGAACTCTGCACGCTCTCATCCAGGTTTGCTCCTCCACGCTACACCAGGCTTTAAGCTAGCTCACTCTATATTCTAGCCTGGTCTAGAACTCTAATTTGAGGCAGTCCTCCTGCCTCAGCATCCTAAATGCTGGGATTATGGGTAATATACTACCACTATGCCCATCTGATTATTTTCTTTTCAATGATTCCGTGTCTAACCATTGGAGAGCCAAAGTTTGTCCTTCTCTATTTGTTCTTATTCCCTTGATGATCTCATCTGAGCAAGTGGCTTTCATTATCCCTTGCACGCAAACAACTAAAATTTGTATCTCAAATATAGATGCATTCTAAATTCCCAAATCATATATCCAATTGCTTCTCTGCTGAATGAGCCCTACTACCCAGCCGTCTAACGGGCATCCAAAGAAGGGAGTTTCAAAGTGTGATTCCCTCATCTCAAACTACTTATTCTGGCTATCTTCCCCCTCCCTAATCAACAGTAATTTCGCTCCTCTAATTGCTCAGGTCAAAATAATAGAAGTAATTTTTATTCCTTTCCTCGCGTGGCAAAGATACATGAAGAAGCTGACCATTTCCTACACCTTGATCTCTTCTAGTTGTCTTCCAACAATCATGATGTCACATCTTCATCCTGTCACTTACTTCCTTCTCGACATCCCTGTGGTGGTCCCTGCCCTGTGGACCACTATACAGCTGCTAGCAATCCTTCTACAACCTAAATCAGAGCATAGCACTCCCTGCTGTCACCTCCAAACTGTAAATGGAGACTGTTCATTCATTTTCCGGCCGCCCAGACCCAAATAATCACACCGAAACTATATAAATTACAACACTGTTTGGCCAATAACTTAGGTGTATTCCTAGCTAGTTCTTACATCTTAAATTAACCCATTTCTATTAATTTATGTATCACCATTAGGCTGTGGCCTACTGGTAAGATTCTGGTGTCTGTCTTCTTCGGCAGATACATGGTGTCTCCTTGACTCTGCCTACTATATATCTCTGTTTAGATTTCCCACCTTGCTTTATTCTGCTCTGTCATAGGCTGAAGTCGCTTTTTTATTAACCAATGGTGATAAAACATATTCACAGCATACAGAGGGGAATCCCACATCACCAAACCTCATCTCATTTGCAGAACAACACACAAAAATCCTAAGGCTGACCTACAAGGGGCTGCCTCGTCTGCTTCCCACATTCCTCTTGAGCTCTCTGCTGTTTCTCTCCATTTTCCTCAAATACTCACTCCCACCACACAGGCCTCCTCGCCAGCCTCTGAACACAGCACACTCCCCTTCCACAGATGTCAAAAGCTCTCCCCACATCATGTCACTTCTCAAATTTAATGTTTGAAGGAAAGTTATCCACTCAACTCTTATTCCCCCACAACTAATACTTTTGTTATGTTCTATTACCTTGCTTTGTTTTGGGTTCTTAGAACTTACCATAGGTGGAGACGGATTGACGATTCATCCTTTGATGTAGACCCCACCAAATGCTTATTGAATTAGTGACATTAAAAGTTGGAGAGGAAGGTGAGCGCCAATGAATTGCGTTCCATGGACACAGTAGAACAAGGGTTGCCAACTGGGTTCCAGAGGGAAAGAAGACAGAGTTAGAGACTAGTTGAAATCTGTCTGCCACTCAGACCGACAAAATCAAGATATTTGCAGTGATAGCGGAAAAAGAATCCAGAATCCTGTTCTCTGGGTCTCTTCTTGCCTGTACTCACTGAACAATACCAGACTGTATTGGTTACTGGGTTCCTGGCAACTGAATAGAGACTTCCTGCTTGCTCACCACTGGAACTTTCTCCTACATCTTCTTGCCTCCCCCTGCCCCAACACAACTATATAAGCATCCTGCTCATCGTTCAAGTGAAGTCTACTAAACCAACCCCTCTCTGAGGACTTCTCTGCCCTTGTCCTCCTGCCTATGAACTTGATATGTTTGTGCCTTCTACCTCACATTTAACATCACCCACAACATGCTGGTCCATTTTTACTCCATAGTCCTCCTAGGTTTTTTTTCCCCTTTGGTTTGGTTGGGTTTTGGTTTCTCTTGTAGTACTGAGGATTGTACCCTTCAGGTTTTACACATTAGGCAAGTAGTGTATCACTGACCTACACCCCGTGTTTGCTATTCTTTCCAACTTTTTAAAAATTAAACTTATTTTTAAATTTCATATATGTGTACTGTGTTTAAAACATTTCTCCCTCCCTCGCCTTTCTCTAACCTCTTCCATAATATCCCCCAACCCCAATCACTCTCAAATTCATGGTCTCTTTTCTTTAATTATTATTGTTTACCAATACACACAGTGCATGTGTGAGAGTGTAATATGTAAATACATACACATATATGTCCTGCCGGGTCCATTTAGTATTACACACACATATATATACTATTGATCAGCAATATTATATTATATTATATTATATTATTATATTATACAGAGAGAGAGAGAGACATTTAGTATTACACACACACATTATATACTATTGATCAGCCATATTATATTATATTATATTATATTATATTATATTATACAAAGAGAGAGAGAGAGAATTGACATCATTCAAGAATGAAAAGAAAATTAAGCCAGGTGTGGCATGACATTCTTGGACTCTTGATAACCAATTAAGGGCTTCATCCCTGAAGAACACTAATTCTTTCTCAACAGTTGCTAATGCTGGAATTCTCCATCTAGGAGTTGGGCATTTCAGCGTGGCTGGGAGGAATCCTATTAGCTGTCTAAAGAAACAGTTCTAAATCTTCTAAAACGACAGTGCCTCTCCTGCACCCTGTCTTATCACTTCGCAGCATTTCTCATGATATCACCAAATATTGTAAGCGCTTTTTCAAAGATTTCAATTCGTCACTAATTATAAACTAATTAAGAGCACAGACATCCTTGTTCAGACCCCAGAGCTCGCAATGGCATATAACATATATAAATATCATAATAATGAATAAGAAACTGAAGTTCCTAACATGGAGGACTGTATCTGATACAAAGACCATAGCACTTCGTCCTGAAATCCACTTTATCTGTGCCATTCATTCTCTTTACATTATATGTCCTTGATGTGGGATATCCTTCTTACGCTGTGAATATGTATTACTTTTATTGGTTGATGAATAAAGCTGCTTTGACCTATGGCAAGGCAGAATATAGCTAGTCAGGAAAGTCAAACTAAATGCAGGGAGACAGAAGGCAGAATCAGGGGAGACACCAAGAGCCTCCAGAGGAGTAAGACGTCACAGCATTACCAGTAAGCCACGGGCCACGTGGAGATACACAGATTAATAGAAATGGGCTAATATAAATGTAAGAGGTAGCCAATAATAAGCCTGAGCCCCATGACCAACAAGTATAATTAATATTAAGCCTCTGAATGATTACTTTGTAAGTGGCTGCGGGACTGAGTGGGATACAGAAAAGCCTCCATCTACATGCCCTATATTTAAACTTTTTATTTTAGAGCCAGAGCAATATACTCTACTGTAATTGTGATCGCAAATGCTCGTATGAATTTTGGTCAAAGGTATTTTCTCATCCATTTGTTTTCATGCAATTAGCACATATTTATCAAGAAAGTCAGTCCTCGAAGCACAGGCAAGATCAGACATACCCACTAGTGTTGTCACGTCAATAAGTCACAGTGAAAATTCAGGAGAGAGAAATCTTTTGAGCTGCTATGAATACAGAATGTTCCAAAAGATCCAAGTGGGACCTTTTAAAGAAAAATCATTCGTGACCTGCATAAAACAGCTTGAGAAGCACACAAAGCCAGACTTTGAAACTCGGAGCCTCTGGCTTGAAACCTTTAACTTCGAAGCATACCCAGCCAGTGATCAGTTATCCTAGCATTTTAAATGTGAAGATACTGCCTGACCTCTCCTTGACCCTCACCTCCACTACACACACACACACACACACACACACACAGAGAGAGAGAGAGAGAGAGAGAGAGAGAGAGAGAGAGAGAGAATTGACTTGACTAAAAAATTGAAAACATCATTCAAGAATGACAAGAAAATTAAGCCAGGTGTGATATGACATTCTTGGGCTCTCGTCCTTGTCTTATTTTTTTTTAATTTTAGAGTTAGGAAAGTCTTTTTTTCTTAGAGATGGAAGTCTTGCTAGGTAGCCCAGGCCAGTACTGAATTTTCTCTACAGCCCAGGCTGGACTTGAATCAACAACCCTCCTGACTCAGTCTCCCAAGTGCTAAGATTATAGACATATTCCATCAAGACTAGATTGTCTTGTTTATTCTATCCCAGAGATTTCAGCTGTTTCATATTATATAAAATTGTCAAGATGGCACTTTTTTTAAGCAATGGTTTCCTTGTTTATGAGCAGTGTTCTCAACATAGTGAAGGTAGAACAATTAAAGTCTTTTATGAAATTTAATACTGAAGAAGAATAGAAGGTTTTGAAAGTTGATTTAAGCCTTCATTGAATCAACATTTGTAGTGGAGAAAAATCTCAAGAGTTCTTTCCATTGATTTAAGTCTCTGATTTCTTACTCAAAGCATTTATAATTTTCAGATTGATTCAGATGGAGACACACAGATAATTAGTTCATGCAAATAGCCATATTGGCTCATGACTTAAAGAGAAACAAGATAAAAGAAGAAATGAGGCGTGGCGACAGAAAATTATACAACTAAACGAAGCTAAAGCCTGTCTCCGTGCAGCTCAAGCTCAACAATATCCAGTCTTAATATAAACATGTTTTCTCCAATAACAAAGCCGAGGCCATTACTGAATCCTAAGCTCCTACTTCCTCTTTCCTTCCCTGCTCCATCCCAAGAGCAGTCCCCAGCTGTCTCTAGCCACCAGCAGTGTTCCTGGCACCCTGTTTGTTTAAGATTTAGACCTTCTGCAGAGAGCTACTGAAAGAGAGAAGCAGGTGTTAAATTAACCTTGTGTTTGTTCCATGTAGGATCAGGAACAGATCCAGCAGATCCTGCCTGTGGGCAGGGACTCTCACTTCCTGTGTGGCCTTGGGTACAGTGTAATACTGAAACTAACTGTGTGGGGACAAATGAAAAGAAAACAAAAGAGAACACTTACTTCATAGGAGTGTCATTTGGACGAAGCCAACTTTCTTTAAAAGCCAGTGTCAATGACAGTTGTATCTAAGAACCAGCAGCAACTAGAACTGGGTCTTGTTCTCTTAAGAATTTCTCACATTTGCTGTGACGGAGAACGATATTGATGAGTCTTTCTTCTCTAGGGTGGGGAGGGGGGTGAGAGAGTGAGTGTGTGTTAGTGGGGGCGGTGAGAGTGGGGGATGAGAGAGCGTGCATGAGTGTGTGTCTGGGGGATGTGAGAGTGAGTGTGTGTGTGAGTACGTGTGTGTGCTCTCGTAGGTACGCACTCATGTAGAGATTTACCTGCACTTGTGTGCAGAGGTAGGAGGTCAACCTTGGGTGTCGACTCTCAAGAGCCACCCAGTTAAATTTTTAAATACCGTGCATATGCTTGCCACAAAAGGCTGACAACCTGAGTTCTTCACAGCCAGCATAAAAACTCATGCAGTAGCCATACATGTAATCCCAGCTCTGCTGCAAAGATGAGAGACAGAGGCAGGAGACTCTACGGGCACTCCTGGCTGGCCCGTGCAGTGGTGAGAAGACAGAGTTGGGCTTTGATACTGTAACAGGTCCCCGGAACTTAGCAAGGCTGATGCCATGATGAAAGCATCATTTGGGCCATTCCATCTGATAGTGTAACCTGCACTCAGGCAACACCACCTGCCAAATGAGAACAAAAGCTTAATCCATCCAAGACACAGTGTTGGGAAAATCCCTAAGTGTGCTAACCCTGCTTTTTGGCTTCTGTGGTTCTGTTTCTGGCTAACTGTTCTTGCTAACTGAGGTGTGTCAACCCAGGATGTGGCTTTTGTACTTAAACGCTCACCCTGAGAAAGACTCGGGGCTATACTAGGATCCTGAACATCCAGTATATTTTCTGGCTGCCTAATAAAGACTTTCTATTGGCTTGAACCCGTGTCCGAGTGGTCTTCTCTGATGGGCACCTCACAGCACTGCCAGGCTCCTGCCCTAAGACCCCTTGGCTCTCTCCACCATCACAGTTCATCCCACAACAGTGTTTCATGTGCCAGCTATGCATCAGGCCATGTTCTTGATCAGAAAGCCAAGAAAACAATACTTTTGTCTGAAGATGGTTGATGTAGATCAATGACAGAACACTCTCCTAAGTGCTGGGTTCCAGTCCCAACACTGAAAAGAAATAGATGCAATATATACATGCCCTCAGACCCGGCTGTTTTAGTTACTGTAGATTTATCAAGAAAAAGCTTCTTATATAATGTATAGTTGATAGTGCCATAGAATTTTAATAGCTAAGAAAAAAATAACAAAATAGGGCAAGGGGATAAATAGGAAGTGGCCCGATTGAAGAGAAAAGGAAGGCTCTTAAATAGTGTGGTCAGAGAAGATATCTCTTTTTAAAAATCTGAAAATTGAGGGAGTAAGTCAGGTGACTATCCTCAGAGAGAAGATCCTATCTGATCACAGGGACCTCGGAGGGCAAAAGCCAACCCTAAGGGACAGATGTGAGTTTAGGGAATGGTATGACCATTACACATCAGCTCTTTAGTTGGTTGAGTTGGCTTTTTAAAACTTTATTATTACTGTATGAGTGTGCATGATGTGTGCACGCATACAGGTACACACGAGCTTTTAAACTTTATTATTGTTGTATGACTGTATACGAATGTGTGTGTGTGATAAGCTTGCCCACACAGGTGCACACGAGCTTTTAAACATTATTATTACTATAATTATTATTTTATGAGTGTGTACGGATGTGTGTGTATGATGTGACTGTGCACACAAGTGCACATGAGCAGCTGAGAACCCATGGAGGCCAGAGGACAACTTTTTCACCAGGATGCATCTCAGATTGCCAGATTTGTGCAGCAAGCACTTAATCGTGACCTCTTGCTCCAATCTTCTTTAGTTTTTTTGAGATGTGTAACTAGGGCTGTGCTCCAGCTCACTGTGTAGCAGAAGATGGTGTTGACCTTTGGATCCTCCTGTCTTGACCTCTCAATTGCTAGGATTAGTAGGGGACACCACCAGGCCTGGCAAAGTTTTAAAGGTATCTACTAACTTCCTTTTGTTATATGGTTTAACTTTGCTGCTGCTGGAGACCAAATCCAGGGCTTTGGACACACCGAGCCGTGTTTTCCCACTGACCCACAGCTCTGGCTCCATTAAGCATTAGTTTTCTTGCTTATGATTAATGTTTACTTGGCAGAGACTTTGGGGAAAGCACAGCTTCTCAAAGCGAGTCCCCTGTCAATCTTGTTGAAGGAGCAAGCATACAGAGATAACATAATATTATTCAGCCATGGAAACCTTTCCTTAGAAAGCATCTCAAGGGATTAGTGCTGCACAGAACACTCTGGAAAATGCTGCGCCACACCCTGCATTCACTGGAGAGAGGAAACTGGGCTAGGCTCTAGAACGCCAGGCTCTGTGTGAACCCGATGGAGGCGCTCTCAGAAGCGCAAAACCCACGTCGGACAGCGAGGGACAAGCTCTGTTTTCCCACCGAGGCTGTTCTTCCACCTTGTTTTCTGCCAATGGTCTTAAAACATCTTTGGCAGTTTCCCAGCTGCAGCTCCTGTGTTCTCTATGATTTTACCCTGCTTTGCTGGCTGCCAAGTTCTGCTGACCCCCTGAACTTCCCTAGTGCTCTCACTGGGGACGTGGGAAGGCATAGGAATCTATGTACTCAGAGGACGCTTCTGTCTCTGGTGGGGATAGAGAGACAGACGTGGGGACTGTGTTGCCGGAATAGCGTGGAGTCGGTGGTCTCTCCCCCAGCTCAGGTCTTGTTACACCCTCTCTGAGCTCCAGCTGGTCTGCACGAGTCCGGCAGAAAGCACCTGTGGAAGAAGACCCGCGAGGAATGCTTGTGCGTAGACTTGGGAAGGACTCCGAGATTTTCTGCCGGAGCCAGGAAATGACTAGGAAGCAGCTGGGCCAGGCTGGGCTGAGGGCCCAGAAGCAAACTGGAGTGGGCTGATCCAGAGATGTCAACAGAGGTCAGCTGGACCTGTTAGACTAGAGGAGAGGCTGAGAGGCGAGCATCTGGTCAAAGGTGTTGCTCGGCAGGCTTGGACAGAGTGGCCTAAGTACCAAAAGCGCTGTCTTGTGACTTTGTTTAAAAAAAAAAAGTCAGTTATATGCAAAGAAGTTAATTCGCTATGTGTGTGACTCTAAAACACATAAAATTTAAGTGATCAGCCTGAGGGTATAGGTCAATGATACATCATTTGTCTAACATGATCAGAGTGGGTTCGATCTGTACTAAATGAAAGAAGTAAAGGAAGAAAAGAAGGAGACAAGAAAGAGAAAGAGAGAGAGGGAAGAAGGAAGGAAAGAGAGAAGAAAGGAAGGAACAAAGAAAGAAAGAAAGAAAGAAAGAAAGAAAGAAAGAAAGAAAGAAAGAAAGAGAAGGAAGGAAGGAAGGAAGGAAGGAAGGAAGGAAGGAAGGAAGAAGGGAAGGAAGAACTATTTTAACGGTGCTGCTGGGAGTTCGCTGGATATCATCTTTTACAATGGTCATCACCAGCCAGCATTGTTATTCCTATTTCACAGAAGGCAAAAACTGAGATTCAGAAGGGCTAAGTGACCTGCCCAATGTCAGCAAGCTAGTTAAAGACCCATCAGGGAGGCAGAACCAGATCTCTCTGATTTGAAAGTCAAACTGTTTTTCCCTGTTACACGTTGTTATCACATTGATTGCACCTTGGAGTAATTAGAGTTGAGTCGCTGAAGTACTAAGCGACTGTTACAATTCCTTCCTTCCACACCCATTCACCCACTAATGAATTAGTATATTCCACAGAATCCACACATTCCAGGGCCACATGGACACAAAACCCACGAATTTTATTTTTTTTAATAAAAGGAATTTATATAATGTAGGATAAGGTTTTCGGTTTAATTATGTGATTGGGTGGTTTGGGTTTGTGTTTGACTTCGATTTTTTTTATTTGAGTTGCTTAGGTTTAGTATGCGGTTGGGTGGGGTTGAGTGGGGTTGGGTTGTTTTGGTTTTGAGCCAGGGCCTCAAGAGTGCCAGGACGACCTTGAACTCCTCATTTCCCCACCCCCACCCCCCCCCTTCATCAGCCTCTTAAGTACTAATTAGTTACAGGCGTGAGCTACCACGCCCAGCTATAAAGTAATTTTGTACGTAGCATATACAGACGCTTCTTTACACTTTAAATTGACTCTCGATTGCTTGAACTACCTAATTTAACATAAAAAGTTGCCATGCTCCATCATTTGGAGAAAAATGTCAAGAAAAATCTATACACACCCAATCGTTCAGTACAGATCAATTTTTTTCAAGTCTTTTCCAGTCACAGTCCATTGAATTCGTGGATGTGGGATTTGTGAGCATGGGGACTGACTTTGTTTTATTTCTTTTAAATCTGCTTTATCAGATGTTGGCAAATCAATATTGATGTTGGTTGATCAATAAACATCTGTGTGGTGCTTAAGAGAACTAGAAAGCAAATGATGATTTTTTTTTTTTTAAGAATCATTTTTCCATGACATAAAACCGGCCTAGTTCAGCTCCTCTGAAGTTGCCCAACTGCTAGCAGCTTGGGGGCTTATGTGAAACAGCCAGGCCAGACCTTCCAATGCAATGTGAAGACTCCACAGAGTGCCGGTGCCTCTCGGCATCCCTTGGCGTTCTCATTCTCCCTCTCTTCAAATTGCTCTTTCAAATTGGGCGGTGGTGGCGCACGCCTTTAATCCCAGCACTCTGGAGGGAGAGGCAAGTGGATCTCTGTGAGTTCAAGGCCAGCCTGGTCTACACGGCCTAGTTCCAGGACAGGCACCAAAGCTACAGAGAAACCTTGTCTTGAAAAAACAAACAACAACAAAAATCTTTTTTTCTAGATTGCTTAGATGATCTAAATTTTATTAATAAAATTCATCTCTGTGGCTGAGTGGTAAAACTATTTCCCTGGCCTTTTCAAGGTCCTAGATTCAATACCCAGTACTGAAATTTATCTGAGCTAGGCATAGTGGCTCATGCACTCAAGAGATAGAGACAGACTATCCGGAGTTCAACACCAGCCTCTGTTACTTAAGGAGATCGTGGCCAGCTTGGGTACACAGACCTTGTCTGAAAAATAAAATAAAAGCAAAAAAAGAAAAGAAAAGAAACCCAACACTGAAGAGGTAGAGGCAGGAGGATCAGTATTTGAAACCCAGCACTGAAGAGGTAGAGGCAGGAGGATCAGTATTTGAAACCCAGCACTGAAGAGGTAGAGGCAGGAGGATCAGTATTTGAAACCCAGCACTGAAGAGGTAGAGGCAGGAGGATCAGTATTTGAAACCCAGCACTGAAGAGGTAGAGGCAGGAGGATCAGTATTTGAAAGCCTTCATCAGCTACATGATGAGTTTGAGGCCCTGTCCTGAGAAGAAAGAGCAATGGTGACAAGGAGGGGGGTAGAGAAACCTATGAGAAAAACAGCAAAGAGGAAACATGTTTGGTCTTACTTATATGCTATGAAATGTACAGCACTAACAGTCAGATCATACAAAGAATATTGTAAAAAAATAAATAAATAAATAAAAAATTTTAAAAATACTTTCCTGTAGTTGCATTAACGGTCCGCATATTGTGCCCATAAATTGCAAAATATCTGCAATTAGTTTTCTAAAGGAATATATCTACAATTGAAAGGTAAATTGAGAGACAAAAGTACCTCATTTACATTGAATCCAAGAAGTTAAAAGTATACCTTCTGTAATTTGAAACAATTTTAACTCAACATTAAAGCTACTGCATTAACAACTCCTTTGTAGTAAGGCGACTTTAGTTACTGAGGCTTCCCACCCACTCTTCTCAGCCTTGGGGGGGGGGGTGAGGCAAAGGCTCACAAAGCCTATTCCACATGCACGAAAGTCACACGTTCCCCCCTCCCCAGATGCTGGTACCACTGAGTGAGAATAAGACACTACCACAATTGTTGAGACAAATTTGGAGCGCGCTGTAGCAAATACTAGCAGGACAGTGGCCACTGGCCATGTCCATACCCAGGATTCCCAGAGAATGGCCATGGATTACGTTAGTCTGGTGCTCATATGGCAAAACCTGCAAGGCTGACGTACGTCCCTCCTGCATCCAATGAGACACAAGCATACATCCTGATGTACTTCCGGCCTGCGTACTGCCCACCTATGTGTGATCAAGCGGATCCTATGCGGTTGGGGCAACCCACCTTGTGTACAGAAGTGAAAACACATAGCTTGTCTTCTTACATGAATGACAGCCCCCAGTAATCCAGGAACTCATCTGTCCCTGAGCAAGTGGGGCTTACAGGTTAGAATCATTTCTGTTTTTATAGATCTCTCAAGCACAGCATTTAAACTTGAAGCATGCCTTTAGCTCTCACATCCTTTCCCCAGTCTGGGTCTGTGTAACCACCATCTCTATTTGAGGTTAGGTCTGTTGCGACTTAAAAGTTTGGGCTTTCTGGCTGCTTTGTTCCCTACTAGGCCTTCAACTTAAAACTTCACAGGACTTCTGCAGTTTCAAATTATTTATTTTAGCATGTGAACCCAAAGCAACATCAATTTTATACACTGCTAGACGCATTTAATGGTGATCTGAGGGACACTAGAATAATTTCTGTTTGTCACTAAAACACAAGGACTCCTCTACCAAAATATATACACTTGGAGGGTCATGATATTGCCATCTATTAAAGTGAGAATATTTACTGCCTGTGACACAGCAGAGTCACCTGGAAGGGCTTTAATTTATTAAGACAGATTGCTAAACCGCATGAATATTCCAATGTAAGGTCCCAAATTTGCATTTCAAACAAGTTCCCAGGGAGCACCAATGTTTCATCTTTGGACCACATTTCAAGTACTTAGTGTATGTCAGACACCCACAGCTGGCTACAGCGCAGAGAATAAAAGGCTTAGCCCAAACGGAACACACAGGCTGCACGGTCCTCCAAAGGCTCAGGAGCTGTTGCAGAAGAAGGAATGGAAAGAGAGTAAGAGCCAGAGGCAGTGGTGACTATGAGGAAGCAGTAACATATCTAAAGGTCTCAGTCCAGTGCAGAGAGAATGAGAGGGGCAGTTCTGGGAATCATGGTGGCTGGTGTCCACACTTTGTTGTTTCAAGCCCTTCTCTCCTTCTCAGACTTCGTTTTCTTTCTGATGTTTTTCTCCTCCCTCCTCCTCTTCGGTTGTGGAATATTAGTTGAAAATGTGTTACATTCATTTATGCTGTGGAGTATTTGTTTAATGATGCAGAGATGTTTTACATTCTTTATGTTTCATTTAACTCTGTGAAGCTGTGTTACTTTGCCTGTCTTTTAAAACACCTGATTGGTCTAATGAAGAGCTGAATGACCAATAGCTAGGCAGGAGAGGGACAGGCAGGGCTGGAAAACAGAGAGAATAAATAGAAGGGAGCAAGAAAAGAAGAAATGAAGGGGGCCAGTCGGTGAATGAAAACACAGCCAGCCATGAAGAAAAATGAAAGAAAGATACACAGAAGTAAGGCAAGGAAAAAGCCCAGAGGCAAAAAGGTAGACAGGATAAGTTAAGAAAAACCAGCTAGCAACAAGCCAAGCTAACCTGGGCATTCATAAGAAAGATAACTCTTTGTGTGATTATTTGGGAACAGGGTGGCGGGCCCCCAACAACAAAGAGTAAAGAGTTTTGCCAGGCAGTGGTGGCGCACGCCTTTAAGCCCATCACTCGGGAGGCAGAGGCAAGCAGATCTCTTGTGAGTTCGAGGCCAGCCTGGTCTACATCGCTAATTCCAGGACAGCCAGAGCTACACAGAGAAACCCTGTCTCAAAAATAAATAAATAAATAAATAAATAAATAAATAAATAAGGAACACCAGAATGGGGTTACAAAAAGTACACACGTGTTAACATTTGCCAAAGTCCTGCTTCTTACTGTCTCCCCACCTTCCCATCCCCCACACCAAACACTGTCACAGCACAAAATAATTACGAAGTTTGCAATGAGACGATAATTCGTAGTGATTCACTCATGACAAGAAGCACATTTCAGGTTCAGAAAGCATCCTGCCGCTGACACTGCACGTGGTTATATTTGGAAATGGGTGCACGCATCTAAAGTCCAAATTCAGTGTCATTTTGTGAATAAGACTATACCCACTTAAATCATAACCTCAATCACTAGCCAAAAGATATATTTCTAATTTGAATTTTTTTTTTTTTGCCATCCAAATCATCCTTCAAAACAGTGTTCTCAACCTGTGGATCGAGACTTTCATAGAGGTTGCCTAAGACCACAAGAAAACACAGATATTCACATTACAATTCATAACAGTAGCAAAATTACAGTTATGAAGTAGCAACAAAAATACTTTTATGGTTGGGGTCCCCACAACATGAGGAACTGTATTGAAGGGTCGCAGCATTAGGAAGATTGAGAACCACTGTAGAAGAAGGAAGAGGAGAAAGGAGGAGAAGAAAAGAAAATGAAAAGAAGAAGAAATAAGTCTGTGGTGCCAGCCACATCCACAGCAAAGCAGAGGTACAGTCACATCAACAACAGCAAAGCAGAGGTACAGTCACATCAACAACAGCAGAGCAGAGGTACAGTCACATCAACAGCAGAGGTACAGTCACATCAACAGCAGCAAAGAAGAGGTACAGTCACATCAACAGCAGCAGAGGTACAGTCACATCAACAGCAGCAGAGGGACAGTCACATCAACAGCAGAGGGACAGTCACATCAACAGCAGCAGAGGTACAGTCACATCAACAACAGCAAAGCAGAGGTACCGTCACATCAACAGCAGAGGTACAGTCACATCAACAACAGCAAAGCAGAGGTACCGTCACATCAACAGCAGAGGTACAGTCACATCAACAGCAGAGGGACAGTCACATCAACAGCAGCAGAGGTACAGTCACATCAACAGCAGAGGTACAGTCACATCCACAGCAGCAAAGCAGAGGTACAGTCACATCAACAGCAGCAAAGCAGAGGTACATCACATCAACAGCAGAGGTACAGTCACATCAACAGCAAAGCAGAGGGACAGTCACATCAACAGCAGCAGAGGTACAGTCACATCAACAGCAGTAGAGATACAGTCACATCAACAGCAAAGCAGAGGGACAGTCACATCAACAGCAGCAGAGGTACAGTCACATCAACAGCAGAGGTACAGTCACATCAACAGCAAAGCAGAGGGACAGTCACATCAACAGCAGAGGGACAGTCACATCAACAGCAGAGGGACAGTCACATCAACAACAGCAAAGCAGAGGTACCGTCACATCAACAGCAGAGGTACAGTCACATCAACAACAGCAAAGCAGAGGTACCGTCACATCAACAGCAGAGGTACAGTCACATCAACAGCAGAGGGACAGTCACATCAACAGCAGCAGAGGTACAGTCACATCAACAGCAGAGGTACAGTCACATCCACAGCAGCAAAGCAGAGGTACAGTCACATCAACAGCAGCAAAGCAGAGGTACATCACATCAACAGCAGAGGTACAGTCACATCAACAGCAAAGCAGAGGGACAGTCACATCAACAGCAGCAGAGGTACAGTCACATCAACAGCAGTAGAGATACAGTCACATCAACAGCAAAGCAGAGGGACAGTCACATCAACAGCAGCAGAGGTACAGTCACATCAACAGCAGAGGTACAGTCACATCAACAGCAAAGCAGAGGGACAGTCACATCAACAGCAGAGGGACAGTCACATCAACAGCAGAGGGACAGTCACATCAACAGCAGCAGAGGGACAGTCACATCAACAGCAGAGGTACAGTCACATCAACAGCAGCAGAGGTACAGTCACATCAACAGCAGCAGAGGTACAGTCACATCAACAGCAGAGGTACAGTCACATCAACAGCAAAGCAGAGGGACAGTTGCATCTCCTTCAGGTCACGAACAGCTCAGACTGTTGTTCATGCTCACCTAATGTTGACAGAGGCACAGAAATGTCCTGACCTAAGTCATCATCCTTCTTAAGCTATTATTAGAGAACCAGGGTGGTGTAGCACCAACTCTCCATGGTGCACGTTTTCAAAATGGAAAAACTGTCACGTTTTATGTTTCCAGATGATTTCTCATCCTAGCTGTCACATTGCCAGAGCTAACCTATCTCCATACTGCTTGTATGTTTACAAAATGCATGGTTCATTTTTCTCCAACCTTTCAGTCTTGCTAAAGTGCTAGGCAACAGGAAAGTAGGAGCCCACAGTGCACCAGCTCCTGAGGCCCCTCTTAGCAGCGACCACAGATGCTGTCTCCAGCCTCGGATTTTACGGCACTGATAAAGGAAGGTAACCTGTGTAAAGCAGTTAGTTAAATGATCCAAAATGTCATTGCAAAACACTGGAAATGCATTAATTTGTAGTCCTATAATTGAGACACAGGATATGAAGCCTTTAGAGATTGGTTGGCCATCTGGTCAACCAAATAGCACACCATTATGGAAGCAAAAGGAAATATCACACAGCTCTTCCCTAAGTGCGTTGTGGGGGTTATTTTGCAAATGTTTTTCTCTCTCTGCCCCTCCCCAAACTGGTTTGTTGCAATTTTTATTTCCTTTCACTCGTAGCCGAAGCATGTTTTGCATGACTGTATCCTTATAAAATTGTCTTAGTTGTAGTTTCTCTGTTTGGCATTAGGAAGCAATGTCTGTGTCTACTTCAGAAAGCAACGCAGCTAATGAGATTGGGGATGGCTTAGTAACACAGTAGCACAGTGAAATGCAAGGAAACTCGAGATCTCCATATCTTATCCCTGCGACACTATTGGACATTCTATGATCAGTATTCCAAATAGCTTCACAAACCATCCTAAATACAGAACACTCAATATAGCAGGGGAATCAGTACCTATATTTAGGGGTTAAGGTTGTGGTGGTTTGAAATAAAATGGTGCCCAAAGGGAGTGGCACTATTAGGAGGTGTGACCTTGATGGAGGAAGTGTGTCACTGTGGGGGCAGGCTTTGAGGTCTCCTTTGCTCAAGCTTCTCTCTGTGTGACAGTCAGTGGACTTCCTGTTGGCTCTGAATCAAGATGTAGGGTTCAGCTCCAGCACCACACCTGCCTGCACACCACCATGCTCCCCACCATGATGATAATGGACTGAACCTCCAAAACTGTAAGTGAGCTCCCTCAATTAAATGTTTTCTTTATAAGGGTTGCTGTGGTCATGGTGTCTCGTCACGGCAATAAAACCCTAACTAAGACAAAAGTAAAGAACATTTTGTTTTTCAAAATTACAAAAGTGATATTAGACTATGATTTAAGGAAGGCACTAAAGGTGAGACATTTTTCTGCATGTACTAATCATCATAGCCACAATACTGTAAAGACAGAACCAGCTCTGAGTTACCTTCCGACCACCACACACACTTAATGCCACATATGAACCCCAATGCGCGTGTGCATAAAAATAAATAAATAAATAAATAAGTATAATTTCTTAAAATAAGTGTAACTTAAAGGGGTGGTAGTGGTGCACACCTTTAAACCCAGCACTTAGGAGGCAGAGGAAGGTGGATCTCTGGGTTTGAAGCCAGCCTGGACTACAGAGCAAGTTCCAGAATAGCCAGGGCTACACAGAGAAAACCCTATCTCAAAGAAAGAAAGAAAGAAAGAAAGAAAGAAAGAAAGAAAGAAAGAAAGAAAGAAAGAAAGAAAGAAAGAAAGAAAGACAGACAGACGAAAAAGGAGGAAAAATAAGAGGGAAAAAAGTCAGTAACTTTATATTGTCCTAAAGAAAACATATGCAGGATCCAAAACAATGCTTAAATATTGGTGCAGTGAAAAATCATACAATTAAAGAATAATTATGATTATCTTTGAGAATAAGAGAATCCTTGCTTGTGAATAGCTTAGAAAAGTATAATTTACTATGGAAAAGGACTAGCTTTGATTGAGTCCATTCAACTAAATAAAGGTGTAGTGAAACTTGTGTCCTTATATATAAACAAAAAAGGGTCCAAGCTCACAAGATTCAAAAAGAAAGGGGGAAAAGGAGGAGGGAGAACGTGGCTGAAGCAAAGATGTGGTGAGAAGGCTCTGAAACAGTGGTTCTCAACCTGTGGGGCTCAATGGCCATTTCACAGGGGTCACCTAAGACCATGGGGAAAAAACAATACTTTTGTTATATGTATTTTATATTTGTTTTATATATATATATGTTTTATATATATTATATATATATATAATAATTATATGGTTGGGTCACCACAACATGAGGAACTGTATTAAAGGGTCCCAACATTAGGAAGGTTGAGAGACACTGCAAATATCAAAAGATTCCCACATCCAAACTAGCAGGGTCCTCCCAGAGATAAGGCAGAAACACAGTTAGCTGAAACAGCATTCTCCTGCCCTTCACACGAGAGACTTTTAACTTCAAGCAGGCATTTGCAGCAGCTAAATCTAACCTGCTAAATTAAATTCTAACCATTGAGCTGTGAGGTGCTGAGAACTCTTCACATTCAGGAAATGACGTCTGTGTTTCTGAACCCTCGGGAGAAGGCAAGGGACTGAGTGAGCATCTTCCAATGACAGTTCAGGCACATACACACTTAATGCATTTCTTGAGGCTCCAAGAAACTTTCCCGAAGGTGGCACACGGGACATGAATGATCCTTCATGGAGTCCCCAAGTCGGCTTCATGACATTTATAGTTCAGGCAAAACTGGGAAAAGCTAGGATGAAAATGATCCTAAAGACAGGTTTATGGTGTACTGAGTGACTTGATCCATGGGTAACTGCTGTGCTATGCACGGGTCTCAGGGGAACAGGAGTGGGAGAAGCCTCAATAGGCCCATTGTCCCTTTCTCTGTTACTCTGTCCATTAACCCTGATAATTATCTCCCACCCACTGAGACGCTATAAAATAATTTTGCAATTTTTATTCTTAAGGACACATCACGCTCACCTTGGTTAAGTCTGGACTGCTTTCCTAACAGTACATGTGCAAGGCTTTATGAATTGTTTGTATAGCCACTAAATTATGTATGTTGGGATATTTTATCTCTATGTATATATTAAATATGACTTAGTCTCTAGCCTGTGATGGTATTGGAATGCCAATAGGACGTAGGGAACTCACTGGGTCATGCTCTTAAAGAGGGATTTTAGGAACCCAGCCCCACCCCCTCTCTTCCTTTATTTATTTTTTCTTTTCTCGTTTTACTTCCTGGCTATGAGTAGGATTCTATACCACATACTTCATGATAATACATGGCTCCACCACAGCCCCCAAAGCATCAATGTAACATCAATGGGGAATATGTGTGCCTGCTCACACACACTACAGAACATGGGTGGGGATCATAGGACAACTTGAGGGAATAATTTCTCTCCTTCCACAGTGTGAGTTCCAAAGAAAGAATTCAGGCCATTAAGCATGGTAAAAAAAAAAAAAAGTGCCTTTACTCATGGAACCTTCTCAACAATACCAATAGTTGTGATGTTTCTGTGTATTAGATAATAATGTATCTCCCTCTGGGGTATTTCTATTAGTGAACTAATATTTTCCCAAAGACCCATAAATGTTACTCCATAATCGAACCTCACAAACTGGGCATGGTAGTGCATGCCTGTAATGTCAGCATTGGGGAGATAAGACAGGAGGTTCAAGGGTTAATGTAAACCTTGGCTACATGGGGAGTTCAAGGCCCCATAATCTGGGCTACATAAGATTCTGTCTCAAAAGCATCAGAAGAACTTTCAAAGCACAGTATATGATGGGTCAGTATAACCAAACACTAAAGTTTTTTATTGTGATTAATTCTTATATTAACATGTAATAGATTTACTATTATTGCTCAAAAGGAATAGTTTAAATTTCAGTTTTACTTTTTTAGCCTTGATTTTCTATGTGATAGCTACTGACAGCTATGTCCATGTAGCTTTTATAAACAAAATTTCTTTGGGGGTTTTAAAAGCATCTTGAAAACAATAACAACCACAAAAATTGAGAGTCGATCTCTCAGGGAAAAACAAAACAGGTTCTATTATTTTAGAATGCTGGAAATGGAATTCATACCTCAATCTTGCTATACAAGTACTCAATCCACTAAGTCAAACCATAGGCCAAGACGCAGGATCCAGACAGAGGGCTTTTCTCATGGGCCCAATGTCCCATGGTCCACCTTCCCTTGTTACTTTCTCCATTAGGCCTGAAAATCAGTATTTAGAAGAACCAGCGGCATTCTCACACCCACTGACCATCTTAATCTCTTTCCCCAGCGTACCAACCAGGATGAGGTCATGGTTCCATTGCTAAAGGAAGTTCTGCATTATCGGGTGGGAGTCCACCCTTCTCAAAGTCTGGTCTTAACAACAACCACTTTATCTTAACTCTAACACATTGGCCCCCATATTTAAAAAAAAAACTAAGAATTCTGTTTCCTTTTCTGTGACTCTAACCCATGCTTTTCTCCCCCACTTTATGCTTTATATTTTATTTGCCAAGCTGTTCAAGTGGAAAGGTGAATCCTGGGAACTCTCCTAGTCGATGAAATTTCACTAGATCATCTCTGCGCATGTTGAACTTTAATGACTGTACTTTCATTACAATGTGTAAACACATTAAAATGAGTCAGTTATTCTGGTACCAATCGATGGGAGCAAACAGAAATTTATATAGATGAGCAAATAATTTTCTTAATGAAATAGCCACTGGCCTAACTTGGCATGCTATTGAGTGTACTAACATATGTGACATGAATATCCTCTTTGTTTTCCAGCTCTTCTTCAGTCAATTCATATTTGAGTTAAATAGATGTCCTCTACCCTGATGACATCATGCCATGTTGGAATCATTTCATTCCTGAGATCCATTGCCATTGTCCTTGAACCTCAAGAGCATTTTCAATTTCTTAGGTGCACTTCAGAATCCTTCTGGCAGATACTACGATTGACACACACAGCAGCTACTCCAACACATTTCTAGTAGAGTTATGACAAAAGCAACACACACACACACACACACACACATATACTTTCTTGACACTAGGGCTCTGGATGAACTGAGGTTTCAACTCTCAGGTGGAACATGGTTTGGGAGTGAAGTTAAATACATGAGAAAGGATGAAAGATCCCTGCTTGCTGATGTAGATGGAGCTGGGTCAGGCTGCTGCAGAATGAGTGATTCTGGAGCCCAGCCCCCAAGCAACACTCCTGACTGGACAGGTGATTTCCTAATCCTGTAGCAGCTTTGGGAGTTAACCTGATACATGAATTGCTTTCCCTGTTGCTGTCATAAACTAGTCCAGCAAAGGCAAGTTAAGGATAAAGGGGTTTATATTGGCTTGCAGTTAAAGAGTAGAGTCCATCATGATGGAGGAATCATGGCAACAGGAACTTAAGGCAGCTGGTCCTGTTGTGTCATCAGTCAGAAAAACAGTGATGAACATCTGCGTTTAGCCTGATTTCCTTTTTATTCAGTTCAGGATCTCAGGATGGTTCATCTTCTCTCCTCAATTATCCTAATCTAGACAATTCCTCACAGGTGTTCCCAGATGCCGGCCTCCCAACTGATCCTAGATCTTGTCACGTAGACAATATTAACCATCGCACCCAGGGAATTACCATCTGGGGGCTCATTCTTCGGCTCTCCATCCCCAAGGATTCCATAAGCCATCATAAATTCTACAGGTCAATCCTTCCTGTTTCTGTTGTCTACAGCTGATTCTGTCCTCTTGGTGAGCAAGTCTTCAACTTGAGACATTGGCCATCAGATATGACACTGCATTGGCTGGTTTTAACTGTCTGCTTGAAACAACCTAAAACACCCAGGAAGAGAGTCTTAAATAGAAATTATCTAGATCAGCCTGTGGGAACATCACAGGGACTTTCTCTTTTGCTAATTGAAGACCCACCCCATCATGGGTGTCATCATTCCCTAATCAGGGGATGATGGAGGAGAGTCATCTGTCTATGTATTACTTTCATTGGTTAATAAAGAAACTGCCTTGGCCCTTTGATAGGACAGAAAATTAGGTAGGCAGAGTAAACAGAACAGGATGCTGGGTAGAAGGCAATGAGGCAGACGCGATGAAGCTCTGGCCTAAGATGGACGTAGGCTAGTATCCTTCCTGGTAAGCCACCACCTCATGGTGCTACACAGAATATTAGAAATGGGTTAAGCAAGTTATGAGAGTGAGCCAAGAAGAGGCTAGATATAATGGGTCAGGCAGTGTTCAAATGAATACAATTTGTGTGTTGTTATTTCAGGTGCAAAGCTAGCTGTGTGGGAGCTGGGCGGGACGGAAAGCAGGCCTACCTGCAGCTCCTCACTAGTACAAATAGCGCCCAACGTGGGCGCCTCATCACTACAAATGGTAAGCTAGCCAGGGTGGCCAGGAGCCAGGCAGTAGGAACGCAGCCCGCTGCTCCTTCTACAAGGGGGGTTCCTGAACACTTTAAGAGAGGAGAAATCTAGCTGAGAGCAAGCCAAGCAAAAATGCTTGTGTTTGCTCTTCATTGTGGATATGATGTGACTAGCTGCTTGAATTCTTCTTCCTTAATTCCCTGAAATGATGAGCTGTGTCTTGGAATTTTAAGTTGGGGAAGAAAAGACGAAAATCCCTTTGCTTCTCTATGTTGTTTCTTCTATCTATCACAGCAACAGAAAAGAAACTAGAACAGAGTCTATATTTACTATATCTTTCTTTACCATAACACCATTCTTGTGCATATAGCTGGCAGAGAGGAAACTAGAACAGAGTCTATATTTACTATATCTTTCTTTACCATAACACAATTCTTGTGCATATAGCTGGCATCATGTAACAGTCTGGTGACATCTTTTAGCTTCCATCTAAGCTTAGAAAATACTTTACCCAAAGTTGATAAGTCAGGTGGAGCTGGAAATTGTTTCTGGCTTAAGGCTTTGGGTGTTCCAGTTTCCTGGGAGATGGACTGACTGTATCCTTTTCTGATTACAGCATCTGCATTGCAGGGAAGCAAAATAGCCTTGCATTTGTTCAAAGCTTTTAGAGTTCTAAAAGTGCTTCCACATGTATTGCCACCATTATGATTCACAATTGAGAGCAGAAAGGGAAAGAACTATCCACATTAAAAATGAAAGAACTAAACTTCAAAGACACTAAATAGTTTGATCCTTGTGTCGCAGATAAAAGGCAGAGGCAAGTCTAGGACCTAGGGCACTGGTAGCCACCTCAGTTCCCTTCCTTGAGAATGCCTCTGAAACTTTATTGAAAATCCCCCAACGTACACAGGATCCTAAGTAGCCTTTCATATTTCCCGTCTCTCCTTTAAAAATAGATCCTCAGATTCATTGGCAATACACTCATTTATTAAATAGTATTTCACATTCTCTCTTAAGGATAGGGAGTGCTGTGTTCCCTTCAAGGATGTATAAGCTAAAGTGTTAAATGGGACCTACAGAAATGGTGCTAGAAAGAAAGTAGTCCAGCTGGAAGACCTTTTGTTTTTTTATGGTTCTTCCTATGGTTCTTCCTGCTGCTCGGGATGCAGAAGCCACGGCAAATGTTCAGTTAGCCATCATAAAGCATGAGGCAACTTGGAGAGTCAGCATCACGTTTGAAGGACAGAGTGGCAAACAAATAACGAAGGGATCTCACTCCATGACATTATGGAGAAGAACGCTATTTCTGAGATTTCCGCCTCGAGACCTTTGTCTTTCCATGCGAGAAGATAAATATCTGTTCTGTTTAAACGCTGTGGTTTGGTGTTTTTCATTATACATGACAAATTTCAATCCAACGGGTGCACACACTTTCCCCAAATTATGTGTATTTTAATGTTATTCTTTTAAAAGTAAATACTAGTATTAATGAATAATCAAAAAATGGAATGATGATCTCAAGACAGCAGTCGCTTGTCACAGTCGACTTCTGAGCATCCTATCAGACCCACGTTAATTTTTGAAGGTTGAAGCTTGACTGATGCTCCTATCTTTATGAAGGGGCCCTTAAGTTGGGTCTGTATATTTCTTTTGTTGCCTGTCCCCTGTCCTCTCAACCTGAGTACAGAAGTGATTGGTGGCTTAGGCAGCCTTGTGTAATAGCCACTCTCGTGGGCCCACCTGGGCTCAATACCTGACACGACAGGATAGAACCCCATTTTTGTGGGCCCTGGGATCTGCTCACATCCCTGGATAAGGGCTAAGTTTTTTGGTGTTTTAAGGTTTCTGACTCAGAATCATTAGACTGAGGATGAAGCATCTTTGCTGAAACCTGTAAGAGGAAACAAGCCTCTCTCGTGCGATGCTCTGGACATCACACTGTATTGGTCCAGACTTTCCACTGCCCACACATCTTTCCATCAAGTCCTCGGGAGTCATAACTTATTCTGTGCTCTGCACCCCTTCATCAGTCTGGTGATCCACTTTCAGAAAAAAAAAATGTTTTTACCTGTAAAAATAAAACACTTGAAATTGCAAACCAATTATATTGAAATACACCTTTCAAAATATCTGCAGAATACATTATAATATGTGTTTTTTTTACTAAGACATTCAATTTCAAGATGTCACAGTAGGTCTAATAATTATCATGATCTTAAAGTAGAAATGGAGATAAACGACTTTTTGAGGCATGTAATGACTGTCAAGTTAAAGGGAAATGCTGTGATTTCTACTGAAGATAGAACCAGGGATAACGTTAACTCAACTGTGGATTGTAGTCGTCAACGTTTTCAGTGAAAGGAAATACTAAATTTCAAGCAGTGATCATGAACATAAATCCAGGATTTTTTTCTTCATTGGTCCCTTCAGACCTCTCAACTCTAAGTGCAGATTGACAGATTAAGACCCCTTCTTAAAACATCAAGAATCCCCATGATCCCTGCATTCCATTGGAGCCCTCACAAGAGTTCTGCCTAGAACATAATTAGATGCCAAGCCAGATAGAACTCAATTTAGCAACTTTCAGAGTGTAGAGGTCCGGCAAAAGCTGTGGTGCACTGGATCTCTGGAAAGGCCTGTGTTGTGACATGAACATGAAAAGTAACCAGAAAGGTTAAGGAAAAAATGGAAACTAGATGTGGTGGCTCGTACCTCTGTTCTCCTGAAGGAGAGGGAGTTTGCCATGAGTTTGAGGCCAGCCTGAACTACACTGTGAGATCCTGTATCAAAATAAACAGAATAGAATACCGTAAGCAGGAAATGAACTATGACCGTGAACATCATCTTAGAAGAATGAGACCCAGAGAAACTTCCATGTTTGATTCTGTACATATTAGATTTTGACCAGTCTGGAGATAAAAGGCTTTAGTCTCAAAGACCCTATATAGAACATCTCTCTGAATACTAAAATCCAATATGAAATTAAAAAATAATAAAATCCAAATTCCTTTGAAATTTCCCCATAAGCATTAAGCTCTGAGCTCTCCCCCAAATCCAATTTAGTGAAAGACGTTTGTACAATAAAACAGTGCTTGGTAAGAACAATTTAAGGAAATAGGTCTGGTGTCATTGTCTACTATCAAAGAGACATGCACAAATAAAATAAGGTGGAGAATTTTTCATATAAAATATGTTTTGAATTGTTTTTCAAAGACATTAAAAATAGCCTGATAGTTATTCCTAACAATAGACTGTAAGCCAGCCTTGGAGCCATTTTTGAAGCCTATCTTCAAATCAAATCAGTGAAATTAAAAAAAAAGTAAAATAATCCTGAGCTTAAAAATACACTTTCAAGCTAAATTTGAGGATAAGATTATCTTTCCATAGCAAGAAACATTCTAAGCCCAGACAAGGTGATCAATACCTGTAATCCTAGCACTTGGAAGGATGAGGCTAAAGGATCCAGCCTTGGCTACATGAGACCCCGTCCTAAAGTAAAACAAAACAAAACAAGACGCGTTCCATTCAGGGAGTAGACTATGAGAGTTTTCAGCAGCAGATGTAGGGGTCATATGGGAGGTTTACAATCGCAGCTCTGAACATGTTACACCAGAGTTGGGAAGTGGGGGGCAGTGGGGGGGGGACTTTAAACCTTTTCTCTGCACATATCCAACTGTGTGAGGCTGGATGAGTTACTGAACCTCTCTGATCTTCATCCATGGGCATTTCAGCTATATCAGTTCTCCTACAAGAATTTAAGGTAGACAGGTGCACATCTTTAATCCCAGCACTAGGGAGGCAGAGGCTGATGGATCTCTGCGAGTTCAATATTACCATTGTTTACAGAGTGAGTTCCAGGAGAGCCAGGGCTACCGTATTTCTAAAAGAAAAAGAAGAGGAGGAGGAAGAAGAAGAATTTAAGGAAATGACTAGACCTGATATACACTAAGCACTTTATCTTCTGTCATCAAAGAATTCTTTTTTTAATATTTATTTATTTATTTATTATGTATACAACATTCTGTCTGTGTGTATGCCTGCAGGCCAGAAGAGGTCACCAGACCCCATTACAGATGGTTGTGAGCCACCATGTGGTTGCTGGGGATTGAACTCAGGACCTTTGGAAGAGCAGGCAATGCTCTTAACCTCTGAGCCATCATTCCAGCCCCCCATCAAAGAATTCTTACAAAGACTGGACATGATATGACCTACCAGGTTCTTGGCATTGTGCCTGGTATGTACTTAATAAATGGTAGCATCAGAAATAGCAGCATCAATATTCAGTGATGTCTAAAAATATTGGAAGTTGTGCTGATGATAGCATTAACATAATGTTGTTTTTAGTGCATGGGTATTGGTTTTTGGATTTCAGGACGGTATCACTACATCTGGCTTTACACATGCCCAGATGCCTGTCTTAAAAATGCTGTTGCTCTGAGAAACTTCTGTCCTGCTGTATTGTTAAGAAGGAAAGAGGCCTGGTGTGTAGCTCAGGGGTAGAGCATGCACTTAGCATGTGTGGGACTTAGAGTCAAGCCTCACCACTACCAGGAAGAGGAAGAGGCCTAGAAGGAAGTAATGAGGACTGGGAACCAACACATTTCCTGGAGCACATGACAGTCTTGAAAGTGGAACATGAGTCAGCATTTGCAATGCATACCATACTGGTCACAGCCCCAGACCTACTACCATTCCTCAATATTCATGCCCTTGCCTGCTGGCCATGCAGAATCTTACCTGACAGCCACACTGCCTCCCTTTGATCCTTGCCACCAGACTGAATGCTTGTAATAAGAGAAAGGAAAGCCAGACAGGTACTTCTGCACCCGTGTTAGGTTCACTAGAATGGAGGAACTAGAGAGACGGCTTAGCAGTTAAGGGCACTTTCTACTCTTCCAGAAGTCTCAACTGTTGTTCCCGGTGCCCTCATCAGGTGGCCCATAACCACGCCAGGAAATCCGATGCCCTATTCTAGGCACCCCCCCCACATGTGGCAGACACACGCGCACGCGCACACGCGCACATGCACACACACAAATAAAATAACATTAAAAAAAGAAAAATCCAAAGGTTCGGCGATTTATAATGAAGAGAAAACTTTTCCATATAATCCATTATTTATGGTGCCAGGGATAAGATTTCCAACCTGATATATCCCTGGAAATGGAGAATATTCTAGAAGCCACTCATAAGCCACCAATCAACGATAAGAAGGTCGTGGGAAGTGTTCTGATTTCCACACCCACACTAGTTTCTGAGCTAGCTATCTTAGGGTGACCAAAAGCATCATGACTGTATAAACAATGAACTCAGTCATTGTTAACTAAATGTGTGGCACACGCCAAGTATCACTGTTTTACAACTGTGTGAAGAAGCCGTTGTGATCTCCAACTTGCAAGTAAGCAAGCACCAAATTTTAAGTAAACTCACATGAAGTCAACAGGTGACTAAGGAGGAAAGCTAGGAATACATTCAAGCAAACCCAAGACCTCTCTGCTCCAAACGGTTTTTCTATCCCCCGCTTCAGCCATGGCTCCACACACTGTGTTTCATGTGTATGAACTGCTGGGTTTGATTCCTAGTACACACACACCAGAAAAAAATTAGTCATGGACATTAGAGCTGATGGTGACAAGAAAAAGAGGAATAAAATAAGAACAATAATAGATGGACACCAAGTGACAGAAAAAACTTGGGATCGCTAGGAGAGTAAGAGAATCAGGACAGCTGTGGGGAAAGCTGTCCAGGCCAGAACAAATGCCAGCTCCCCTTCTCCACCACCCACTCAGATACACACATGAACTAGTGGCCTGGATAAAGAAGACCCATCTACCAGCGAATGGAAGTGTCAATTAGACCCGAGCATCATCGCACAGAGTAAATGTCACTGGTGGCTGGGCACCAACTCAACCGTTCCAGGCACGGGCAGTATTCATGCTCACTTTATGAAGAGTACCCTCTGCCCCAAAGTAACTGGGACTGTCCCTGCAAATATATCTGAAGAGATCATCCACACATGATTGAGCTGTACCGTCTCCCCTCTGGGAAAGAGGCATGCCTAAGACTTGAGCACATTTAAACACCAGCGTTTCCAGAGATACAACAGGGAGAGAAACAAAGAAAGGACAGAAAGGTTAAGGTCCAAGAAAGACTCAGGACACCCGTGAAGTTTCTCATCAGACTCCTACCTCCACTTAGGGCTAACAAAGGAGCTCATTTGGTAGAGCACTTGCCTACCGTGCCCAAAGTGGAGGTCCAATTCCCAGCACCGCAGAAACCTGGTATGGTGGCACGTGCCTGTAATCCAAACTCTCAGGAGGTGGAGGCAAGAAGATCAGAAGGTCAAGGTCATTATCAGCCACACAGTGAATAATGAGGCTGTCCCTGAACACAGGAGACTAGGTCTCAGGAGAAGGGGGGGGGATGGGTCTTCTTTCTATTGGTTAATTAATAAAGAAACTACTTGGCCTGATAGGTCAGAACATAGGTGGGTGGAGTAGACAGAACAGAATGCTGGGAAGAAGGGCAATGAGTCAGACACCATGATTCTTTGACCGGGTAAGCCACCACCTCGTGGTGCTATGCAGGTTATTAGAAATGGGTTAATCAAGATGTGAGAGTTAGCCAATGAGAGGCTAGAACTAATGGGCCAGGCAGTGTTTAAAAGGATACAATTTGTGTGTTGTTATTTCGGGTGTAAAGCTAACCATGCGGGAGCCCCGGCGGGATAAAAAGCAGGCCTGCCTGCAGCTCCCACTACAGAGAGAGAGAGAGAGAGAAAGAGAGAGAGAGAGAGAGAGAGAGAGAGAGAGAGAGACCTTCTCTTGTGTTTTACCTCATCTTCTCATGGCACATTTCTTTCTCCTCCAATCAAACCAAAATTCTGCAGCAGAGATCCAGTAAGAGGGACCTCAGAACCCCACCAGTCAAGGCACATCTCTTCACACTTCTCAGCCCTCCCTCTCTACCCTTCCTCCTCAGGGTCTTTTCTCTTCGGCTTAAATATTAAAACAAGAAATCCAGCTAATCTAACCTATATCAATTAAAAAGGAAGGTTTTCTATGTCTAGAAATTCACCAGATCTAAACCCCATAAGAACCGTGTGTTGTGGGAAAATGTCTCTGAGCCATCATCTCCCTCTGTCATACATTGAGCTGTTCCTGAAGAAGTCTCAATGGATGGATGGGTGGGTGGGTGGGTAGATAGACAGATAGGTATGGATAGATGATAGATAGATGGATGGATAGATAGACAGACAGACGGACAGATGGGTGGACAGAAAGAAAAAAAGAAAGAAAGAAAGAGAAGAAAAGAAAAGAAAAGAAAAGAAAAGAAAAGAAAAGAAAAGAAAAGAAAAGAAAAGAACTGCTAGTTGCTTCAGCTGGGAGCAAAAGAAGGAAGAACCAGAAACCTAGGATTTTCTCCGAAGACAAAAGGCGCAGTTATGTAGCTCACCTCTGCCCCTGCCTAGAGTGAGCAGGGACATTGTGAACCAACTGCTCTCTGCCCTCCTGTATCAGGCCAGTGGCCAGGAAGTATCAGAAACCAGAACAGTGACAGTGGAAAACTGGGGTCAGTTCTGCTCAAGCAAAGCTGTTCTCACTCTGCTCTGGGCGTTGCCTCTGTTATCGTCTGTTGAGGACTGGATTCTAGCTGTTGAAATTGCTTGGTCCGGGCAAGAATTTGAGAGAGAGAACAGCACCTGATTCCTCCCTTTGAAGGGGAGGAGTCAGGTAGTAACTACCTTTCCCCACCAAAACCACTTCTCAGCCTTTTCTACAACACACAGCAGCAGCGGCTTCAAGAGCCTTTAAAAGCCTCCAGAGACATCTCATCTTCTTCAATTTATTTTTCCCATTCTTGACCTTTGTCGTAAAAAATAATTACAGTGACCCTGACTTGCACCGCTGAACCGCGTGCGGTGCACCCTTCTTATTATGCGGCACGGTGCGGATGGAAGCCATCAAATACGATGTCTGGTTTTATAAGGCGTGGCGTTTGCCTGGCCCCCTGAACTCTGTTCGCACCCACTCACACTTCATTCTTTGTCTAGTCATGGGCAATTTTTTAAAAATTAGGGAAATCGTTAGGAGGCCAAGTTCTAGCCCAAACTCTTACCGTAATTAGCCGTGTGAGTTTAGCCAAGCCCCTCAGCCTCTTTGCATCTCACTTTCCTAAAACCTAAGATGAGTTACTAAACCAGAAAGCTCTCTAGTTTATCCTCCAACTCTAAAATTCCTCAAGTTACGGTGCTGCTGCTGCTGAGGGTTCCTCAGCATCTTTAAAATGACCCTTGAAAAGACTTGCTACACAAGCGAGTTGTGCTAGCCTTTCTTGCACCCACGCTTTCTTGACTCCATACTTATCCTAAACATTTCACAATCGTGGTGTGATTTCACCTCTGAACAAGGGAAGCGTGCTAAAGTAAATCATGCTATTCTAGTATTACACTAAAGGAAACTGAGGCCTGGAGTTCCCACTCAGCAGAGCTGGAATTCAAATAGCGAGGCCCTGTTCAGTTCCACGGTTTGTGTTCTCTTGCTTAAAAAAATATTTGTTTTTATTATTCTTAACTATATGTGTATGTGTGTGAGAGAGAGGGTGTGTGTATGTGTGTGTGTGAGAGGGTGTGTGTGTATGAGAGGGTGTGTGTGTATGAGAGGGTGTGTGTGTATGAGAGGGTGTGTGTGTATGAGGGTGTGTGTATGTGAGAGGGTGTGTGTCTATGAGGGGTGTGTATGAGGGGGTGTGTGTGTATAAGGGTATGTGAGGGTGTGTGTGTATGAGAGGGTGTGTGTGTGAGGGTGTGTTGTGATGGTGTGTGTTTATGAGGGTGTGAGTGTGTGAAGGTGTATGTGTGAGGGTGTATATCAGGGTGTGTGTATGAGGGTGTGTGTATATGAGGGTGTGTGTATGAGGGTATCTGTGTGAAGGTGTGTGTGTGAGGGTGTATATCAGGATGTGTATGTGAGGGTGTGTTGTGATGGTGTGTGTTTATGAGGGTATATGTGTGAAGGTGTGTGTGTGAGGGTGTATATCAGGGTGTGTGTATGAGAGGGTGTGTGTGTGTGAGAGGATGTGTGTGTATGAGAGGGTGTGTGTGTGTGAGGGTGTGTGTGTATGAGAGGGTGTGTGTGTGAGGGTGTGTTGTGATGGTGTGTGTTTATGAGGGTGTGAGTGTGTGAAGGTGTGTATGTTAGGGTGTATATCAGTGTGTGTGTGTCAGGGTGTGTGTGTGAGGGTGTGTATGAGGGTATATGTGTGAAGGTGTGTGTGTGAGGGTCTATATCAGGGTGTGTGTGTGAGGATGTGTGTATATGAGGGTGTGTGTATATGAGGGTATCTGTGTGAAGGTGTGTGTGTGAGGGTGTGTTGTGATGGTGTGTGTATATGAGGGTGTGTATATGAGGGTATATGTGTGAAGGTGTGTGTTAGGGTGTGTTGTGATGGTGTGTGTATATGAGGGTATATGTGTGAAGATGTGTGTGTGAGGGTCTATATCAGGGTGTGTATGTGAGGGTGTGTGTACATGAGGGTATTTGTGTGTCTGTGTGTGTTTCATCTTCACATTTCTCTTCATTTTTCTTCTCTTCCTCCTTCAGCTAAGCTTCCTTATCAATTGATTTTTTTTAATAATCTCTTTCTCATGAAATAAAAATGTAAATGGCTGCCGATGTTTCTCGTTACTGGAATTAATTGGCAATTTTAATACGTGATAAATTGAAATTTTCTGATTTATTCTGAAAGTCAAAGATCTTATACAAGTATTCTGGAGTGATTTATTATCTACATACTAGCGTGGTGTGTGGGCTTTGGATCTGAGCAGATGGTGTCATGCCTCAGCTGCTGTCGCAAACTCTGTGACCTGGGATGCAGGTAGCAAACTTCACCATTAATGGCTGGCGTGCACCGTAGCACCTCGCTTTTGTATGAGTTTGGGAGTGATGCTTGGGTCCTTATTGTTGCATGCCAAACACTTTACCAGCTGAGCTTTCCTCCCAGCCCAAAGATGGTTAATCTTCATCACAGCCTTGAGTCGATTTAGAATCACCATGGAAACACATCTCTGGGTATATCTAGGAGGGTTTCCAGGGAGGTGTAATTGGGGGAGAAAGACCTACCCTAAATGAGGACAGCACTGTTCCAAGAACGGGGGTCCTGGTCTGGAGAAAAAGGAGAAAGTGAGCTGAGCGCTAGCTCCACCTCTCTCTGCTTCCTGACTGCAGGTCACTGTGACAGCCACCTCAGGCTCCTGCCACCACAGCGTCCCCACAACAAACGACTGTGTCCCTTCTTCAGTTGTGACTCAAACCAACCACTGTTTCCTTATGTTGCTTCTTGTCCAGTGTTTGCTCAGGGGAAAGTAACTAATCCAGGGGTTTACTCTCCGGTTAAACAGAGGTGACAACGGCCAGCTCAGAGGGTAAGCTAAAAAGGACCTAGCTACATGCAGAGAGCTGGAAGCGTAAGGTGGCATTTATAAAATGCTGATTCAGAGCCAGGGAGTACACGGAATACTTCTTCCATTATCTGACTAACTGCATGGGAACCAAGTCTGGCATGATTCCCATTTTACAGATGATAGAACTATGTAGAGCAAGATTTAGTGACTGGCTGGGTCCCCAGATCTCAAGTGGCTGTGTGGTGCAGCTTCCAGGTGCAGTCTGTTGTCCCAAAGGGATGCTCCAAGCCCGGAAGCCAAACTTCAGAAGGATGCATCTCCTTCACCTCTGTCGATGTTTTAAGAGATTTGTGCTGAGATGGAATAATGGTCAGCACCGTTGCTTGCTGAGGTGAATTTAATTTTCTACTTTGGAAGTCATAAATTTCGTACAGAGCGCTGGATCTGGACGCTGGGAAGTGAGCAATGACCCACTTCCCACTGAGAGGCTTTAAATAAGGTCTGTTTTAAATAGCATGCCCTAGAGTGCCTGCCGCAAAAACTGCTAACCATTTGTCAAGTGAGCCATGAGCGTGAGGAAGGGGTAGCTCACTGGCCAGTCTGTTCTTTTGACATCTGGTAAACAGGCGATGGCTGATGCCTTTATCTTCAGTATCCAATAGTTTCCCCATAGACTTGACTGTGAAGCTTGGGAGCACTCTGAAGCCAGATTGAGCCTGTTTTTAGGGAGAGGTGTTTAGGCGTTTGAGACCCTGTCTGAGTTTCTTCCTTTGTCATTTGATATTTATCAGATGTTAATCTTACAAATGAAAGAAAGGGAAACTGTAAGAAGAAATGGGAGGGAAAAATGAAGAGGGGGAAAGTGAGGGGCGGGGACGTGATGATCATGGGAAGGGAAGGAGAAAGAAAAGGCTTCAAGCTCAAACAAGGTGTTAGAGCCAGTAATCTCATTTCTAAGAGATAGCTGGGAGGCAGAGACAGACGGGTCTCTGTGAGTTCAAGGCCAGCCTGGTCTACAGTAAGTTCCAGGACTGGCTCGAAAAGGCTACAGATAAACCCTGTCTTCAAAAACAAAAACATTAATTGCCTCATATGATGTTATGTGCCCATAATCTCAGCACTCAGTAGGCTAAAACAGAAAGATCTCAAGTTCAAGACCAGCCCAAGCTACAGAGTAAGACTCTTTCAACAAGGTGGGGAGGGAGGGATAAAAATCAATGAGACATCTTCCTGAAGGAAGAAGACACTGGTCACACACTTGCTGTAAGTACTGAATCTCGAGGGTATACTCTGCGGCTTTCAGGATGAAAGAATAAACCAGTCCAGTTCTACAGATGACAGCGGGAAATGAGTGCTTTTACAGGAAACAAAATACACTTAATAGGAAATAAAAAAGGAGTCCACTGGTTTGTGGAGGTGGAAAACCAAATAAGCAGTATGATGTAATGGCATGCACAGTGAGACAGGGCTGTCCCTTGTAGGCGAGAATTGACAGTTCTGGGCTTCGTTTCAGCCTGCAACTCGAGTTACTACGCGGTTTAAGACAAATTAAGTAAACTCTCAGCTGCTTCAGGGAGTTGTTCTCAAGGAGGTTCACGCCCACTTTCGATTCTCCAAGACAAATGAAATCACCCAGCTCCAGAGAAAGCCTCGTCCCTCCAGGAATGTCTGGGAAGGGACAGATACTACATCTCCACACTGGAGAACAATATTGAGCAAAAGACTAAAGAAAGCATTGTGCTGTACACACTCCGTAATGACGTCATTGTTGCCAGAGAAGAGCTGTCCGTAAGCCACTGCCGCTCACCCTCCCCGGCTGCCAAAGGCTGTTCTTTGTCTTGTGTCAATTCTTTTCTGTATTGTCTTAGAATGAAGATGAGCTGGAAATGTGGCTCAGCTGGTAGAATACTTGCTTAGATGCAGGAAACCTTGGCTTGGATCCCCAGCACTACATTAACCAGGCATTTAAAATGGGGGTTGTAATCCCAGCCCTCCAAGGCGGAGACAAGAGGATCAACCATCCAAAGTCTTTTTTGGCTACATAGCATGTTTGAGGCCAGCCTGGGTTACATGAAAATTTGCCTCAAAAAAAAAAAAAAAAAAAAAAAAAGACTGTTTCCACAAAGTTAAAAAAAATTAAGACTACAATAGGTCTCATGATATATCCACAATAGGCTATGTTGTGTGTTTAAATCTTGTTTTGCCTTGTTTTTATTCTATTTATTGAGGCACAATCTTGCTCTAAAATCCAGGCTGTTCTTGAACTAGATGTATATATAACCCAAGCTGGCTTCAAATCTACAACCCTGCCACCAAATCCAACCTATGTGCTTAAAGTTTCAATTTTTAAAGCAATTTCAATGAAATGGCAGTGATGTTTCTACTTGACTTAATTTGCTATCAGTGTGTCTCAGGTAAGTTGACTTAGCATGCATCTCAGCTGTGGTAGTTGGCTCAGTGTTTAAAGGAAATAACAGATATAGGCAGAGATTTCCTTATTAGTTGGTATCTCCTCCTACAGCAATCCTTCATGGTCTAGAACAGTGGTTCTCAATCCCTGAGGAAGGTCAAACGGCCCATTCACAGGGGTCACATATCAGATCCCGCATATCATATATTCACATGACGGCTCATAACAGTGACAAAATTACAGTTATGAAGTAGCAATGAAAACAATTTTATGGTTGGGGTTACCATAGGATGAGGATCCCAATGTTAAGAAGGTTGGGAACCACTCGTCTAGAAAATTGGGCATGTAAATCTGAACATATTAGGAAAGAATGAACTAGATAATAGTGCAATAGAGCATTTGCCTAGCACATACCCGGGCCTGGGTTCTTTCCTAGTGCCTCAGGGAACAAAATTCAGTCAGTAATAAAACAGAAAATCTGGTAAGGCACAGCCTTTATCTTCAATTAGGGCTTGGAGTTTATGTCGTTGTATAGCTTAGGCTGACTACCACCTCATGATCCTCCTGCCTCAGCCAACTGAGATTATAGGCATGCACCACCATGCCCTACTTCTCATTTTTGTTTTCTTGACTGAAGTTAGGTATTAATAAATAAAAACACTGCTAGGCATGCTGACTCACGCCTACGTTTTCTGCACCTGGGAGGCTGAGGCAGGAAGTTCACCACGAGTTGTCAGGCAACTTGGGCTACACAATAATTTCCAGGCCAGCCTAGCCTATACGAAGTGAGATCCTGTCTCAAAATTAATTCATTAGCCGGGCGGTGGTGGCGCACGCCTTTAATCCCAGCACTTGGGAG
Source organism: Microtus pennsylvanicus (assembly GCF_037038515.1). NCBI lineage: Eukaryota > Metazoa > Chordata > Mammalia > Rodentia > Cricetidae > Microtus > Microtus pennsylvanicus. Next base: position 3,715,876 of record NC_134598.1, read on the forward strand.
GCAGAGGCAGGCGGATCTCTGTGAGTTCGAGACCAGCCTGGTCTACAAGAGCTAGTTCCAGGACAGGCTCCAAAACCACAGAGAAACCCTGTCTCGAAAAATCAAAAAAAACAAAAAAAAAAACAAAAAAAAAAAAATTAATTCATTAAAATGCTAATTACAGTGAGACTCAATCTCAGGGAGGAGGAGGAGTCAAGAAAACCTCATCACAATTGTATTTTCATTGAAGTCAATTTGCTATTGGCTCAACAATGAAAGCTTCAGAAGAGACAGCTGTGGATAAGTGATGGATTTTCAGCTCGTCCCACCACTGCTTCCCACAGTTCCAAGTCAAAAGAGCAGGGGAGGTTTTCCAAAGGTTAAAGTCACACCCTGGTACCTCAGTTCTGAGGAACACCTTGACTCGACAACATCAGTCACTTGTGCCTCCCTCTCCGCCATTTGTTCAATTGTATGACTGAGCTTTAGCATCTTAAAATGTAGAGCATAGCCTTGTACTATTTATTCATTTCAAATTCTTTTTTTGTTTCTTTTTGTTTGTTTTTCTTTGATTTTTATTGAGCTCTACATTTTTCTCTGCTCCCCTGCCTGCCTCCCCTTCCCACCATCAACCCTCTCCCAAGGTCCCCATGCACCCAATTTACTCAGGAGATCTTGTCTTTTTCTACCTCCCATGTAGATTAGATCTATGTAACTCTCTCTTAGGGTTCTCATTGTTGTCTAGGTTCTCTGGGATTGTGGTTTGTGGGATGGTTTTCTTTGCTTTACGTTTAAAAACCACTTATGAGTGAGTACATGTTGTAATTGTCTTTCTGGGTCTGGGTTACCTCACTCAAAATGATGTTTTCTAGATCCATCCATTTGCCCGCAAAATTCAAGATGTTATTTTTTTCTGCTGTGTATACTCCATTGTGTGAATGTACCACATTTTCCTTATCCATTCTTCAGTTGAGGGGGCATTTAGGTTGTTTCCAGGTTCTGGCTATGACAAACAATGCTGCTATGAACACAGTTGAACACATGTCCTTGTGACACAATTGAGCATCCTTTGGATATAAACCAAAAAGTGGTATTACTGGGTCTTAAGGAAGGTTGTTTCCTAATTTTCTGAGAAATTGCTACACTGACATCCAAGGGGTTGTACCAGCTTGCATTCCCACCAGCAATGCAGAAGTGTTCCTTTTTCCCCTCAATCTCTCCAGCATAAGTTGTCATCAGTGTTTTTGATCTTGGCCATTCTTACAGATGTAAGATGGAATCTCAGAGTTGTTTTGATTTGCACTTCTCTGATGACTAAGGATGTTGAACATTTCCTTAAGTGTCTTTCAGCTGTTTTAGATTCCTCTGCTGAGAGTTCTCTGTTTAGGTCTGTACTCCATTTTTATTGGATTATTTGTTCTTTTGATGGCCAATTTCTTGAGTTCTTTGTATATTTTGGAGATCAGACCTCTATCTGATATGGAGTTAGTGAAGATCTTTTCCCATTCTGTAGGCTGTTGTTTTGTCTTATTGACCATGTCCTTTGCTTTACAGAAGCTTTTCAGTTTCAGGAGGTCTCATTTATTAACTGTTTCTCTTAATGTCTATGCTAATGAGGTTCTGTTTGGGAAGTGGTTCCCTGTGCCAAAGCATTCAAGTGTACTTCCCACTTTCTCTTCTATGAGGATCAGTCTGGCTGGCTTTATGTTGAGGTCTTTGAACCATTTGTACTTGAGTTTTGTTCATGGTGATAGATATGGATTTTCATTATTCTACAAGTTGATATCCAGTTATGCCAGCACCATTGGTTAAATATGCTTTCTTTTGTCCATTTGATATTTTTTTGCTTCTTTGTCAAAAATCAGGTGTTCAAAGGCGTGTGGATTAATATCTGGGTCCTCAATTTGATTCCATTGGTCCTCCTGTCTGTTTTTATGCCAGTACCAGGCTGTTTTCAGTTCTGTAGCTCTGTAGTAGAGTTTGAAGTCAGGATTGTGATGCCTCCAGAAGTTCTTTTATTGTACAGGATTGTTTTGGCTATCCTGGGTTTTTTGCTTTTCCATATGAAGTTGAGTACTGTTCTTTAGGGGTCTGTGAAGAATTTTGCTGGGATTTTGCTGGGCATTGCATTGAATCTGTAGATTGCTTTTGTTTGGTAAGATTGCCATTTTTACCATGTTAATTCTACCTACCCAAGAGCATGGGAGATCTTTCCACTTTCTGGTGTCTTCTTCGATTTCTTTCTTCAAAGATTTAAAGTTCTCATCATGGAAGTCTTCCACTTGTTTGGTTAGAGTTACTCTGATTATTTTATGCCATTTGTGGCTATTGTGAAGGGTGATATTTCTCTGATTTCTTTCTCAGCCCACTTATCATCTTTGCATAGGAGGGATACTGATTTATTTTTGAGTTAATCTTGTACCTGCTACATTACTGAAAGTGTTTATGAGTTGTAGAAGTTCCTTGGTAGAATATGATGTAAACTATCATATCATCAGCAAATAGTGAGAGTTTGACTTCTTCTTTTCCCATTTGTGTTCCCTTGATCTCCCTTTCCTGTCTTATTGCTCTAGTCAGGACTTCAAGAACTATACTGAATAGATATGGAGAGAGTGGACAACCTTGTCTTGTTTCTGATTTCAGTAGGATCATTGAGAGTTTCTCTCCATTTAGTTTGATGTTGGCTGATGGCTTGCTGTATATTGCCTTTATTATGTTTAGGTATATTCCTTGTATCCCTGCTCTCTCCATGACCTTTGTCATGAAGGGATGTTATATTTTGTCGAAAGCTTTTTCAGCATCTAATGAGATAGATGATCGTGTGGTTTTTATTTTTCAATTTGTTTATAGGGTGGATTACACCGAAAGATTTTTGTATGTTGAACCATACCTGCATCTCTACGGTGAAGCCAACTTGATCATGGTGGATGATGGTTCTGATCTGTTCTTGGATTCGATTTGCCAGTATTTTATTTAGTATTTTTGCACCAATGTTCATGAGTGAGTTTGGTCTGTAATTCTCTTTCTTAGTAATGTTTTTATGTGATTTGGGTATCAGGGTAATTATAGCCTCTTAAAAAGAGTTTTGCAATATTCCTTCTGTTTCTATTGTGTGGAATACTTTGAGGAGTATTGGTATTCATTCTTCTTTGAAAATCTTGTAGATTTCTGAGCTGAAACCATCTGGTTCTGTGCTTTGTTTTCATTGGGAGACTTTTGATGACTGTTTCTATTTCTTCAGCAGTTATAGGTCTATTTAATTTGCTTATCTGGTCTTGATTTAATTTTGTTTGTTTTGTTTTGTTTGTTTTTTGAGACAGGGTTTCTCTGTAGCTTTGGAGCCTGTCCTGGAACTAGCTCTTGTAGACCAGGTTGGCCTCAGACTCTCAGAGATTTGCCTGCCTCTGCCCCCTGAGTGCTGGGATTAAAGGCATGTGCCGCCGCCACCCAGCTTGATTTAATTTTGGTAAGTTATATTTATCCAAAAAGTTGTTCATTTCCTTCATGTTTTCCAGTTTTGTGGGGTACAGGTTTTTGAAATATGAGCTGATGATTCTCTGGATTTCCTCCATGTCTGTTGTGATGTCCCCTTTTTCATTTTTGATTTTATTAAATTGAATATTCTCTCTCTCTCTGCCTTTTGGTTAATTTGGATAAAAGTTTGTCTATTTTGTTGATTTTCTCGAAGAACCATCTTTTTGTCTCGGTTCTTTGTATTGCTTTCTTTGTTTCTATTTTGTTGATTTCACCTCTCGATTTGATTATTTCCTGTCACCTAGTTCTCTTAGGTGAGTTTGCTTCTTTTTGTTCTAAAGTTTTCAAATGTTCTGTTAATTCATTAGTGTGAGATTTTTCTAGCTTCTTTATGTAGGCATTTAGTGCTTTGAACTTAACTCTTAACACTACTTTCATTGTGTCCCTTAAATTTGGGTATGTTGTGTGGTCATTTTCATTGAATTTTAGGAAGTCTTTAATTTCTTCCTTTGTTTCTTCCTTGACCCACTGATGATTCAGGTAAGCATTGTTTAATTTCCATGTGTTTGTGGGCTTACTGGAATTAGTATTGTTGTTGACTTCTAGTTTTAAACCATTGTGATCTGATAAGAAAAATGGGGTTATTCCAATTTTTTTTTGTATTTGTTGAGGTTTGTTTTGTTACTGAGTATGTGATCAATTTTTGAGAAGGTTCCGTGAGGTGCTGAGAAGAAGATATAATCTTTTGTGTTTGGATGGAATATTCTATAGATGTCTGTTAAGTCCATTTGAGTCATATCTGCTAGTTCCCTTATTTCTCTGTTAATTTTTTGACTGACTGACCTGTCTGGTGGTGAGAGTGGAGTGTTAAAGTCTCCCACTATTAGTGTGTATGGTTTAATGTATGACTTAAGCTTTAGAAGTGTTTCTTTTACATATGAGAGTATCCTTGTATTTGGAACATAGAATTCACTATTGAGATTTCCTCTTGATAAATTTTTCCCGTGACTAATATGAAATGTCCTCCTTTGTCTCTTTTGATTGATTTTAGTTTGAAGTCTATTTTGTTAGACATTAGGATAGCTACACCTGCTTGTTTCTTAGGTCCATTTGATTGGAATATTTTTTCCCAGCCCTTTACTCTGAGACAATGTCTGTCTTTGAGGTAGAGGTGTGTTTCTTGTATGCAGAAGAAGGATGGATTCTGTTTTCATATCCAATCTGTTAGCCTGTGCCTTTTTATAGGTGAGTTGAGTCCATTTATATTAAGGGATATTAATGACCAGTGATTGCTATCTCCTGTTAATTTAGTTTTTATTGTTGGTGATGTTAATTTGTGTATTTTTCACTTCTTTGGGATTTGTGTTTTTGTTGATGTGGCCATCTTCGTTGGGTTGGAGTTTTCCTTATAGTATTTTGTGTAGGGCTGGGTTTGTGGCTAGGTATTGGTTAAATCTGGTTTTGTCATGGAATATATTATTATGTTCTATATTGATTGAGTTTTGCTGGATATAGTAGTCTGGGCTGGCATTTGTGATCTCTTAATGCCTGCATAATGCTTGACCACAACCTTCTGGCTTTCATTGTCTCCAAAGAAAAGTCAGGTGTAATTCCGATAGGTCTGCCTTTATATATTACTTGGTCTTTTTCCTTTGCAGCTCTTAATATTCTTTCTTTACTCTGTATGTTTAGTGTTTTGATTATTATGTGGTGAGGGGATTTTTTTTTATCTTGTTTGTTTGGTGTTCTGTAAACTTCTTGTATCTTCATATCTTTCTTTAGGTGGGGAAAGTTTTCTTCTATGATTTTGTTAAATATATTTTCTGTGCTTTTGAGTTGAACTTCTTCTTCTATACCTATTATTCTTAGGTTTGGCCTTTTCATGTGCTTCACATTTCCTGGATATTTTGGGTTTAAGTTTTTGTTAGATTTAACAAAATCTAACTTACCTTGTCTACTCATCTTTTCCTCTAATAAATGTGGTTGGGGCTGTCTGTTGATTAATCTTCTAGGTGCCAGTGAATCCAAGACTCAGATGGTTGTTCCTCGTGGTACAGTCTGTGCCACGGTTCTAGTTACCCCGTTGGTCACTCTGTGTTCCTGGAGGTTGCTCAGCACTCCCAGGTTTTGCTCTATTCCCTTGGAGTTTGCTGTCTCACACTTGCTCTGGCCTAGGTTTTCGGCTCATACCTGTTTCTGTAAATGTCCCTAGTCTGGATCCATTCCTGCAGAGGTCCCTGGCTTGAGGTTGGTCCTCTAAAGGACTCTGTTTCCAATCTAATCCCTCAGAGTTCCCAGGCCTGGGTGCGCCCAGACCCGCAGAAGACCTTGCTCAGGCTTACTCCCTCAGAAGTCCCAGACTCACACCAGGACCAGCAGAGATTTCTAGTTCCTACCTATTTTCTTTGACGTTCCAGACCATCATCCAGACCAACAGAGATCCTGGCTTAGGTCTACTCCCTTTGAGGTTCCAGATTCACGCCCAGACCCGCAGAGGTCCTGGCTCAGGCCTAGTTCCTTGGAGGTCCTAGACTCATGCCCAGACCTGCAGTGGTCCTGGCTTAAGTCTACTCCCTTGAAGGTCCCAGATTCACGTCTAGACCCCTAGCCGTCTCTGGCTCTGGCTCACTTGCTCTGCAGTTGCTCCCCTGTACCTGTTCCCGTGGAGTTTACTGTCTCAGGTCTGCTCTTGCCCAGGTTGATGGCTCAGTACTGCGTCCACACATGTCCCTGGACTGGATCTGTTCCCACTCCCGTGGAGCTTGTTTTCTCAGGCCCACTCCTGCCTTGGTAGCTGGTTCAGTCTTACTCCTATGGTATTCTCTGTCTCGGGCCTGCTCTGGCCTAGGTTGCTGGTCCAGTGCTGCTTCTGCTAATCTCATTTCAAACTCTTTACCGCCTCCTTGTTTCAGTTATTTTGTGGTGTATTCAAATTGGGGTCCTGAGCATGCTAGGAAGCTGTCAACCGCTGGGCCCTACCCCAGCCACACTGGTTTCTTCTCCATGAACAATATATAAGGTAGTAAAATTGCTAGGCCAGCTTCTTATTTCTCTATTAACAAAAATGAAAACATCTGAAAAAAAAATCATCAAACATTGCTCCAGTCACAGAAAGTGAGAAACCTGGTACAGGGGTCAGGATTAATCCTCCATTCTGTTTCTCTTGAAAGCCAACTACTTGTCTGTCCTGCATTGTTCATCTTCTACTGGAGTCTAATCTCCATTGCTAAATCAGAAGCTCCATGACAGCACTGTGTTCATTCCATCTCTGATTCTCTCCAGATCAACTCTAAATGTCTCACACACAGTGTATATTCAACAGACTTCACTGTTGGGTTTGTCCAGTGTACCTCCAATGCTGGGCGAGGGCTATGTCACTAAGCCACATCCCCAATACCCTCAGTTTTTTCTTTTCTTTTTTAAGTGTGTGTGTATGCATGTGTGCCTGTGAGTGTGTGTGTGTGTGTGTGTGTGTGTGTGTGCACGCACGTGTGTGTCTGTGTCTGCATGGGTTCACTTGCCTGTGCAGGTGCATACAGAGCCCAGAAGTGAAGGTCAATGTCTTCCTCTAGAATTCTCCCTGTTGTTTTATTTTGTTTTTGTTTTCCGAGACATGATTTCTCTGTGTAGCTTTGGAGCCTGTCCTGAAACTCACTCTGTAGACCAGGCAAGCCTCGAACTCACAGACATCCACCTGCCTCTGCCTTCTGAGTGCTGGGATTAAAGACTTGCACCACCACCGCCCGGCTCCCCCTTAACTTTTTACAGGGTCTCTCAGTAAACCTGGAGCTTGCTGTTTGGGTTTGGCTAGAGGCCAGTAAGTCCCTGGAGCCCACCCTACTCCCATCTCTGTGTCCCCAGTGCCAGTGTTATACTCGCTGCCTCACCCTGCTCTGATGCAGTTCGCTACTGAGAATCTGGACTCCGGCCTTCATGTTTGTCCAGCAATCGTTTTATCCACTGAGCTATACCTTCCTCATTTTTTAAAATAATTGTCCTCATAGTCAAATTCATGGAGTCAACCTTGCTGTCCCTCAGTGGAAGAGTGGGACTGTCTATGCTCAATCCATCTTTGATTGCTCCCCAGAATTAACCATTAGCGTCTTCCACACAGTGTACATTCAGTGTGTTGCCACCATTTTCCTTCTCTTGTCTGGTGGTGGTGGTGGTGGCGGCCGTCATCTCGCAATGCTGGTGACTGGGCACTAGGTCTCACCCTCGTTGTACAAGTGCCCTACCACCAGGACACTCTTCCCAAGCTTGTTTCCCCTTTTGTTCTTCTCTTTAAGAGTTGTTCTCACAGGGCTGGAGAGATGCCTCAATTGCTCTTGTGAAGAGTCCTAATGTGTCCCCAGTACACACCAGGCGGTTCAAAAACCCCTGTAACTCCTGTTCCAGGGAATTCGAGGGTACCCAAGGGTACCCTATATGTGCATGCAATGTACATGCACACAAATAAAATCTTCAAAGAATAAATAAAATAAATTGTCACAGCGAACCCATTATTTTGTCTCCGGCCATACCATCTTAAAGGGATCTGATCTTTCTGAAATCTATTTTTTGTACAATTAAAATAGATCAATAAAGTACATTTTTTAAATAGCCTGCCTTACAAATGAGACAATAGAAAAATAACAAGATATGCCACAAATCACTTGATAAATGAAAAAAATAATGGTCCATAAGGTTGCCCAGTTACGGTCATTGTCCTCTATAAAATGGGCCAAAAGAGCACCCATCATTAAGCTGCTTTAGCCAAGAGCTTATAGTGGAAGGACGCAGTTTTGCCTGACTGCCCATGTGACCTTAGGACACTGGGTGTTAAAAACCACAAACCTCACAGCCTCTGTGATCACTGAAAACTTCATTTCCATTTTCATTAGAAGTGATGGGACCATGGTTGCTGGACACTGTTCAGAGTCTCCACAAGCAAGAGATGCCGGTTGTGTCAAGGAGGATGGGGTTGGGTTTCCTTAACTAGGATTTAGTGAAAGACTTCCAGAGAAGCCCAGGTCAGGCACACACGCACGCAGGAAGCGGTAGGTGATGACTCACAGTTAGTAGCCCTAATTCTGAGTCATTCTTCACCAAACCCTTCAGGACTGGAATAAGGGATATCTGAGCAGAAGCATCATGGCCCCAGGGAACTGTGAAACTAGCCAAGGCTGCCTCTTCTTCCACCTCTTCCATCCTCAGGGGCCTTGCTATGCCCCGAGGCTTCCAGGTCCACTTACAACCGTAACTTCCTCTTCTGATTCTCCAGGCTGACACATCAATTTGATTTCAAATAAACAATAAGCAAAGCCTGGCAGCTCTCACGTTTGATTTCAGCACTCAGGAGGTAAAGGAGTCAAAACAAATCTCTGAATTCGAGGTCAGCCTGGTCTACAGAGCCAGTCCCAGAAAAGTCGGGGTTAAAGAGAAACCCTGTCTCAAAAAGACCAAAATAAATAAATAAGCAAATAAAAAAGTAAATGTATATAAATAAATAAAAATAAAAAGACGCTCTTACTATCGGCTAAATTCAGTTTCTCCCTTCTCAGGTATCATGTTTGTCTTTTACCACAGTCTGTAAAGTTCATGGACTGCCTTAATTCCCGAATCCAATGATACAAAGAGGTTCCATTGTGTTCATTCCAGCTGATTGGCCAGGGGCCCTGGACTGCAGAGGCGGTAAAGGTCTCTAGGCCTCCCCTGAGCTCCAGGCGTGGCTACCAGAGGTTTGTCATCCCTCACCTCACAGGAAATTCCTTGAGCAGTAAGAGTCTCCAGACTGACAGCAGGAAAGGACAGACATTAGCACCGATAGATACAGCTGACTGCATCCCTTTGTGTGGTCTCCCGCCAACTGTCACGTGACTGGACGCCATTGAATTCAAGCAGGGTGAGTCTAGGGGACGAGACGAGCTGCACAGCAAAGGTGCGTCCTGGGCCACTCTAACTCTGGGTACGCGTAAAGGTTTGGAGCTGCATCTTCTGGTGCTAATTAAAAATTGACTAACTGTTCACTTTCCTTCCTCCACAGAGTCTGCAACTAGATACATTACTTTTCATTGCTTTCTCTGAAGACGATGTTATTTACCATCACTGACTACCTCCCGTGTACGACCAAGCTGATAGACTGCAAGGGTTGAAAAGCAGTCTTGATTTACTATGTAATCACAGAAATATGAAATATTTGAGAAATAATGCTCATTTCTTGGGGGAAATCATGGTACAAAAGTGTTCTACAACGCAGAATTGATGTGCTTCTAAGTAAGTGTAGAACATTCTTTTCCATAAAAATTCTTCCAACTCGCTGTTAATTCCTGTTTAATCTGCAGAGGTAATGGAGGCCCTGCTGACAATGGCGAAGTCACTACTGCCACCACAAAGATTTTGTGGCTTCTGCTGAGACCTTAAACATATCAGGAAAGGGGGTATCCAGTTCCATTGGATCCATCTACAGCACAGCTCCTGCACCTAAGGCCCAGGGGACATTTTGGAAGATGGAAGGACCAGGGAATCTGCTGTGAGGCATCCCTAGAAATGACAGGGTGGCTTGACACATGATACACAAACAGTATGTCTGCTTAATCAAAACCAGAGGCTATACAGAACCAATAGACAAGGTGAGAAGGGGAGGGGAGTCTCACCCGCCGCCACCCATAGGCAGAGAAAGACCCACAGACAGCCAAGGAATACTGAGATGGGATGAGCCCCCTAATTGTTATTTGTTAATTGTTCATTGTTACTGGAAGTACCAAGTGGTCAGTCCTGAAATCAAATACATAAAAGTAACACCGAACAGACTAGGCAGGTGGTATATATATATATATATATATGTACGTGTGTGCATGCATGAGTGCATGTACATGTGTGTGTGAGTATGCATGTGTGTGTAACAGTAACAAAGACAAAGAGGCCATGATTTGAGAGAGAATACACGGAAGGGATTGGAGGGAGGAAAGGGAAGGGATAAAAATGATGTAATTAAACTTAAATTTAATTTTTATATTAATAATAATAATTTTTAAAAGATTGTCCCTGGGAAACCTGCTCTTCTGGAAGAACTGAGTTAGGTGCCTGGCACCCTTGTCAGGTGGCTACCATCAACTGTAGCTTTCCTGTGGGGATGGTGTGCTTACCTCTGGCCTCCTCAGGCACCCTAGCACATACACACGAAATAAATAAATAAATAAATAAAGTCGATCTTAACCAAGCATGAAGGTGAGCAGCTTTAATCCCAGCATTTGGGAGGCAGAGGCAGGCTGATCTCTGTGAGTTCAAGGCCAGCCTTGTCTACACAGTGAGTTCCAAGATACCCAAGGCTTTGTAGAGAGACCCTGCAAAACTAAAAACAAAAAACTAAAACAAAATAAATCTTAAATATTGTCCCCTTTAGAGTTTAACAAAGTGACTGTTGCCAGTGAATGAAAATCACCTTGAGGACTTGGAAGCTCAGGCCTCCACTATGGGAGCTACCATTTTGTCACTGTATCAGCCGGACAACCACAGGAGACCTCAAGGTCAAAAGGAGAAAACCCAGAAAGCTGGAAAATGTGTCTTCGCTGCTGCATCATTGTAAAAAGACTCTTTGTGAGAGCAGAGGCGTGATTGTCCTATCCTTGCTCTGTCTTTTTGATTTTGAGACTCTTTTAACTTACGTCGGTATGTGTGTGCGTCTGCGCAGATGAGTGCAAGGCCCTCGCAGAGGCTGGAGGATTCAGATCCCCCGGAGCTGGAATTACATACTGTAAACTGCCCAACACGGGTGCTGGAAATGGAACTCCAATCTTCTATCACAGCAACAAGTACTCTTAACTGCTGAGCCGTCTCTGCGGCCCCCATTGCTGCTTCTTAAATACCTGGGTTAGTGTGGGGAACAGCGTTACTCAAGAACACACTGTTGAACGTGTGGAAAGACGGACACACGGATGGATATGCAAATGAACGCGTGTTGCTCCTTCTAGTCGCCTTCTATTGATACGTGAATATAAAGCAAACAAACTCCCAAGTGGCTTCAGTTTCGGGAGGTTTGACACAGGAAGTCAAAACCAAGTGACGACGTTTTGAAGTGGTACTCAACCTGAAAGTTGTTTTCTTCCTGTCAGGGTAAAGAGCTGCATGACCCCCTAAAAGCAGAGCAAAGAAATCCCTGGGTATTAGCAGGCAGCCGCAGAAATCAACCTGGGGAAATGTCCCTGGAAAGTAGCTTTCCCTCTTTCAGTACTGCTGAGATCTGTGCACCATCACACAGGACTGGGCATGGTAGACTAAGAGCTGCAGCTCACGGAGACTTTATCTCTGTGTAGATACTATGACTTAAATTATCTGTGAACCCCAGTGACTCTGCAGCTCAGGATTCAGATCAAGGGTGGAGTGAGTGCTGTAGAAGAAATGCAAGGCCCTAAGTTTGATCCCTAGTGCTGGGGGGGAAGGGGTCATTCTCTGGGGTGACTCAGCAAGAGAAATGGGGGTGAAATCTGAGGTTAAGCATAAAATACTGAAAGCTGTGTGTGCTGGGGAATTCCCGCAATTCCAGCCCTTAAGGCTAAGGCTTCAGAGCTCAAGTGTAGTGTGGACTATCTAATAAGATCTGAAAGAGAGAGAGAGAGAGAGAGAGAGAGAGAGAGAGAGAAGAGAAGAGAGAGAGAGAAGGGGGGAGAGACGGAGGGAGAGAGGGAGGGGGAGGGAGAAAGGGAGGAAGAGAGGGAGAGAGAGAGAGAATATATCTATGAAAACTCCCTAGCCGAGTGGTAGTGACACAGGCCTTTAGTCCCAGCACTTGAGAGGCAGAGACAGGAGGATCTCTGTGAGTTCAAGGCCAGCCCAATCTACAGAGCAAGTTCTAGGACAGTCTCCAAAAAGTACAGAGAAATCCTGTCTCAAAAAAACAAAGAAAAAAAACAGAAAATCCAGCCAAAAAAATGGTTTTACAGTGTCAAATTAATATTTCGTTTTCCTTCTCAATTATTTCTGGTATTGTAACTAAATCAACATAATTGACATAGGATAAAGTGGTATTGAAGTACAGTCCACACACAGCTCATTTCTAGTATTAAGTGCATATTTCAATGGTTTAGCTAGAGATGGAGTTTTGCAAACATTGCTGCAATTCAGGATTTTTGTTTGAAGGTGTGGTTTTTAACTGGGTCGTTTTTTGTTTGGTGTTGCTGGGTTGGGAATTTTTATTGGTTGGTTGGTTTTGTTTTGTATTTGTTGTTTTGGTTTTTTTGGGGTTTTTTGAGATCAGATCTCATATAGCCCAAGATAACCTCAAAGTAAATAAACCAAGTTGGCCTTGCCTACCCTTGCCGATGTTAAGATTACAGGCATATTGCACGGCACCTAGCCAATTTACAACACACTGTTTCATTTTTAAACATTTCTGTCACCCCTTCCCCATTTTTGTTGTTATAATGTGCAGCCCTGGCCCTGGGCAGTCACTCTGCGGCCTTCGACACCTCTAGATGTCCCTTTTCTAGGAAAGTCATATACATAGGGTCATGTAAGACATTTTTGTGCCTGTCTTCTCTTTTGTGGACTAATTTTGAGAGTCTCCTATCGTGTGTGTGTGTGTGTGTGTGTGTGTGTGTGTGTGTGTTTGTGTGTGTGTGTGTGATTTATTTCTTAATACTGCTGGATAATATGCCATTTTGTAACACCACACTGTGTCTAACTAACCACCAAGCATTTGGATTTTGTCCCCTTTTTAGCCATTATCGGAATGACTTTTATAAGCATTTTATACAAGTCTTTTCATCAGCAGATATTTTCATGTTTCTTGTGGGGCGATTACCCAGTAATGAATTTCTGGGTCATATGCTAAATTTATGTTTAAGCTTTTTTAAGTAGCAGACTCACAGAAGCAAGAGCTCCTCTACTGAGCTACAACCTTGGTGTTTTGTTTGCTTTGATTTGATTTGGCTTTTTGCTTGTCTGTTTGTTTGTTTATGTTCTTTAGGCAAGATTTTGCTGTGTAGTTTAGGCTTACTTGGTACTCTATGCATCCCAGCCTGACATCAAACTCTAAATACTGCCTTAGCTTTCTGAGTACTAGAATTACGGGCATGAACCACTACACCAATGGTTATCAACCTGTGGGTGGCGACCACTCTGGGAGCCAAAGGACCCTTTTGTCATGGGGATCATATATCAGATATCCTACATGTCATATCCTAAAATATCATATTTTACATGATGATTCATAACAATAGTAAAAATCACAGTTATGACGTAGCAACAAAAATAATTTTATGGTTGGAGGGTCCCCACAGCATGAGGAACTGTGTTAAAGGGTCACAGCATTAGGAAGGTTGAGAACCACTGCACTAGACACAGCTTATAATGAACTTTTAAAGATCTTGACATCAAGCTGAGCAGTGGTGGTGCACACCTTTAATCCCAGCACTGGAGAGGCAGAGGCAGGCGGATCTCTGAGTTTTAGGCCAGCCTGGTCTATAGAGCAAGTTCCAGGACAAGCTCCAAAGCTACACAGAGGAACCCCGTCTTGAAAAGAAGGGCGGGGGAGATCTTGACATCTAGGAAGGATCCAACTACTATTGTTTTGCTGAAATGGACAAGCCGTGTGCCCCCCCCCCACACCCCTCCAGGTTCAGGGAGCTTTGGTGAAGAGGAGGAGGAAAGAATGCAAAGCCAGAGGAGGAGAAAGTGCCATGGAATGCGTCTTCTGGATATGACAAGGCTGTTGACCTCAATCACTCTCAGCAGCTGCTGTCACCTGCAGAACAGAAGATCAAGCCAGTCAGCATCCCAGTAAGTGCGCGCATGCGTGTGTGCGGGATGGCACTCATGAGGCCCCACCCCTAGCAGAGGAGCTGTTAGCAATGGCTGGCTGCTAAGAGGGGCTGTGGCTGCTGCAGGCTACCCACGCCCCAGTGGTGGCCACATCCACTCCCTTAAAAGCATCATTATCTGGGCTATGTGGGGTATGAGAGAGGAGGAGGTGAAGGAGAAGGGGGCATGGAAGGTGGCAGGTGAAAACATTAGGGGACCCTGGAGAAGGTGAGAAGGAACTTGGGTTGGATTTGATTAAGATACATTATATATATGAAATTGTTGATGAGTAAATACACAATAGTCTAACAAGTAAATAAATAAGTGCCTCAACAAACTACTAGCTAGCCAGTGCAAAGTGGCTGTACCGGTTTGCGTTCTCCCCACAAATATGTATGCACTCCCTACGCTTATAGTGTGGGGATCACAGCCATTCTCCTGAGGGCTTAGTGAATGAGTGATTATGCCTTATGAGTTTTAATTTGCATTTCTTCTACCAAGGTCGCGATGTTTTCACGTGTCTACTCGCCACTCATAGCTTCACTGGTAGAGCTCTTTCAAATCTCCTATTCATTTTTTTTCTTGTCATATTTATGGTACAGGGACTCAACCTAGGACTATACACATGGTAGAAAGTACCCTACCACTGAGCCACATCCCCAGGTCTGTGTTCGTGTGTGTATGTGTGTGTTCACCCATTTTTTTGTCTTAGTATTATTGAGTTATAGTGGGTTTTCTTATTTTCTGGATATAAGTCTTTAATCATATATGAAATTTGTAAATACCTTCCTTTTTGACATTTGATTACATTTCTTTCTTTCTGGTGTGTGACCCACAGGTGTCCCAAAGCTCGTGTACACAGGTCAGAGGACAATTTACAAGAACTGATTCTTTCCGTCCATCGGTCATGCCTGGGCTTGAACTTGGGTCATCAGCCTTGCTGACAAGTGTTTTTATCCACTGACCATCTTACAAGACCAGCAAATGCCTAATCTGTAGCATGTATTTTCTTTATTTTAATTGTCCCTTTTGAAGAGCAAATGTTTTGAGATTTGAAGAAGTCATATTCCTCACAGTTTCTCTAGTGGGTTGTTCCTCACAGTTTCTCTAGTGGGTTGTTCCTCACAGTTTCTCTAGTGGGTGGTTCCTCACAGTTTCTCTAGTGGGTTGTTCCTCACAGTTTCTCTAGTGGGTTGTTCCTCACAGTTTCTCTAGTGGGTGGTTCCTCACAGTTTCTCTAGTGGGTTGCTCCTCACAGTTTCTCTAGTGGGCTGCTCCTTTGGGGTTATATTTGTTTTTCCTCCTGTTCTCTGCTTTTGCTTAATAGGCCTTCACACGCCTTTTAAAATGTGCCACATCGATACTTACGCTCGTTAACTAAACAAACATCTCATTGTAAAATATTTGCATGATCGCCTCTTCCTTTTTATAAACGCTATGTTTTAAAGGTGTTTTTTTTTTAAGTGAACCCATCCAACGAGATCTGTGGATAGTCTGCTGCCCCAAAAGGCAAACAATAATAGTTATTGATCAGCAGCATCCCATCGGCCAGACGCTGCTTTATGTTCTTTCCTGGTATTAGTTCATTTCATATGAAGGGTCTCACGTGGCAGTGCCGTGTTTATCACCGGCACGGAGTTAGGTAACAAAACGAAATACGTATGTTGCCCCGAGAGTGGCTGAGCTGGGATCTGAGCTCAGGCAGTCTGCCTCCAAAGCGAGCATGCAGTTCCAGCCACTGTGCTATGCTACTTCTGAGCCATTTCCCCCAAGAAGGACTGCCAGATAAGATCCGTCACCATAGCGGACATGGCATCTGTCTAATATAGAGTCACTGCAGCCACTGTCTGAATACGGGGAGGTTCCTGTTTCATCAACTTCCCCTGAACCTCCTCTCCTCACACAGCCACTGCTGAGGAAAACACAATAGAAACCGGACACATCTCCTCCTCACTGTCACCCGAGCTCTGCAACAGTTAGTCAGATGGCCACAGTCCCTGGACTTGCCTTGGCTCCTTCCTTCCTGAGGCGTGGCTCCTCAATAGTTCCATGGTTCCCTGGGCTGTCTCTGTGTCCCTCTAGCACAGCCGTGTTCTGCTTAAGATACGTCTGACTGATTTGTCACCTGCAACAAACCGTCCTGCTGCAGGAAGCATGGCTGAAACTTCCTCTGTGTCCTCCACAGCCTTGCCGCAGCACTCCTTAGACTCTAGGACGGTCGGACCCCACGGAGCCTTCCTCCCAAGCTGTGGGCCTTGCTCAAGTGTCTCTCTAGGCCTCCCCTGAGACAATTACCTTATCTGACACACAAACCTGTGCTAATGAGGGCTGGAGGGAACTCAGCCCCTCCTCTCTGCTCAGGTAGCAAGGGCACACACACTGGCGAGGGTTTTTCTGATGACAAGGGCACTTTTGTTTCCCTAACCAGGAATGGCTTCAACAGTGCCATTTCAGGGTAGCTGAGAGAGAGGAAGGAATCTTTCTGGGCAATGGGACCCTTGTGTCTTCACTTCCTCTTTGCAGCAGCTTCTTTCCCTTAGCAGAGAGCCAAGAGCCCCCGCGAGACCCACCGGTGACGAGAGTAATCCCAAAGTGACTTCGGAGCACTCAGCTCCGAAAGCCATGCCAGCCCCAGTACCAGAAACAAACGTGGCAAGGAATTCTGGCTTGGGGTATGTGATCTTAGATCTGAGGCTCAGATTGTGGAACCACGTCACTTCTCTCCAGGTTCTGGCTCGAAGCACACAGGCAATTTCTGAGCCTGTCCAGTCTTAGAAGAGGACCCACTGATCACAGCAACCTTGGGAGGAAGGGGGCGTTCATCTGTAAGGTGACTAGCACACTGACTGGCTAGTTAGTTGCCCTCGCTTTTTCAAGAGGCAGAAGGCCTGCACTTCTTTCTAACTTTTTCTCTCTCACACACAAATGATTGTCAAGTGGATCATGTGTGTAAGAACTCAACCGAGATGTTTTGCAATTATTGTTCGGGAAGTACTTGCGTCAGCAGATACGTACCGACCACCTGCTTTCTACTGAAAACCATGATCCAGGCTAGAGGAAACTCCAGTAGCTGCAACTTAGGTTACCCAGCAAATAGCATCAAGCAACTGAAAAACTGCCGGAAGCTTCAGAGCATTCAGAAATCAACACTATTTGTCTTGCTATCTCTCTTTGCACAGTCAATTTCCCAAGCAAAGCAGGGTACTTTTATAGTTACTCCAATACCTTTATTGTTTTCAGCAAGCTTCATCAACTCACCAGAATGTCGTGTTCATCAGGAACTCCGGATGAGATGCCTTGGTAGCTGCGGTGGAAGAGCTGCCTCTGTGGTTAGGAAACAAATGCTGCTCTTACAGAGAGCCAAAGTCTGGTTCCCAGCAAACCATCTCAGACAGTTCATAATCACTGTAATTCCAGATCTGGGGCCTAGTGCCCTCTACTGGCCTCCAAGGCCACCTGCACTCATGTGCACAAGCACACATCATTAAAAATAATAAAAATCAACTTTTTTTAAAAAAAAAAAAGAAAGGAATCTAAATATAGACTGAAGTTTAAAAGAAAAACCCCCAGAAGTAAATAGTAAATGACAGTAAGATCATAGTGGCTAGCATTCATTGAGTATGACTGTGGGCAAAGCAGTATTCAAATAATTATAAAAAGAATGTTTTATTAACATTCATAAGGCCATCCAATAGGCTCTATTCTTGTCCTCCTCCCTAACGCCCACTCCTCTGCCTTGTTTTCTTTTTCTTTTTTGGATAGGATCTCATTATGTAGCACTAGCTAGCCTAGAAATCAGAGATCACAGAGGTCAGCCTGCCTCTGTCTCTTGAATATCGGGTATTTTTCTTATTGATGGAACATAAGTTTGGTTTGTTTTTTTTTTCGGTCAAAAAAGCTTTACACATTCTTTGATAAAATGAAAGTTCCATGCTTAGAATTAAGTCATGAGTCTTTAATACTATAAAATTGTTGATTACAAGTGTTAAAAAAGAAGTAACATTTTACCCTTGTTTAAAAAAAGTAATAGAATTCTGATAACAATAATAACTCAGATTCTACATGATTCAAGTATTTTGTCTCAGTAAAGGTTTTGGTTAATGTGGAGATAAAATCCTTCTAGACAGGCTGTCCTCGAGTCAGTTCACACGGTGTGGTAACTGGCTGCAGTGGTATCTCCACAGTGGTCGCTCCTGTCTCAGGGTTATTTTAAGGCAGCCTTCTGTACCCTCTTCAGGACCCCAGATGTTCTTGACAAGCCTCTGAATCTGATCCTTCAAATCTGTAGCTACTGGAACACTATGGTTGAGCTTCTTGCTGCTTTTGTCTACGTATCTGTTACTTTTCTATTGTTGTGACCATGACCAAGGCAACTTAAAAAGCAAGGGTTTAATTAGGGTTACAGTTTCAGAAGGTTAGAGTCCGTAATGTCAGAGCAAAGGCGTAGCTTAAGCAACAGCTGGGAGCTGACATCTCAAGCTACAAGCAGGAGGCAGAGAGAACCCAAAACTTGGTCCCATCTTTAGGAGCACTCCACTCAGCTCCCAAATAAATACATGGGGACTTATTCTTACTTAAGAATGGCCTTAGTTTAGCTTGTTTCTAGCCAGCTTTTCTGACTTAAATTATCCCATTTCTCTTTAACTACATTTTGCCTTTGGGTTTTTAACCCTTCTTTATTCTATATGTCTTTCTTTCCTTTTTTTTTCACTTTTTAAAATTGTTTTTATTGAGCTAAACATTTTTCTCCCCTCCCTTTCTCCCTTCTGCCCATGGTCCCCACGTTCCCCATTTACTCAGGAGATCTTGTCTTTTTCTACTTCCCATGTAGATTAATCAGATCCATTTATGTCTCTGATTGTTGTCTAGGTTCTCTGGAATTGTGAATTGTAGGCTGATTTTTCTCTTTGCTTTATGTCTAAAAAACATTTATGAGTGAGTACATATGATATTTGGGTCTGGGTTACCTCACTCAAAATGATGTTTCCTAGCTCCATCCATTTACCCACAAATTTCAAGATATCATTATTTTTTTCCACCACTGTGTAGTACTCCATTGTGTAAGTGTACCACATTTTCCTTATCCATTCTTTGGTCAAGGGGCACTTAGGTTGTTTCCAGGTTCTGGCTATGACAAACAATGCTGCTATAAACATAGTTGAGCACATGTCCTTGTGGTATGATTGAGCATCCTTTGGGTATATATCCAAAAGTGGTATTGCTGGGTCTTGAGGAAGATTGTTTCCTAATTTTCTGGAAATCGCCGAACTGATTTCCAAAGTGGCTGAACCAGTTTTCTTTCCTTTCTGCTCTGTGGTTGGCTGTGTAGCTGGGTGACTGGAGAAGGTATCCTCTCCTCCTTTTCTCCCTCCTTGCTCTTCACTCTCTGCCCAGATTTCTCCTTCCATTTATACTCTTTGTCTGACAGCTCTGCCTATCCTATCTCCTGCCTCGCTATTGGCTGTTGAGTTCTTTATTAGACCAATCAGGAGTTTTAGACAGGCAAAGTAACACAGCTTCGCAGAGTTAAACAAATGCAACATGAAAGGATGTGACACATGTTTGCATCATTAAACAAATATTCCACAGCCTAAACAAATGTAACACATATTAAACTAATATTCCACAACAAGACACCTCTTCCAAGAAGACGAAACCTCCTAATCCTTCCCAGTGTTGGCAAGAGGAGACCACATATTAAACCTACGAACCTCTGGGGACCGTTCTCTCACCATCACATCTCATTCAGCAGATGACCGGCTTGGAAGGCTGGAAGGATGCGACAGCTGGAATAATTGCACCACCCACGGGCTCCACACTCACCACCTCCATTAGGGGCTCCGCCTACTGAGCAATGTCCATAAATATAGTGAGTTAGCCATAACAGACCGAGTCAGACTTACAAGGCTGCATCCTATGTTTCAAAAGAATGGAAGACTTCTGAAGTCATGTTTCTGTCGTACCTAATGTAACAGAAAGCATTGAGTGTGGGCAATTATGCGGATGACCTGGCAGTACTTCTTCATGCTGTTGAAGTCCTTCTCCAGCTGTTTCTTGCCCATTGTCATCCTGCCATTTCTTACAGTATTTGGTGAAGGCCTTCTTCTTAGATCTGTGCCAGTTCTTGTAGAACCGCCTTTTACACTCATCACTGATGTGCTCAGCAAATACTGTCTTGAAGGTGCGGAGACCTCGTGGGGTTTCAACGTATCCCACGATGCCTACAACTACCATAGGTGGTGTTTCCACAATGGTTACAGCCTCCACGACTTCTTTCTTGTTTACCTTGGATCCTGGTCTGTCAACCTCCCGGACAATGTGGGTCATGCCAGCCTTGTAGCCTAGAAAGGCTGTGAGGTGAACAGGCTTGGAAGGGTCATCCTTGGGGAAGCTCTTCAATTTCCCACGATGCCTGCTGCTGCGCTTCCACGGCAAGAAGCCCAAGGACCCATGCCTGGGAGCAGAGAATTTCCTGTGAGACATCTCTCCTCACACACCGCCGCCGATAGAGCCCTACAAAGCATAATCCATCCATCCACCATCACAGTCCTGATTGCCTCGAACCTGAGACCAGCCCACAGAGTAGTCTTTTCTGGGTCACTTCGCCAGTCTTCCCAACCATCTGTCCTTCTAGGACCTCACAAGACCCACACTGGCCCTGATGCCTCACAGGTTCTCTCTCTAAACCACAGACTTGGGGATTTGACGCAGTAAAGGTTCCCGAAAACTCTTCCCTTATACTTTGCTGACAGCCATCCATTACCTGCCTGAACTCTTGACTGGCATGTCACCAGAGGTATCTATGGCATGGAGAAGCCGTGTTTCCCCTCCCTGGGTTCTCCATGGCGTAGCTGGATCTTTTTTCTTTTCTTCTCCCGCGCTGCTGTCATTCATTCTTCCTCATTCAATCCATGTGGTCAGTCTCCTGTGTGTGTTCTTCTGGTGCCACGGTGAAAGGCAGACATGAAGACAGAGAGACTCTCTACCTGAAACCCTGGGGACGGCCGCAACTGCACAGGTGCACGGCACACGCTTGGCACCAGAAGTTGTGGAGGTTCAAGAATCTCACTCGCGCCTTTTTTTTTATTTATTTATTTCCTCTTTTTTTTTCATTTATTTATTTATTAAAGATTTCTGTCTCTTCCCCGCCACCGCCTCCCATATCCCTCCCCCTCCCCCAACCAACTCCCCCTCTCTCATCAGCCTGAAGAGCAATCAGGGTTCCCTGCACTGTGGGAAGTCCAAGAACCTTCCACCTCCTTCCAGGTCTAGTAAGGTGAACATCCAAACAGCCTAGGCTCCCCCAAAGCCAGTATGTGCAGTAGGATCAAAACCCAGTGCCATTGTTCTTGACTTCTCCGCAGTCCTCATTGTCCACTATGTTCAGCGAGTCCGGTTTTATCCCATGCTTTTTCAGACCCCCTTATTTTCTTTCTTAAGACACCTTTCCCATGTGGCCCAAGCTAAGTACTGGGATTATACCTATGTATAGCTTTGTTCCCCTCCCCTTAGGCAAAGAAATTCAAAGTTAAAAAAAAAGTAGTGTGAGCTAACACAGCTCTATTATGGAGTTCCCCATTTGAGCCTAGGTTTCTAGAATCTAAATTTACATATGTATGTGTGTTCATAAATAATATAAATATATACTAGTATTAATATATTGTATTATATTAGCATGTTAAATATAGATTATATTATACATTATATATTTATATTTATTGTATTTTCATTCCTAAAATTTTTAAATATTTTTCTTATATATTTTTTCTATATTATACATATATAAATTTGTATATATATATGTGTGTGTGTAGTGTGCACGTATACACACACTCACACATGCGCACACTTAAAACCGATCACATACCTCTTGTGGAGGACAGAGGACAACAGAAGCTAGTTCTCTCCTTCCACCCTGTGGGAACTGAAGATCCAACTCAGATCATCAGGCAAGTTCCAGCCATTGTCAGCTTATCCACTCTGGAGCCCAAAATCCTAACACAGACATTTTATTTAAAAAATTGGTAAGACAAAAGCAAAGTAACTAAGTTGGTCACTTTCAAGCACACAGTTGGGTGTGGCATTAAGTACGTTCATATTTCTCTACAAAGATTGCCACGCTCCATCTCTGTGCCTGTTGTGTGTCCCCTTTAGGAAGGGACTGTGACTGTAAATAACTAGGGGGGGTTATCAGTCATCTTAGCTAACTACCTGGAGAGCAGCAGGAAGCTGGGGTGGCTCACAGCTTGGCTAATCTAGCTACGTGCAGGCTGGCTCGTGAAACACAATTTTGCTGGCCAAATATATTTTAAACGCAATTTCCTTCCCTTGGATACTATGATCTTTTGACATTTCTTTTTCTTTTGAGCATTAAGGATGTACCAACTACTAAGGAGTTTAGATAAAGTCAGTTACGAGAGAAAAGGGATCCCAGAGAAAAAAAAGTTTGTGGTTCTGAGGTCTGCTGCAAAGCAGGAAGGAAACGTAGAGACAGGCTGGTGATGTTCATGTCAGTCTAGGGGTGGCACCAGCTAGGGCAGGGCACTGTGTACCCTTAAATGGCTAATTTTTTTCTGCCACTGTTAAAATTATTAAAGCTTTTATCTGAACCTACTGAGTAGTTGTTTTCTTTAACATACTGTCTTAAGCCAAAATAGCCTATTCCCCATAGCTCGTGTGGGCAGGACTCTTTGAACCTGGTAAAGCGCCTCCCAGAAGCCTCCCAGAATTAAGCCTCCAGCAGTACTTTTCTCTCCTACTGAAGCCAGCCTTCATTGGACACTATATCACTCATTCCCACAGCTTCCTTGCCAGATGGAAGAGCATGAATCTCCCAGAAAGAGGCTGCTCCGACTTCGGCCTCACACTAATTTGGCTTCCCTCGACTCCTTTCCTAATCTGAAGCAGGAGTATTCATTCCCACTCGAAGGGCTTCTGAAAGGCTCGCTTCTAATGATTTTATGTAACACAGTTGATAACTAGCTACATCTCGTCTGGAAATGGAAAATAGTTTTCTCCTGTCGTGCGTATTTTCTCTACATGTAGGATGTGTGTATACATGGGGGAGGGGTTACTTTCTTACTCTTGACTTCATTGAAATGTGCACCATAAAAGTTGCCAGTTGTTTTTTTTTTTAAGTCCAGAATGCTCACGAAGGGATTGACCTGATGTGCCATCATTTGTATAGACTCTGGAAAAACATGAAATTATGCATATCACACACAAGCATACACACCACACACACACCACACACACACACCACACACACCATACATACCACACACACCACACACACCACACACACATACACACACCACACACACATACACACACACACCATACACACCACACACACCACACACACATACAGACACACCGCACACCATACACACACACCACACATCATACACACACACCACACACACGCACCACACACATGTGCCATACACACAGCACACACACCATACACACCACACACACCACACACACAGACACACCGCACACCATACACACACACCACACATCATACACACACACCACACACACGCACCACACACATGTGCCATACACACAGCACACACACCATACACACCACACACACACACCACACACATACAGACACACCACACACACCACACACACATACAGACACACCACACACCATACACACATATCACACACACATACACACACACCACACACATGCACACACACACACAGAGGTAGTAGACAGACTAAAAGGTAGCCAAGAGGAACAAGGATTATGTGAAACATTTCAACTTATTTGTATCATGAGTTAACCAATCAAAGTCACCTTTAAAGTCATCGGGAAATTTTAACTACGGACTAGATATTAGACTGCATTCAAAAATCATTTTTAACTTTGTTAGATGTGACAGTGACACGGTATTGTGTGTATCTGCTTGTTTTGCAGGGCTGTTACTGCCCCAGTATGTTATACAGGCTGCTTTCTAGCTCGCAAGTCTCCCACTTCAGCCTCCCAAGGAGCTCAGATTACAGGCAAATACCACTGTGCCCAGCTTCTGCTTATACTTCTTACTTATTCTCATCTGTGAGAGATGAACGCTGAATTACTTACAAGTGGAATGAAATAAGTCCTTGAATGTTCTTTATTCTGAGATTAACAAAATGCAATTAAATGTCGAAGTGGACTGGCGGCCACATACAGTTCATCAGTCTTCCCTGTGTACGCGTGTATGTAGACTTCTGTAGTAAAAAGTATTGTAGGATCGTGACTAGAGGAGATGACTCAGTGATCAGGTACTTGCCCGAGACCTGAGTTCAGATCTCCAGCAGTCAAGTAAAATGCATAGTTTGACCACACATACTGTAACTCCGGAGTGGAACTGGAGGACTATTGTCCCCTGGTCTAGCCAATCAGTGAGCTCCAACTTCAATGAGGAAATTTCTCAAAAAGAAATAAAGATGGAGCGTAACAACCTGATGTTGACCTCTGACCTCCACACACATGCACACAAACATGTACACAATATAAACATATTTGCATGCATGCACCACTTACAGACAAATACAAGAAAATGAAATAATTACAACCCGAGAAAAGATGGAAAGGGAGAGGAAAGTGGAAACATCAATAAACTAAATCATCCACGGGAAGGGAAACAAGGCATCAGGTTTGAGTGAGCACAGAGGTAGGATCGATAGCAATTTGACGAATTTGATACAGGGACTAGAGAAGAAGGATTGTCATATTTCTGTGTAGGGAGCAGATGCTGTTTAGTGGTAGGAGGATTCCTGGAGGAAGAGGTCAGCCAGGGTTAGCTTTCCAGGAGGCAACTGGCGCTGTGTGTGTGTGGAGGTGAGTCACTGCTTGAGGGGGCAGAGAAAGTCACAGTCGAATTACAAAATTACCCAGGGGAAAAAAAAAAAGGTAGTCAAGAGGAGGGTCCAGGAACAGCTCTGAGGGAGCTATAACCCAAAGTGAGATAGAAGCAGAGTAGGAGGAAGGCAGGAGAAGGAAGGACACGTCAAGAAACCAGGAGATCAATAATATAAATACAGAACAGCTGGGACTGGGAGAACTCTTAAAACTGTGCTTTCAGTATTTATGGGTTAAAAGGGGCCTCACTTTTGAGCTTCCTTGGAAAGATACATTGAGTCAGGCATGGTGGCACGTGCTTTAATCCTAGCACTAAGAAGGGAGAGAGAAAGGTGAATCTCTTGTGAGTTCAAGGCCAGGCGAAGTGAGACTCTACCTCAAACAAACCAAACAAACAAACAAAATCTCGTTAGTGAACACACACTGTAAATATCAAGGTACTGTTTCTGATGAATACATAATTCCTAGTCATAGAGTACTGACAAAAAGAAACCACAGAAGCCGTGATGGTGGTACACCCTCTCATCTCAGCATGAGAATCTCTAGGTCCAGACCAGCTGAACCTGCACCCCAGCACCCATGTAAAAGCTGGGTGCAGCAGTGTGCCTGCAATCCAAGCATGTGGAAGCAGAGACAAAATAATCCATAGAGCTGGCTAGCCTGCCAATCTAGCTAGGCAAATTGGTGAGCTTCAGGGTCACTGAGATACCTGTCTCTAAATTAAGAGTGAGGAAGATATCCAATGTTGACCTATGACCTCCACACACACATGCACACGTGTGCTTGTGCACCCACACTCACACATGCACATACATACGACAAGCATGCACACACACAATAAACTACAGGATATAAGCAAGTCTTAACTGAAGACTGTCAAAAACAAAGAAAGGGAATGTTTGGCAAGGATTTGTGGGACTCCCACAGTGTGCAGAAAGTGAGCCCTGTGCCAGAGGAGGCAGCAGGAAGCCACATTCACCGAGATCTTCACACGACGGTACCCCTTCTGCAGTGGGCACTGCCTTCTTTGAATTGTTTAATCTCACACCACCCTAGAACACAGCTTCTACTGTTGCTACTTCTATCAGAAATAAACAACTACAGACAGACTCCTCGAGATGCCAACATGCACAATGGATGCAGGGCCGGCACCAGACACTGCTCTCTGCCGCTTCCTTCCTTTGTTTAATTTCTTTATTCATTTACTTACTGCAGTATTGGAGCAACCTCAGGGCATCACCAATGGTAGGCCTGTCCTCTGCCACAGGGCTATACCATACTTCCATTTTATACCTGACCTTCTATTTCAAACACTGCTTTAAGCCCTATATGTTAAAGCTTAATAGTTAAAAAAAGAAAGTTAAATAACTGCCACAGGTCACAGGCCCACCATGACTACTCTAGAGCCTGTAACCAGAATTGGAAACTCCTATAAAATGGCATTAACTTCTTATTTATGGGCCCAGCAATATGGCACATACACAGGGTGAGATTTGGTCTCAGAATGGCGGGGACACAAAAGCAGCTCAGGCGGGCAGCGTATAGTGAGCACCAAATGAACAGTGCAGTAGGAATGAGAGAAATCCAGAGCCCACGGTGCCTTAGAGGAGTATCAGACAGACATGAGAGATCCCACCGCCGCCCCCCCCCCCCCCAGCCTCCTCGTGCACCCTGGCTGAAAAGCCGTCCTCAGAAAGGAACACACAGGGCTGCCAGGTGCCAGGAGCAAATAAACTAGAATACAGATTTCAGCTCTGCCAAGTATTTCTATATAGCTTTGGATGATTAAGTTTTGGTTTCTCGTCTGTATGATGGACCATTAAAACCTATCTATAGGACTTGGAGAAACCGGGCACTAGGAAGTAATTATTGTCCGGATGATAAAGTACCAGGACATGTCTGACGCTTAAGCACCTTTCGCGGATTAACTGTTTAAGTCAGGGACAGGCTAGAATCTGTTAGGGCTTACTCCTGGCTTTTGAAGAGTCTCTTAATTTATACTTCTCTCCCCACCCCACCCCCACGCCACCCTGGTGTTTGGAGGCTGAAACACGGGGCCTCACACATGGGATTCAAACGGTTTTCCTTGGAGCTCCGTGCCCAGCTCTTTAAATTGCTTATGAAATTTTCATGACAGAGTGTATTTCATGAAGTTGGTTTCTGCAGTGGTTTTCTGGTGGCTCTCAGAATGTCATTTTCATTTTTATGGCTTTTCTCAGCTAAGGCTCAAGCAGAGGAAATTTTAGGTGTAATCTGTGCTTTATATCATAGACATTAGCAATGACAAGATTATAGAACTGCTAGATTTATTTAATGTGGTATAGGCAGGTTTGTTGGTCAAACCCACAAATGCTGCCGTGGCGTTCAGGCACAATTTGAAATACAACAGGAGACAAATAAGCAGTTATTATAGTTGTTACACAAGCTTCATTTTTCTCTCCTGTAAGTACATGGTTTCCCCCAAACAGAAATCTTAGAGGTACACAAAGTTACCCGAGGAGACCGCGAGTTCTGAGATGCTTCCCGCAGTAGCAGAGCCTCGTACGCCCTGACCTGACGACAGAACTATAAAACAACCACGTAGACTTTGAATACAATCTCGGACCAAGAACACAGTGTGAAACTGACTGGGGATTTAAGACCCGATTTTCTTTTTTTCTCTTTTGCATCCAAGAAGTGATTTTTTTTTTCTTTTGTTTTTTGAGACAGAGTTTCTCTATGTATCCCTGGCTGTCCTGGAACTTGCTCTGTAGACCAGGTTGGCCTCAAACTCCCAGAGATCCGCCTGCCTCTGCCTCCTGAGTGCTGGGACTAAAGGTGTGCACCACTGCCACTGGTCTGTTACGTTCCTTTTTAACCGCTGCTGAGCTCTGTACTGAGCCAGTTTCGGGGATATGAAACTCACATAGTAGCCTTGTACTTAAAAGGGGCTCATGGTTGGTTTAACGTTTTAATGCTACCATGTTGATATTAAAGGTTTTTTCATTATTTATTATTTACTCTACTGAGACTCA
The DNA here is from genome assembly GCF_037038515.1 of Microtus pennsylvanicus. Taxonomy (NCBI): domain Eukaryota; kingdom Metazoa; phylum Chordata; class Mammalia; order Rodentia; family Cricetidae; genus Microtus; species Microtus pennsylvanicus. The sequence continues at coordinate 3,743,983 of NC_134598.1, forward strand.
AAAGACACGTAGCCGATTCTGCTTGTGCTACTCAAATAATACATCTAGACCAAAAAGCATTTCTTACTTTGCCACTGTTGGCCCCTGGCATGATGCTAACCAAATAAAAGGCTTTCAAGACACATTTGCTGGTCCATTCTGTTTCTAAAGTGGTGTGGAACGGTGGAAGATACGAGAGCCGGTTCAGTTTCACCGTCTGTGAGTGGAGTGGTCCTGGGTAAATTCTGTAACCATAGGGTGTTTTTTTCTTTTCTATGTGGTGACAGAGGCACAATAGCATTTGCCATATAGAGATAAGGGGTAGAAAGTAGCAAGGCCTCAACCCCCAGGACAAGAAGATGCTTAAAGCTGGTTTTTCCCCTTTTAGGAAAAGTAAAATTTCAGAGTACTCACCCATAGCCATTGCTATGTTTAGCCTGACACATTATTTCTAATCTTTTATGCCTTTGCTTCCTTTAATTTTTACTTTGACATCTATATTTACTTTAGCTTCATCTCAAAGCACAGGAAAGCATAAGAAAATAGATTTTTATTTTTATTTTTTATTTATATTTTTGAGACCAGGTCTTGCTATGTAGCTCAGGCTGGCCGCGAACTCACAGTACCCCCTACTAACTTTAGCCTCCTAAGTGATGGGATGACAGGCATGAGTCACTACACCTGGCTCAAATACGCAGGTTTAAAAATAAGAGCTTTCAGCTAAATGTGGTCATACCAGCGTTCCAGGCTGAGGCGGAAGGACATTGAGTTCCAGGCTCGCTGGAGCTATATGGCGAGAACAAGACTCTAAGACAGGGAAAGAGCATGAATGCCTTAACTGTATTATTTTTCTTAACAGTTAATGATTATCAGCCTAAACAAGGCTCATACTATTTAGCTTCCAACCAAACTTGTCAGGAGCATTAATGTGTATTGACCAGGTCTTATTCTGTTATTTCATTCACAAGGGAATACTGAAAAGTGAGCCTTTCAGAACAGTGTGTTGTTGGCTATTCTCTTGTTATGTCTGTGTGTGTGTGTGTATGAATATGAACATATATACATGCATACACACACATATATATATGCATGTATACATACACACACACACACACATATATATATATATAATTCTGCACCTTTGCACCCACCCTCCATGGCAGGAGTTAGAGGTTGACAAAGATAAGAAGACCACTTATACTGGGCCGGGGGGCATGTGCCTTTAATCCCAGCACTAGGGAGGCAGAGGCAGGTGGATCTCTGTGAGTTCAAAGCCAACCTGGTCTACACAGCAAGTTTCAGGACAGGCTCCAAAGCTACAGAGAAACCCTGTCTCGAAAAACCAGAACAAACAACAAACAAAACAAAAACATTATTCTGTGACAGATAAAAAATTACATGTAAGCCACATTCTAAGGTTGATGAGTGAAGACATAAGTCATAAACAATGCCACACCAGTTTGGAATTATGATTAATAGGGTGGTATTTATTTAAAGGGGAAAAAACTTACAGATCACTGTCAGCCCTCTGCGTAACCAGGAAGGAAGTCAAGTCACCGGCGGAGCAGGAAGTGAAGAGAGAGAGGAGAGGGAAGTGGCCGCTTTTTTAAAGGGAGAGAGACCACGCCCCAAGGGGCTGGTATCTCATGGGCTATTGGCTGGAGGAGTGGGAGGACCTCCCGTAACACCTCCCCCTTTTGTTTAAATAAGAGAGTTCTAAACCTACTATGAAATTATATACAATAAGTACAAATATCCTATTCTAACTAGCTTAGGTCTTGTATAATAAATAACTTGGCCAAGTCATGAGAGAAAAGTAACTACATTTATATAGTCTTCAACCCCATCAAAGATCTGAGAAGGGAAATAATGTTACCTGGTTAATTAGGAAGTTCAATAAAACAACTTCCAAAACATGCAACAAATCACAGAGACAACTAGCTACCTAGGCAATCACCCAAAGTCACATTAGCAGCGTTGAAGCAACCAACTTTGGCTAAGGCCTAACATAACTGACACACCATTTTCAAAGGCAAGCAACTTTTTAAAACTATCTTACCCTGTCTTGGCAGGATAAGACAGTCCTGTTTTATCCATTGATGCATGCTCTGTATCTTTGTCGGTGGTTGAGGTACGGGCATTTCTTTGCCCAAAGGCCAGTTCTGCTAAAAAGAAAGGCTCCAGGTGGAGTGTCTTTGGTGCTCAACATTCTCTCGGGAATAGAGTGGTGTTGCCAGGGGCAATTGTGTCTCACTACCACAAAACTCTGAGTTAGATTAAAGGCCATTTTTTACAGCTCTTTGAAGAAGTTGAAGATTATCTATCTATACTGAGTATAATCTCTATATATCTAAAGAACCTGATTAGTCTAATTATAAATGACAAACTTAGATGACTATTAGTCTATATAATTCTCAATATCTATCTAACTTAAAGATTAAGACAATAAACAACTGTGAAACAAATGAGGACAATGACCTCCAAATATAAACAATGTACAAATATACATTGCAGTAGGTAAATATATATCAATACACAAACATTATATAAGTATCTTAATCAGAGGTAGAAATGTACACAGCAATATGGTAAATATATACAATACAATATATGTCAATACATAAAAATGTTTTAAACAAGGTAGAAACATGCATGCATACAATAGTCAATATAATTTAACTTTGTATTAATATACAAGAATCTATACCAATATATTTGTCTAAAAACAGTAACTCACAATTACAAATCTATTATCCCATCATCCCTCTTTTTTTTTTTTTTTAAAAAACGACTCAGAAAAGAGCAAACCAGGCGGGCAGAGACTACGCGGGCCTGTGGAGTTTAAATCCCACGTGGGGAGGCCAAGACCGCAGCCGCAAGGCACAGGCGGCGGCTGAGGAAGGGAGGGCTCCCGCCAAGCCGCGGCCGGCAGCCGAGCGGGGAAAGGAGAGGTTCTAAAACCAAACGTTGGGTGCCAATTGAAGACGTAAGTCATAAACAATGCCACACCAGTTTGGAATTATGATTAATAGGGTGGTATTTATTTAAAGGGGAAAAAACTTACAGATCACTGTCAGCCCTCTGCGTAACCAGGAAGGAAGTCAAGTCACCGGCGGAGCAGGAAGTGAAGAGAGAGAGGAGAGGGAAGTGGCCGCTTTTTTAAAGGGAGAGAGACCACGCCCCAAGGGGCTGGTATCTCAGCGGCGATAGGCTGGAGGAGTGGGAGGACCTCCCGTAACAGATGAGTAAAGTTTTGATTTTGTTTTTTGTTTTAGATTTAGTTTGTGTGTATGAATGTTTTGCCTGAATGTAGGTATGTGCATCACATGCTTTCCTGATGTCTGTGGAAGCGAGAAGAGGGCTTCTGACCTGGAACTGGAATTATAGATGGTTGTGATCCACCATGTGGGTGCTGGGAATTGAACTTGGGTCCACTGCAAGAGCAAAAAGCTCTTTTAAAGGCTGAACTATCTCTCCAACTCCCACCCACAAGTAAAATTTTATTAAATTAGAATTACATCCATTCTTTGCAATTTTTATATTAACTTATTGTGTGTGTGTGTGTGTGTGCGTGTGTGTGTGTACTTGTGCTATGAGTGTAGAGGTCAAAGGGTAAATTGTGGGAGTCAGTTATCTCCTTCCACCTCATGGGGCCTGGGCTATCAGTTTTGGCCATGAGCATTTGTAAGTAGTGAGTCTTGCTGGCCCTCTTTGTATTGTTTATGGCTGCTTTTGTGTTACTGTTGCAGAACTGAATAGCTGCTCACTTCAGCAGCTACAACACTGACCCTCTGTTTTAGATATTTACTATCTGGCACTTGGCAGAAAAAGTTTGCTAACTCCTGTTTAGAGGGAAAGGCACAGCTCATGAAAGAGAAAGCAATGCTGCATTGTGGGACTCAAAAGAGAAAGAAACTCGTTTAGGTTGACATATCAAAGGAAAACTCACTATTTCTTAGAGAAAGTAGATGGGCCCTGAGTAGTAAGATGGGATGGGCAGGGGTTTTCCAAACACAAGCATCGCCTACGTCCGACAGAGGAGTGGGAAAGGTGCCACTGTGAGTAAGATGAGAAGTCCATTTTGACTGCAAGGCAGTTCTAAGCAAAAAGGGAAAGTGAAATTACAGGAGAGTAATTGAAGGCTTCTTCAGGAAGGGAGTGACTACTGAGTACCTTTAAGATAATTTATCTAGCAACAATGTGTAAAATGGGTCACAGTAGGCAGCTGAAGCCGCGAGGCTCCAAAGGTCCAGGAATCAGTTGTGTCAACATAAACAAGCGTGGTCTTAGTTGAAATGGACCAGAGGGGCCTGGAAAATCTTGTCCAGCTGCTGCTTAATAGATGCACCAGTTGAGGGTTGGTTATTCAAGGGAAGGAAGAGAAAGGTGACAGGTTTGAAGAGTGGATAATTTAAAAGATGGTGACACAATTAGCAAAGGAAAAGGAGACAAAACTGGTTTGGTGACAATGGTAATGAGCCCCGGTTTGCACACAAGTTAGAGAGAAGTCGCCAGTAGAAGACACCCTGGTCTGACAGAAAAATAGGACAAGGAGTTCAAATTCAAAAGCGAATCCAGGACTACCAGACACGGGGTTTTCCTGTTCTCTATATACCAATCACAATTCAATACAACTTGCATTGACGACCAGCCTAATGAGATGATAAAAGTACTTAAACTTAAAATAAGCAATTCTACAAACTGCGGCTCCACTCTTTCTGAATAAAAAGGAAGAAGGAATTGCCCAAATGTCAAAGAATTTAAAAACAACAGGAGGGGGAAAAGCCAGTTTATTCAGCACTCTTGCTCAAAATTTCAGGCTTTCAGACTTGTCAAATTTTCATTCAATAATTGATAAGATAGCAAAATCGAATTTGCAATTTGTTCATTCATAATTGATAACAATTCCAACAGACTGCTCTGAAATTTCCCCTTGAAACTTCCATTAAAAACTGTTCTCAGAAAATGACAATTATTGAAATAGGTAACATGTTTACTTACGAAATACAAACTGTAATGCTACCAAAAACTGTTTCTGGAACTGGAGGGTAGCTCAGTGGGTAAAGTGCTCATTGCACAGGCATGAGAGCCTGGGTACCCATCTCCAACAGTCACCTAAGAATCCAGGGTGGTGGCCCATGCCTGTGATCCCAGAATCGAATCAGCATGGAGACAGGAGAATCCTTGGGCCTTCTTGGTCAGTCACTTGAGCCTAATTGGTGAGGTTCAGTGAGAGATGTCTAAAAAAAAAATTAAAGAGGAAATATAAATGGTGTTGACCTCTGGCTTTTCTGTGCCTAAACAGGAGTACGCGCGCACACAAACACACACACACACACACACACACACACACACACACACACATACACACACGTTAATTATGCTGTTTCTCCTTTTCCTGCACTAAAGTACTGACTGCCACACTTGCACACTTACCAGGCAAGCAGTAGACCATTGAGCTATATCCCTACCTTCTTTTTCTTTTTTATTTTGAGAGGCTCACACAATTGTCTAAATTGGTTTTAACTTACTCTGTGGCCTCAGCCAGCCTAGAATTTGCTATGAACCTCCTTGCACTTAGCCTATAGAAAAAGAGGTAAGCTCTTACAGGCCTGTGTCCTGAGGCCAGCCACAATTCATTCAGATCCACTCACTTAGCCTAGGTCATCTTAGTTGTCAACTCTTAAAAAAGAGTGACATTATACTCCCCATTTCTCTTCCAGAGTTTGTAAAATTTCCAGAATAATTTGAATAGTGCCCAGCTCAATTGCCTACTTTCCTCCGTAATTTCCTCTCTAATTGTTTTCGCCCATCAGAACCTGTTCAGAAACTGGCCTTGGTGGCTCACGCCTTTAATCCCAGCACTCCAGAGGTAGAGGCAGGTGTATCTCCACGAGTTCAAAGCCAACCTGGTCTACATAGCAAGTTCAGGCCAGCCAGAACTACACAATAAGGTGAGACCCTGTTTCAAAAACAAAGAATAGAAACAAACTCTTCAAAACAAAGCTCTGATTGGGGCTGGTTCTCTTATTAAAGGTGGTAGTGTGAAAATAGTCTAATGATTAAGTCTATGTAAGTTCTTGTGCTCTTTGGTACTAGACATTTTTGGCCGGTGCTTTCCGGAGTCACATCATAGATTTACACCTATGAATAATCTATAAAGTCACGAAGGCGCCCCAGGCGTGCACTTCAATTAACCACTTATTTTAATCTTATAAACAGGATTAATTTAGGTACCGGGTATAAGCATGCTTAGGTATCATCCATTTGTGAATTGTATCTGCAGAGTAATTCGGACAGCTGGCCCTGGTTAAGACACAGCAGGCTGAAATACTTGTCAAATCCAATGAAAGGCCAATTGAAAAATGAAAAGCTGCCCTGGTCGGGCTCTTTCACTGCGCTCTGGGAGTGGGGACTGCAGCTCTGTTACTTCTCCATCTACTTTCCCCAGCACAAAGAACCACGCGAACACCGACGGCCTGGGGGCGTTGGCGACGGAATTCCAGTGTGCACTCGGAGGCCCCGCGACCGCTTCGGAGGGTTTCTAAGCCCTGAGCTCCCCGTTATCCGCTGGGGTCGAGAGGATGCGCTCCGTGGAGGCTGACTCCCGACTGTGTCGGACAGTCAGCAAGCGGAGGGGAAGCTGATCGGAGCACCCCGAGGGCGCAGACAGGAACGGGGGGGACCACGGCAGGAGCCGGCCGGCCAGAGACCAGGCGAGGCCCAGGACGAGGACCAGCCCGCCGAGGCCGCGCCTCCTCGGCCCGGGGCCCCGCCCCCGGCCCCGCCCCTTCCCGGGCTGCGCTCCTGCGCGCCCCGCCCGCGGGCGGAAGCGAGAGCGAGGCTGAACGCCTGACGTCAAGGCGACACCGCCAAACCTCGCCCAGAGTCAGGCGTGGAAAGCAGCCTGAGCGGCGGAGGCGGCGGCGGGCGGCGGCGGGCGGCGGCGGCAGAGACCGCCGTGGCGCCGGGAGCAGCGAGCCGAAGGGAACGCGGAGCGACAGCGACGGCGGGGACCCGGTGACAGCGCGAGAGGTTAGCGGAGCGCGTGCGTGGCGGCGGGGCTGGCGCGGGCCGGCTGGAGGGGGCCGATGGGGGGCCGCGCGGGCCGGGCGGGGCGGCCGGGGTGAGGGGAAGCTTGCACGGCGGCGACGGTGGCCCGGGCGCGCGGCAGGTGGCTGCGGGGTCCCCCCCGCGAACCCCTCGCTTCAGCGGGCGAGCCGCCTCGGAGCGGCCGGGGAGGAACCTCAGCCGCGGCGGGGAGCAGCGCGCTTTGCGGAAGGGGTCAAATGTCTGAAATATGGCGGAGGAAGTGAGCGCCCGAGGAACCCCCAGCCGCCGCCCGCGGCACCGCAGCCTTCCTCGCCGCGCCCCGATCCCCGATCCCCGCCGCGGGGTGGGTGGAAGTTAGAGCGGAAACCAGAAAGTTGTCCTTTGCGGACGCCCGGGGTTTCTCCCAGCTCCGGCCCGGGCGGAGTAGCGTTGATGGGGGTGGGGGGACCACTCCCCGGCGCCCCGCGGGCTCGAGCCTGACAGGGAAAAAGTTTGCCCGGATCGTGGCTGGCTTGCTTCATTTGTTGCGGGAAGTGGCCGAAGGAAGGCAAGGGAGCGAGCCCCACCTAGTCTGGCAGCCGCCACGGTGCAGAGACAGAGAAAAAAATGTTAAAGGGGCCTTTCCCTTCGTCAGCAAGAGGAAATCTCTTTTCTCTCTTGCAGAGAGAAAATCCAGGAAGTCTGTCCTCTTCTCCTTTTTTCGCCATCTCTATATGTCTGATTCTGAAACTGACTTATCAGCGCCCTGAATTTTCTTTGAAACTACTCCCAGGGAACTGGGCCCTCCGGATTTTCCATGGGGTGGAGGAAGAAAGATCTTCCCTTCGGAGTTTGAGCGGATGGGCTTGCTTTCCTTTCGCTTGCTCCCTCCCACCCTCCCATACTTCAGAAAGACATTTTGGCCCCGCGACTCCTGACTGGTGTCAATACAAGCACTTCTTTATTACAGAAGTGGGAAATCGCATTTTTACTGAGTTGAAAATTGACATTAAGGTGAAGGCTGGACTTTTAATATTTTAAATTAATATTTAAATTGTTGAAGGTTTGCTTTGCTGACAGTGTGTATTGATATAGACTGAGTGCTTCTAACTTGTAAATTCATTTTTTCAGTTTTCTTTTGTATAATTAGAACGTTGTTAAGACTTGCCTAAAAGGAATTTCTCTTAGCAAGAAGTAACTTAATTGAATGGAGAGATTCTTCTCGTTTAAAGCTCTTATCATTCTAAGAGCTAACTTGGAATCTACGCATTAAGTCCTTATAGAGTCATGGGACTTTTTAAGGGCTGGAAAGGGACTATTTAAATCTGGTCCCACCCTGTCATTTTGTGGAGGAGGAAACTGAGGCCTAGAACAGGTAAGATAACCTGAGTCTGCTGATTTGTAAGGCAGTGGTTTATCCATAAAAGAACCCACAGGACGAAATGTGGCATTGAATGGTGAGTTAAATCTTGCAAATCTTTTTAGTCCTATTATCCGCTCCTCTCCAAGCTAGAGCGCCTTGGTTAGCTAAGTGTGGATAATGGCGTGGATGGTGTCGTCCCCAAGTTTAAGTTAGAGGAAGTTAATACTCTGGGGAGGAAATAATTTTTACTTAAAGACACGGACTCCCTAATGATGGTCTTGTTTGAGCTTATCCACACTTTTAATCTCTGTAGTGCACTATGTTCCCTTGTACTCTCTTGTTGACATTCTCGGTAGTTTAATAACCTTATCTGTGGAAGGCACAAAGTAAATTGCTGAAGGACATACAGCTATTTGGGTTTCATGTGCCTGGTATCAGAAGACTGCTGGAGGACGCAGTGCTAAGCTGTAGTTCGGGGCGCGGAGATGACGGCCACGTCTTTCCCCTTTTTCTAACTTATCACTCTTCCTCTCAGTGGCTTGTATCACTTCCTAACTTCTGTTACTGCTGTGTATTTTTATCTATTCTACCGAACTGTAAAGTCCAAGGACAGAATATATTCTTTTGTGTACCTCAAATGACTAGTGTGTTGCTGTTACATAGATTCTCTCAATGGAAGTTAAGTGGAGTTAAATGAAAACATCACAAAGATAGGAATTAATTCTGTCATATGTATTCTTAGTTCCTCGGATTTTACCTGAGCACTAGTGATGTTTGGGACTTAAATTTAGAGGAATTAAATGGAAAATTCAAAGAGACTGAAGAGCACAGTGTAACTTTGAAAAAGAATTACTTGTACATTGTGTTTGGGCTCACTCACTTTACAAATTGATCATCATTTTATCATTGGTCATTTATAATGATTCCAGTGTTTCCTTTTGACCTACAGAGAAAGTGAGCCCTCCCTCGTGAGCAGTTTGCAGCTGTAATCTCAGCAGTTCAGAGGTTGAGGCAGAATGATTGCCGTACATTAAAGGCCTGGACTAATGAAACCTTTATAAGTAAATACATAAATAACTTAATCTACGTTTATGGAGATCTTTGAAAGATTTTGCCTATGCAGAGTTTGATGACATGTAACTGTACGTGCAGTTTTAAGTGTAAAGTCTAAAATTGGGATCGAAATCTCATGTTTAGCGCTCTTTGCTTTTTGTTTAGGCGCTTTGATAAATATTTATTGAATGAAATTAACTTGTGAAATAAGATCTGAGAAAACTTAGCAGAGTTTACCTCTCTCCTCCCCCAAAGTGTGGTTTGCATCTGGCGTTTTATTGTTGACTGTCAAGGAGATGTTACTGACTTCACGTGTGTGCTGTAATACATTTTCAGGGGTAGATGTTAATATATAATGTTTAGATGTGAACTGCTACAAGGTTAGTTTAGTGTTTCTGCTCTAGTCCACGGCTATCTCTATAGCAATGATGTCATGTCATCACTGTAGAGTTCGAACAAATCCGTCTTTCTGCTGGGGATGTGGCTTGGTGATGAGAGGTCCAATCTCTCACTGAAAATAGCAATTACTCTTCAGTTGTCCAAGGCTTGTTATAAAGTCATAACTAAATATACTTGGTGTTTTTTGACCTGGTTTGTCTATGAAGGATGTGTGTGTTGTTTTGTTTCTATATTTTCTTTGTTTTCTCATTTTTGTGGACATAGATTAGGCTGACGTTTGTACTGTTTGTCTTTTCAAACTGAACTTTTTTTTAATAAGAACAATGTCTTAAACCATGGCTTGATGCATTGTAATACTAGACAAAATTTTTATTGAGCATTGTGCTGTCTCGTACTGAAAGTTGAATCTTTTCAGTAATGGTAGATGTTTCGCACTAGTGTTGAAAGGTTCTGATTAGCAGGCTGAGGGCTGAAGTCTTGAAATTAGTTCTTTAGAAATCTCAAGGATACAGTGGAAACAGTAACTGCAAAGAGTAGAATGAAGGGCTGGAGATGGCCAGGGGTCAAGAGTGCTTGCTGCTTTTGACCTGAATTGGATTCCTGCTGCCTCCCGACCACCTCTCTACCTCTAGCTGCTGGGGCACCACAGCCTCCTTCTGGGCTCACAGATGCCCACCTACCGGTTGTACTTCTCACACACCTGTGCTCAGGCACACACACAGAAGAAAAAGAGAAGCTAGGAGGAACTTACTCATTTATAGTAAAAGTGGGACTTGCTTTATAATTTGTTGTCCTTTGTGTGAACTCACTTGACTGGATTCTAAGATCAGTCCTTTAGCAGTAGAGTTTCTAGTTTGTAAAGTTAATCAGGATTTTTTTTTGCCTCCTTAAAATAACAGAATTTTAGAATTCATGGGGATAAAGGATGTTACTTATTTCCCACACTTCATGAGCACTGCTGTGCTTACTCCTAATGTTCAGATTGAGGGTACACAGCAGCTTATTAAGCTTCCAGAGAGTCCTAAAACTTACAAAGAAAGAAATGAAAGTTTAGGGGTATATGGTTTTATAATTGCTTTTAAATTCTCTCAGAATATTTGCAACAGGAATTGCAAATTTTCATTCTTGTTTTTATTATACAAAAGGATAATAATATTCTGGAATATCATTTGTTGTACTTAAAATTGGTTCCATTCAAGGTGCTTGAATAGTGGACACACACTCATTTCTAGGTGATGGGTATCATTCTCTAACTACAGCCTGAGTTTGACTTTTTACTGATTCCTAAGGCTTCTGGGTGTTAACTAGTGTTTCATATCTTTATAGTTGTGCTACTTTACAGCAGTGAGACTCTTCCGTCTAAGCTAGGTCGGGACTCAGGAGGTAACTTCTGGGTGAACTGTTTCAGGGATGGGGGTTACAGATGGATAGCCTGCTGGGGATGTTAGAGGGAGAGCATCACAGAGTGATCTAAAATTTATCTCAGCAACTATATATTTATACAATTTGTTTTTCCCAGCTGTGTGTGGTGATCTGTACCTGTAACCCCAGCATTTGAGGAGGCACAGGAAGGGCAATCCTTCTGTCAGCCTTTGCTGCACAGCAAGTTCCAGGCTAACCTGGGCTATGTTTTCCTTTACTTCAGCCATAGCTGTTTTGAAAGTAAAAAGGGAATTGATTGCCTCACTGGTGGGCTATCTCTCCCACCTGTGGTTTTCCTTGTTGTCTTGTGCGATAGGAAAACAATAGAAAGCCCTGTTCTGCCCACTTAGAGTTTCAAGTGGACTCGGGAGGACATAGGAAGTAGTAGCTACAACTGGGCTCTAATTGCCGGTCTTCTGAAGTTTATCCTCATACATTAGAATATATTTTTCATAGTCATCATCATCATCATCACTATTGGGAGGACTCAAACCTAGGGCTTTGCACGCTGGACAGAGTACTACAGAGCTACATCCCCAGCCCTTTGGAATCACTTTGTAGTAAATTCAGGGATTCTCTAAGCTAATAAAATTAGAGGTCTCGGTAAAAAAGGAACAGTATAGACACAGACTACTACTGTGTTACAGATACAACATCTATGATTTTGAGGTAATGAATTAACTTCTCAGTGATACAACTCTGCATCCCTACTGTACAGGTAGGAAGGGGTCAGGACAAGGTGTATGTGGACCTCTACTCTTAGAGTTTCTCTAGTTTGGAGATGCTGCACATTTGTATTGCTAAGATTGGCTGAGTTTTCAAGTGTTCGGCTTTACAGGTTTGGTTACAATATTTGCCGTACAGAGGATAAGAAGAACAACACGGTGTGGTGTACAGTCTCTGCACCGCTCCGGCGCTCTGGGAAACTCACCGTTCCACTCAAGATGACATGCAGATGTCGGACTTTACCTGAGGAAAGTCTCCTTTGTAAATGTTTTACAAATCGTAGGACACACTCGTGTCATGCGAATTCTTCAGGGCATCTGTTCTCTAGCATTAGTTAGCATTCTCCAGGAGATCTGAGTGAAGGGTTGTGGAGCCATTGTTCTGCTTTTGAGAAAAGGTCTTACTGTGTTCCCGCTCTGTCCTCCTGCTTCAGCTTTGAGGTGGCCGAGATGACTTGTGCGTCCCAGACTTGAGGAGCTTTCAGTAGGAATTGTTTTGCTCAGTGGTTCTCAGAGTATGATCCAAGAGACTCTGCAGATCTGTAGATGTGCTTGGGGAGTCGGCAGGAACAAAGCTGTTAGTTACATCAATAATGCAAAGACATCCTTTGCCCTTTCTACTGTATTGACATTTATTTCTATGATGCAAGACCAGTGGCAAGCATGGCTGGAGGGAAGCGGATTAGAGCTCTGGCATATCCTTCACTGCCCTGACTGTTTAAAAGGAAGAAAAAGTTCCACCTAAATGTTCTAAAGATGAATTAGGTCTTCCCTGGGTACAGGTCTTTTTAATATGACAAATAGAATGTTTGAAACATGATGGTTTCCCTCTGAAGCTAGTGATTGACCCCAAGAAAAGTGACTCTCATGAGCCAAACCAGTTACTTGCTTTTAGATTCATTATGTTTACCTGCTTGTTTGTGTGCTGGTTGCCCTCAGAGGTCAGAAGTGGGTGGGTCTTCTGTAACTGGAGCTGTAGCAGGTTGGTTGTGAGCGCCAGCTGGGTGTTGGGAATTGAACCTGGGTTCTCTGCAGGAGCAATAAGTGCTTTTATTGCTGAGCCATCTCTGCCGTTCCCAGAACCACTCACTTTTTTTTTTCCGAGACAGGGTTTCTCTGTAGCTTTGAAGCCTGTCTTGGAACTAACTCTTTTAGACCTCGAACTCACAGAGATCCTCCTGCTTCTGTCTCCTGAGTGCTGGGATTAAAGGCGTGCACCACTCACTTTTTAAAGGAAAAAGTTTGGCTTTAGAAAAAAAATTCCTCATCACGGGAGACAGTCCAGCTGAGAGTTAGGTACAACTTATCTTAAAGCCCAAAGGCTTGACCTACATCTTATATTGTGGAAAATTAAATATGAAACTTTGAATTAAAAAAAAGAATGCCTGTAATCTAGGCGTTGATGGCACATGCCTTTAATACCTTTAATACCAGCAGGCAGATGGATCTCTTGAGTTCCAGGCCAGCCTGTTATATATATATGAGCTCCAATACAGCTAGGCTGCTAAGCAGAGAAAAAAACCCTATCCCCCCCCCCCCAAAAAAGGAAGAAAATAAAAAAAAAGAATGCTTGATAAATATTCAAATTCAGAGTTAGTATTAAGCTTTTTTAAAAGATTTTAATTGTTTTGTGTGTCTGATGTCTGTGTGCCACATGTGTTCAGTACCCATGGTGGCCAGAAGAGGGCACCTGAGACTGAAGTCACAAACCGGTCTGGGTGCTGGGAATTGAAGCCCAGACCTCTGGAAGTACAGCAGTGCTCGTAACTGTTGAGCCATTACTCCAGCCCTCTGACATTCTGTTGAAAACAGCAAGCGTGCTTGTTGTCCTAAGGACAATTGTAGCCGTATCTCTGGATGATTATAAATAGCTCTTAAGCAAAAATTAGGATTTTGGAAAGCTTTTCTGGGTACTGGGCCCTTCATACTTGACAGCAGCCTCTTAGTACTGTGGGGAACGTCTTTCTTTGAACATAAGGAACATTTGAAAGAGTACACAATGGAATGAGTCATTACTTGATGATTTGTTTAACTATATAGCCAGTGTGTTCAAAGTGACCAGCTCTAGATACTGTAAGAAGTCTTAAGTGCCGTGGCCTTGTTTCTGAATGTTTGCTAATACAGAATTGGGTTAGATGTAGTTTCTTTGCAGGTTTCTCTAGGCAGTCCATTATTTTTGATCACATAAATTCAGATAATTATTTGGTATGTCCAAATTACCTTTTGGAAAAATGCTGTTTCTTTTTCCTGTTTACTTAGGAACAATCATAGCAATCTTGTTAAACAGTGAAATTTTAGGTTTTTGTAGTAGCCTAGATCTAGCTCTATTAGCTAGTTTCAGACCATGAAAGTAGGTAGAAAGGTGGATGGGTAGGTGGTGGGTGCTCCGTGAGCCAGTCTTCTTAACCAAAGGTCTAAAGTGGGAGGATCCCAAGATGTCCAGGATCTTCGACTCTCATCTCAGAGTAGAAGATCAGAGGATGTCTTTGATTTGGAGCCAGCTCACTACTGACTAGCAGGGTGGGCTAGCCTGGGAAAGTTACAGATCCTGACCTCTTGCTATCTATTTAAACTACAAAGGAACAGACTGGGGTATTCTACCATGCTTTCACAGAAAGTGGTATCTTGTTTTTTCCACATGAATAATCTTGCCAATGCAAGGCCTCAAAAAAGCTGATTAATAGGGGCAGCAAGATGGTTAAAGCTCCATCTACCAAACCTGATGACTAAGAGACTTGGAGCCCGTGTGGTGGGAGGAGAGAACTGACTCCTAGAGGTTGTCCTTAGACCTTCACATGTGCACACGTGTGTGCGTGCACATAAATACACACAAACTAGAATTTAGTAAAAGGTGCTCAGCTGATATGTCCAGATAGTGGTCATGTAGAGGGACCTAGGAGGGTTCAGTTCCTAGCAGCTGTCTGTAACTCCAGCTTCAGAGGCCTGATGATTTGGTCTGCACAATACTTCACCACAGACACATAACTAAAAAATAAATTGGTTAAAAAAACCCTGCCTTGTTCCTTTCCCCGGAACCTTTAGTAGAAGGCAGGTTTACATGATCTGAAGAGAAACCAAGCTATTGAACAGCACTCTTTAAACAGATGGGGTTAGCTTAGGGAAGGAATGGGTGTGTGGTGTGCGGTGCCCACTTAAGGGGTTAAGTGCTAAAGGGCTTCTGCCTACAGGAGCTAATCCCAGCGGGGGAGGAAAGTTCCAGGAGCTTTGGTGCTTCTCAGTTAAGTAATTAACTGCTCAGCTGTTCTAACGGTTCTGAACTGGGGAACATACTGAGATCATATTTTATGGCCAGGACATCCAAGTTCATCACAGGTTGCCACTAAATACTGTCCTGCACTATAGTTATTAACTAAAAACTGGGTAAAATTTCTTCCGTTTTAGCTATTTTATGTATTTTTGGTTTTCTCCCCATGAGCTCCCTCACTTCAATCATAGGCTTTAGTGGCTTTTTTTATTATGTTATGTGTGTGTGCACGCACGCATGTATATGCCGTTTACTTTGTTTTTAAGGTTTTGGGGCTTTTGAGGTTTGAGGCAGAGACTGGCCTTAAACTGAAAATCCCCTGCCTCGGCTTCCTGGTGGAATTACAGCTGTGCACCACCATGGAAGGCCTTTTGCTAGCTTTTAATGACAGAAAAAGAATTTATACTATCTCTCTGGGGTGCGAAATGTTACTGTTTTGGTTGTTTTGTTTTGAGATGGTGAGTAAGAGACTTCACTGACCTTGAATTTATGGCTGTCCTGCCTCAGCCTCCTGAGTGCTCAGGTTGTAGATTTGTGTCATTGAGAAGAAAATGATGCCCTTCATCAGCCATGAAGGGCAGGAGAGGGGGCACGGAGTACTAGGAGGAGAGCAGGGTGCAGAAGGCTTGTGTGTGAGCGGGCGGGGCTGCTCTGCCTCAACAGAAGTGGTAGGGCTGCTGGTAAAGGCTGCGCTGCTTGGTTTCCCACGGAGGGTCCTGTGCAGATAGTAACTCTCCGCCACCTGAGAAGATGGTGTTGAGTTTTCTCACTGCACACTAGAGTTGACAGTGCTTTGCTCCCCAGCAGAACCTCCTGGACAGTAAACACCCAGGTGTCCACATTGTCCTTTATGTTTTAGATGATTCTTTGGAGCATAAGGATAAATCAGAGAAATTACATACTTCCTTTTTGTTTATTAAGACTATGTCTCACTGTGTAGCCAAAGCCCAGGCTGATCTCCAACTTGTCATCCTCCTGCCTGAGCCCGTCCATTATCATTGCCCCAGCGCTGCCGTTACAGAAGTGTTGTGTGTCTTAGGTACTTGTCAACCTTTGGTTCTGTCCTTTGTTTTTATTGTGTTTGGTTTGACATAGGGCCAGGCTGCCCTTCAATTTGACAGTTTTCCTGCCATGTGCATTCCTATGGACTTGGCTGCTGTGGTTTAGTGGTGTTGATGTTGATTTGTCTGAGGTTTCAGTTCTCTTGGAACTATGAATGTTGTTGACCCTTCTCTGGGAGCTTATTTTCCACTGAGGCCTTTTCTGGGCTCTCAAAGGGTTTTTAATGTCAATCAGATCTAATCTTTGTGTTTTAATATTTATATGTATGTGCCTGTGTGTATATGTGTGAACCATGTGTGTGCAGGTGCCGCAGATATCAGAAGGGGGGGGCAGAGTCTGTTAAGCGGAATTACAGACAGTTGTGAGCCACCCAATGTAGGTGCTGGAACTTGGGTCCTCATTATGTAGCCTTGGGTGGACCTCAGTAGTGAACCAGGCTGACCTTGAACTCACAGAGCTCCTCTTTAGCTTCCTCAGTTCTGGGATTAAAAGTGCATATTGCCATGCCCAACTTGGATGCCTTGTTTCTACACATCTGGCTACGTGTTATTGAGAGCTAATTATTCACAGTTTTTGCGTGTTAGGATTGAAATAAATAATTTTATACAGAAGGTTTTAGCAAAGGTAGAATATTAATCACAAAAATGTTAACAAATACCCAGTTAGTAATACAAGTGTTTTTGGAGCCAGAATTGGCAGGTCTTAGCTGTTAGAGCTAGAGAAGATGGTAGAAATGAAGAGGAATTGAGCAAAATATTATATGGTGGGTAGGTTTTAGATTAGTAGTGAGCCACAGTGAGCAACAATACAGTTTCTCCAACAGGCTTTATGCTGGTGGGTGTTTGTGAAATGGACAGTAGGGTCCAGCAAGACAACCTAACTCCTGAAAGTTGTCCTCTGACCTCCATACACAGACACAGTAGTCCAAAACAAATGAACTGAGTAGATGCTGCCCTGCTCTAATAGACTCTGTGAAATGGGTTGTAAGACGATACTAACCTTCCGCTACAGCCCTGTTGGTGGGTATCTTCGCATTGAGACGTGGGTGTTTCTTTTCTAGTGCGGTGAGGATGATAAAGTACTGTCCATGTAAGTCACACTTAACGGGTTCAATAAAACGAAGAAATAGACTCACACCAGTGTTCAGGCAAGTGCAAGGAATTTATAACAAACCAGGTTTTCCACTGGATCAGATATAAGACTCAGTATTCATTAGATTATTTACAGATTCAAAAATTTTTAAGATGGCTTAGAAAGTTTTTGTTAGTAATGTCTTCTCTGAAAAAGACATTAGAATATGGAACTCTTTCAAGCAACTGAAATAGTCTGCTGGAAATTCGGGCTGACTAGAAGTCAGTGGTGGGTGTCTTCCTCGACCCCTCTCTAGAGAGAAAACCACAGGGTACTCCTGCCTCAGGGAGGACCCCTATGGAGGAAGGTGAGAACCGACTCCTTCCCAAAGTTGTTCTCTGACCTCCACATGCAAATCTTGTTGCATGTGTTCTTGAGGTGCAGCGTGCGCATGTGCACACACACACACACACACACACACTGTAAGTGTAGTAGAATTTTTCTTAGATCCCCGATGTGGGGCTGGAGAAATGGCTTGTCAGTTAAGAGTGCTTGTTGCTCTTATTAGAAAACCCATATTTAATTCCCAGTACCCACATGGTAGTTTGCAACCATTGATAACTAATTCCAGGGCATCTGATACCTTTTCTGACCCCCTTAGGCACCAGGCATGCAGGTGGTGAAGGCATTATGAAGGCAAACACTTGTGACCATAAATAAGTAAATCTAAAAAAGATTTTATTTTATTAAATCCCTGATGGAACCACCTGGTATAGTGACAGGAAGAAGTAAATAGCTGAAGTGGATACTCTGAAATGCAGCATTGCTAACAGGAAGTGTCTGCCCACTTTTTCTGTTTTCTCAGTGTGTTCTGCTGGCTGTAATAGACTAATTAGGATCTAGACTTTTTACTTGGTAAATACGCTAATATTAAAAATATGCTGACATGTATGCATGTGATTGGGGAGAATAGTAATTTTGTCTCAAATTTAGCAGGAAATGGACACTTTAAAGATACCTTTTAAAAGAATCATCTCTTTATTTATGTCTGAATGTTTGCTGGCCTATATGTATGTGCATAGTGTAATGTGTCTGGTGCCCTCGGAAGCCAGAAGAGGGAAGCAGATCCTCTAGAAAGGGAGTTACAGATGGTTGGGAGCCACCATGTGGGTGCTGGGAGCCGAGCCTGGTCTTCTGCACTGAGCTGGCTCTCCATCCCCGAGCTGCATTCTGTTGACCTAGTAATCACGTGAGTAAGCAAGCAGGTATTATGTGACAGCGGAAAAGAAACATTCTTTATGTCCCCAGTGACATACGATGCCCCTTTGTTTCTCTAAGTGCCCTTTAAAAGGCGTCTTGAGTAAACTAGAAATACAGAAGTGTTACATTTATCAAGCCAATGTGGACAGGAAATGGATAGCATAAGCTGCCGATTAGATGAAATTTTTGGTTTTTCAAGACAGGGTTTCTCTGTGGCTTTTTGGAGCCTGTCCTGGAACTTGCTCTGTAGACCAGGCTGGTCTCGAACTCACAGAGATCCGCCTGCCTCTGCCTCCCGAGTGCTGGGATTAAAGGTGTGCGCCACCATCGCCCGGCTCCTCTGCTTTTTGTTTCTTAGTTCTGCACTTTTGGCAGATTGAACCAGGGAATTTCCATTAGGAGTATGTTGGTCTTAAAGTTTCCTATGTGGTATGTAATTGTGCAAACTTGACTCCACAACCTAAAATCGAGGCATTCTCTTGGCTTCTTGGTGCTTTGGGGGCATTCGTCATACGAAGCAAGCCATTTGCTCCTAGTTAGGTGGCCAGGGGAAATGAAATAATTGTTTGTAGACTCGTGGAAGATGCTGGTTGTAGTTCTCATTTCAGCCTTACGCTGAAACAGATTTTAAATGGTGTTCTTAAAAGTTTATCTATCCTTGTGTGAGGTAAAAACTAGGTATTTATATTAGCAAATTTCGTGTGGTGTTTTCTAATCGCAAAAATTGGGAGTGATGTGTTCAAAGATCCCTACTCCCTACTCCTAACTCATAAATATATTAGTACTGATAGCCTGATGTCCCCTAGGATCTCCAAACTGGATTTAGTAGTTGCTTCAAATATGTGAGTGCACGTCTGTTCGCCAGTGTCCCAAGGATGTCTTTATGGTGATGAGCAGTTACTCAAAATTCTGCACCTTTGACAGTAGCATTAAATTAGGTACCTCAAGGACTATAATGGGCTTTCTCCCCCCCTCCCCACAAGACTTAATGTAAGCTTAAATATGAATGGTTATTTAAGTTATAGAAGAACTGATAGATGGAGATCTGAGGAATTAGGACCACCGCTTTGCAAAGCAAACCATAGTTCATGCTGTCTGTTGGACAAGTTTCCATCTTGATTTGCAGAAGTTTCCTTCCTGTTGTTCCTAAACCGCAGTAGACCTTCCAAGTAAGAACATACTCTTCCCTTGGTTCCTGTGAGTGCGCATTGCTCTCACACTCAGTACATAGACGTTTGAGCTGAACACCAATTTGCCACCACTACAGTGATATGCAGAATCTCCTCTCGTCTCTTTCAGGGTCTCACCGCCTGTAAGGCAGTGGTTCTCAACCCGTGGTCGCAAGCCCTTTGGGGGTACATATTTCAGATATTTACAGTTCATAGCAGTAGCAAAATTATAGTTACAAAGGAGCAACAAAAATAACTTTATAGTTGGGGTCACTACAACATGAGGAACCATATTAAAGAGTTTCAGCATTAGGAAGCTTGAGAGCCACTGCTGTAGGGCCTAAGTCTGGTGAGCCCCGGTAATGGACAAGATAATAATGTAGGCTTTGTTGACATGCTGCCCTCATCGGGGCCATTCAGTTCTGCCATTTTTGCCTGGTGATAACCACAGATGAGACACTGAGTGAGCATGACCTCATTACAGATGGTTGTGAGCCACCATGTGGTTGCTGGGAATTGAACTCAGGACCTTTGGAAGAGCAGGCAATGCTCTTAACCACTGAGCCATCTCAGTTAAGTTGTTTTTAAACACAGCCAGCAGCTACTGGAGATGCAGCAAGTCCTAGGACCCATCCCTCAGTGTCTTTTCTGTTCCAGGCTATGCTTTCACTTTTAGTTCTACAGTAATGAACGTGACACATGATCCTAGGCCACAGGCTATTTACTTACGTCTTAACTTTGTTTGAGTGCATCTGGACAGATTCAAGACACACGGCCTGAAGGAAATTTTATCCAATATTCAGTTCATTCTTTTGTTTATTTGTTTTGTTTGGGCAACAGGGTCTTACTATGTAGTCCTAACTGCCTGGAACTGAAAAAGATCCTCCTGCCTCTGCTTTCTGAATGCTTAGATTAAAAATCATGCACCACTATGGCTAGCCTCCAAGGTAGCTTCAGATGAGGTGGGAAGCCTGCCACTGCATGTGAGACCTTAGGCGAGTATAGTAGGTGCTGTGGTCTGTGATGGTGTAACTCACCACAGCTCAGTGTGCTTTCGCCGTCAGCGTCTGTGTGTCAGGAAAATAGCCTCCATGTGTGCATCTGGTGTTATGTTCTTTGTACAATCAAGCCAAATAATACTGTTGATAAAGCTGAAACACCAGTTTTCTTACGGTTCCTTTTATATGGTATATTGTTTATGGTACATTACTTTGGTTTTCATCATAAAATGGGTTTTGTTTCCAGCCAAGGCTCACATTAAAAGCAGCCCACATACTAACCTTACTAGGAGCACATATTGCTCTAGGTGTGGCATTCGTGGCCTCCTGTTACTGACAGCTCGGTTTTTAAGTGTCTTCCGTTTTCTCAGCATGGCCTCTACCCTCAGATTGTCTAGTGTGTTGCTCCTGAGTCAGAGCCCCTGAGCACTTTTCACAGGGGAGTTTTCCTGTCTCCCTGAAAATACTTTGCGCTTTGCTGTTTCTTTCCTCTCCCTGTGTATCCTGTGCGCTCTGAAGAGTTCTAATTCCATGTTGGACTTCCTCTGCTACCTTCTCTTTAAAGCAATTCCTGATTTCCATTTGAAGTCTCATCAGACTTTGTGTCGCTCATAATATATGCCCCTCCCTCTTTGGTGGCGCTATGGCTTGAACCCAAAGCCCTAACACTAGCCTATAATCAAGCAGTGAGCCACATCCCCAAACTGTTTTCTGTGTTTCTTGTCTTTTCCTGCAAAGCTTCTTGGGGGCAAGTATGTTGTTCCCCTTTATAATTAAGAAATACGAGATGAAGCAGATGCCTATCACGATTGACTTCCTTTATGCTGTAGCCATCTTTTCACGTGTCACTGTTAGTGCGCTTTCCACGGAAGTGTAACACCCAGGAAGTAGTGGTTGATTGTAGGGGCACTGGGGCACTCTGGCTTTTAGATTTCTAATGGAATATTTTAGATTCTTGAATGTTCAGATAAAGTACACTTAATCCGTTTACTCTCCCGTTTAATGGTCTGTTTACATGTTAGGTATATTCTGGTGGCTTTTCTAGGAAGTGTTGTTCCTCAGAATTCTTAGTTGGGAGCTGGCGGGTGATACTTCAGTCAAGTATGAAGCAGCCAGAAATTTCCCCTTCTTTCTTTCCATGGTGGCTTACTCATTGGCCACAGGCATACAGAGACTGTAAGTGGTGTCTAAGAGAATCTGTACCTACTCATTCCTCTGCCTGAATTGCCTTGTATGTGTTTCTGCCGTATCAGTCATAAAGTGACAAAGTTAATTTCACTCCTCACTAGCAGATATATGACGTAGAAAAAACTAGCTGCTAAAACCTTTGCAGATTATATCAGCAGATAAGACAAAGTTGGGACTAGAGAGCTCAGTGGTTAAAAGTCCTTGTGGTTCTTGGAGAGGGCTTGGGTCTAGTTCCTAACATCCACATGAAAGCTCACAACTGTCTGTACGTAACTCTTGTTCCAGGGCACCAGAACCCATGTGATGTGCATATACTCGGGCAAGCAAACATTCACACACACACACACACACACATAAAATAATAAATCCTGAAGAAAAAAGGACCAAGAAGGACATGACTGCTCTTAAACATGTGCTTACTACACCTGGTAGCCTTGTCAGAAGCAGAATCAGCACTTAAATATACTGATCCAAGTGTCCCGACTTACACCTGTAGTCTCGGAGCACCAGTGGTTAATTAAGGCAATGAGGATAAGGACTTAAGGCTAAGAAAGGCATGAGGCTCTGTAAGGGAGGAGAAAAGGTCTGGGCAGTGGTGTTGAACATCTTCAATCTCAGCACTCGAGAGGCAGAGACAGTCTCTTGAGTTCTGAGGCCAGCCTGGTCTACAGAGCAAGTTCCAGGACAGACAAGGCTACATAGCGAAACTCTGTCTCGAAAAAACAAAACAAGCCGGGCGGTATTGACACACGTCTTTAATCCCAGCACTCGGGAGGCAGAAACAGGCAGATCTCTGAGTTCTAGGCCAGCCTGGTCTATAGAGCTAGTTCCAGGACAGGCCTCAAAGCTACAGAGAAACCGTGTCTCGAAAAACAAAACAAAGAAAGAAAAAGAAAAGAAAGGAAGAGGCAAAAATAAAAAATATGCGTAGTGGTACATGCTTGTCATCCTAGTACTCCAGAGGCTAAAGCAGGAGGATAGAGTGTTTCAAGTCAGCTTGTCTCATACAAAAACATTTTATCCTCCTCTGGTCACAGAAATTCAAGTATATAACAGACTTGTGTATTTATTTAATCTTTCCTCTGTCATTCTTTGTCTGTGGAAAATGAGAAGTGTTTGCAAGATGGTGCAGTGGAGAACATAGAAGATACTCCGGCAAAATGAATCAGACTCAGTAATGGGAAAAGAGGGAAAAATCAGTGAGAATTACCTCCTTATAGACTAGTTCCTTTAGAATTGTATGCTTTTTGTTTTGTTTGTTTCTTGAGATATAATCTAATCCATACTGGCCTTAAACCCAAAATCCTCCTGTCTCTGCCTCCTACATAGTGAAATTACTGGCATGCCACCACATCGGTTGTAGCCAAAATAATGTATTTTAAAAGTCCATGTATGTTGGGGTAGCCATATGTGTGAGTCCAGGCGTGAGTGTGGCACGTCTCGACACATGGAGGCTGGAGAGCAGCGTTGGGTGTCAGTCCTCACCTTCCATCTCGTTTGAAACAGATTTCATTGTCAATTGCAGACTAGCCAGCCGGCAGTCCTTTGCTTCCTCCATCTTGTTATTACAGCACCGAGGTTACAGACGGTAGTAGCCACAGCTCCCAGCCTTTGGGTCACACCTAATTACCCACATGCCATCTCCCCAGCTCTGCCTTTAGAGTTCTTAGGTGTTTCAAGTTTCAAGCACTATAAACAGCCATCTATAGATAGACTTTTTTTTTTCTTTTTCATTTTTCGAGACAGGGTTTCTGAGTAGTTTTGGAGCCAGTCCTGGAACTCACTCTCTAGCCGAAGCTGGCCTTGAACTCAAAGAAATCTGCCTCCCTCTGCTTCCCAAGAGCTGGGATTAAATTAAAGGTGTGCGCCACCACTGCCCAGCTATATAGAGATAGGATTTCTAAAACTGGCAAATTAATATTTACCAACTACTTACTTACTGCCTTGTTCACTCGCTTAACATTTTGTGCAGTGCAAGTTATTTCATCTGAAACTTTAGACTCCAGAGGAGATTCTGTTAGTCCGATTTTCTGATAAGGAAACGATACACAGAGAAAGGTCAAGTAGCATGGCGGAGGTCATGCCCCATCCAGACAGTCGAGTCTTAACTGTTGCTGCATTGTTCCAGTATATCATACAATTAAGTATATTCCAGTTATCAGAATTATACTCCGCAAATAGCATGTTTTGAGTGAAAATGCTCACCTGTAGAATTTACACCTGAATCTAACAAAAGAAAAAAAAGATTTTTGTTTTTGCTTGGTTGGTTTGGTTTTAGTTACTGCCTGGCTTACCTAGCACTCACCTGAGAAGTCCTGTAAGAGATTGGCCTTTTGTATTTGTCAGGTTGTTGATAATTGCTGTGCTCTGGTTAGTGTATTTCTTATGATCACGTACTGAGCGAAAAGATGGCTACTGTAATAAAACTGGAAAACGTGTTGATTTTGTTACTGAATATATGTCAGTGGAAGATTTGGCAGGATCGATTGGGATAAGCTTTATTTACTGGAACTATTAATACCCATGAAAAGGGCAGGGGAGACTGTCTCCCCTATTTGAAATATTAAAATGGTCAGAATAGACAGAATGCTATAAGCAGCTTCCTACTGGGTTGTTGCTTTGTTTGTTGTGTTTTTTGTGTTGTGAGACAACCTCACTCTGCAGCCCACGGGAGCCACAAACTCACACCAGTCCTCCTTGCCTCAGCCTCCCAGGGCTGAGATTTCATGGCTAGAAGTTTTCTTTTTGATGGGAATTTGGGCCTCTTTTTTTCCTTGAAAATAATTTTAAAATCTGCTCAGGTCTGAGTTTCTACCATACCCAGCAGGTTAGGAATAAGACTGTGGGAAGAGAGCGGAGAGCTTGGTGATGAGACGCTACTTTGGGAGTTGGAGGCGGGAAGAAGTCAGGCCCCTCACTTGCAGACCTTGTTCAGTGGGAGAAGCCCTGTCGCTTGACTTGAGGAACTAGTAGTTAAGGGTTTCACATAGCCCTGATAATTGAGGAGGAGAGTGAGAACTAAACAGCTTGAGGGTAAGAAAACTGCTTGTTACCAGCATTGGGTGGGGGGGGGGGGGGAGTTTGTGACTCTTTGACATAGTGTTTTCACTGGGAGAATGTCAGGCCTTTCAAATGGAGAAATGGCTCAGTCGTTAGGAATCAGGTTCTTGCAGAGGACCTGATTTCAGTTCCCAGCACCCACACCAGGAAGCTCACAACTGCCTTTAACTCCAGTTCCAGGGCATCTGACTTCCTCTGGCCTCATCGAGACACACACGTGTTTACATGAATAGACAACAATAGTAAATATTTTTTAAATGGTTGCTTTTCAGTTTTCAGACTCTTTTCCTGATGCACTTGGTGTATTTATTATAAAATTTAAGGAGTGAATTTGAATCTAAGGGTATACTGCACATACCTGCAGAACATGAAAGCTTTTGGTTTCAACACTGCTCCTGTTTTAGGGTGTTTCTTTTCCAACTAGACTAATTCCTGGAAGTCAAGTCTTTAACACCAAGATCTGTGTGATGCTTCTGCAGTTGGGATTCACGATATCTCTTAATACTAGATGTGAACAAAATGGGAGTTTATCTACTGTAAAAGGAAATAATTGGTTAACTTCTCAAAGCCTCAATACAGACTCTTTGTTGGAATTGTTTTGGTTAGGTTGGGTTGGGTTTCTTGATTGGTTAGTTCTTTTGTTTTATGTTGTTTTGGGCCGTGCTCACTGAGTGGCTGGCCTGAAACGCTGTTGTGTAGGTTGTGTAGTCCAGGCTATCCCACTGAGTCTGGTGTTCTGAAACAGGCTCTAGCTGTGTGACCCAGACAAGCTTCAGACTCACTGTGCTCCTGTCTCGGTGGCGTGTAGAGTAGAAGGGTGCGCGGCGAACTGCAGCACCCAGTGTGCTACTGAGCTATGCCCCAGCCTCTAGCTAAGCACTCGATTCCTTAGGTAATTTTAGACCACACACTAAACACCAAAATGATCCAGATCTTTGTTTCCTCTGGTTAGTGTTGGTAATGACTGTTGGTCAAGGCTTTTATCAGGAATGAGGTTCTTGTTTAAAATCTGTCCATCAACCCTGTGAAATTGGTTATAGTCTGTATGTCACAACTTAAGGTACATGTGTGACTTCCCTCTGGTAAATTACGTAGATAGCCAGTTCTGTGCTCCAGACTTCTGCATTTCATTTTCTGCCATCCTGAGCTAGAAATTAAAATGTCTAATGTA
Organism: Microtus pennsylvanicus; assembly: GCF_037038515.1. Classification (NCBI taxonomy): domain Eukaryota; kingdom Metazoa; phylum Chordata; class Mammalia; order Rodentia; family Cricetidae; genus Microtus; species Microtus pennsylvanicus. Next base: position 3,770,200 of record NC_134598.1, read on the forward strand.
TATAAAGAAAAGCAGCCACGTGACTCATTCACTGGCCTCACTTTGTTAAGGAAGTACCAAAAAATATCACTGGAGTTGTTTGAAATATAGTGTTGTTTATGATAGTTAAACATGGATCGGCCTTTTTTTTTTTAATTCACTTTATTTTTTCTTTTTTTTTTCAAGACAGGGTTTCTCTGTGGCTCTGGAGCCTGTCCTAAAACTAGCTCTTGTACACCAGGCTGACCTCGAACTCACCTGCCTACCCGATTGCTGGGATTAAAGGCGTGCACCACCACAACCTGGCTGCCTTTTTTTTTTTTAAGATGAAACTATTTACTTACTTTCCAAGATAATTTTATGATTCCTTTTTGTCTACATTCTATCAGAATTAAAGCATTCCTTTTTTTTTTTTTTTTTTGAGTGTGTATGTAGGGTGGCTGAAGAGATGGCTCTAGTGGTTAAGAGCACTGGCTGCTGCTCTTCCAGAGAATCTGGCTTCAATTCTCAGCACCCACACAGAAAATGCAGGAAAAACACCAATAAACATAAAAATAATAATAATAATTTTTTTAAAAAGAATGTGTATGTATAGGTTTCCATGGAGTCCACAGGGAACTGGAGCTGTAGGTGGTTGTGAGCTGCCGTGTGTGGGTGCTAGGAACGAAACTGGTCCTCTACAAGAACAGTGTACACTCTTACCCACATCTCTGCAGCCCCTAGTGAAGCGTTCTTAAAAATAGTTTCACAGTTTTTAAACAACATAATGTGATGACTTTTAAATTTCTTAGTTCACTTTTCTCCCCGTGTTTGGGGGACTTTTCCTTTATTTATTTATTTATTTAGGGGTCAAGGTCTCACATAACCAAGGCAGTCCTTGAACTAACTATATAGGGTGAGCTTGAACTTGTGGTCCTCCTCTTTTACCAGCAGAGTGCTAGGATTGTGAGCCTGGACCACCGAAAGCCACTTTTCTGGTGTTGTACTTTCATATATATATATATATATATATATATATATATATATATATGTAACCTCTTACACAGTCAGTATCTTCATTTGGGGTGGAAGTTGAAGATAAATGTATTTCCTGAGAAAGCCTCAATGCCCATTCCCTAATCTGAAATGAGAAGAAGGGCTTTCTCTGTATGAAGCATCCTGGAGATCAGTGGGCTACCAAGCCAAGAGGAAGAAGAACATGTAGACCTTTGTATCTTCCTTTGGTTGGGTACCCAGGAATCTCTATAATATTTGAGAAATATACAAAAGCATATTGGGAAGCGCTTTCTCATTATGTAGCCAGAGCCCACTTGTATTTGTATGCCTAAGTGTGTGTATGTGTGTGCTTGAAAGGCTGAAAGAGGGTGTCAGATCCCCTGGAACTGGAATTGCTAAGGGTGCTGGGAACTGTACTCGGGTCCTCTTTAAGAACATTCTTCCAGCCTCTGTTTTAAAAGGCATTTTATTCTAATTGTGCTTGTGCCAGTGGTGCTGTCTTGGAACTCTGTGTGGACCTGATTGTCCGGCCTGTCTTCTGAGGGTTTGAATAAAAGGTATGCACCATTACACCCAGCTCAAAAGAGAAAGAACAGATTATTGATGGACACAAGAATTGGATAAATCTGCCTTATTACACCAACGAGCATGACTAAATAGGATTGTAAGTTCAGAGCTAACCTGGCCTATATAGCAAGGGCTTTATTTAGTTAGTTAGTTAGTTCGTTAGTTGCCATTTTAAATTGTGACTAGTATATCCCTAAGGGAGATTAATAGGTTTCAGTTTGGGGAATATCGATCACCTATCTTGGTGCTTTTAACAGCTTTGTTATATAAGGGGCTAGCTAGGTTGGTAGAACTATGGTGTTCTAGAACATGTCTCAACAGATTCCTAAAGTCTGCAGCCCATTTCTGAGGCAGAAGGAAATGTAGCTTTGACAGTGTTTTCATGACATGAAAATATTACTACAATCAAGAAAACGTGCCTTGTAATAATTAAATGCTTTAAGTCTTAATGGGGGTATGGATTATATGGATGTTGGCATATATCAAAATTCATGTAATACTGAAGATCTACATGTTTAGCTGGATATAATATAGTCCCATAAATTAAAATGTCTTGAATGTTTTAAAAAATGAATAAATGTTTTCCTTGAGCTAGGCTTGGTGGCTCACACCTCTAATCCACCCAGCATTGAGGAAGCAGAGAATCACCTTTGAGTTCAGGGTCATCCTGGGCTGGAATGAGACCTTACTGCTAATAACCAAAAGAGGAAAGGTGTTTGCTAACGGATTGTGAGGCTCCTTGACAAGCAGATGTTAGAAGACAAAATAATTGCAAGCTGGTAACACAATTGTCATCATCAGAGTCTTGTGAGACAGTGGAGTTCAAGCATACCCCACTTCTGCCTAGACTGGTTTTTGCAACACTGAAGGTTATAGCCTGGGCCTCTGTCTCCATCCATTCATATAGAGTAGTGGATGAAAGCCAGACGGTCCAGGCCAAAACAAAACATGGGAGACAAAACTTTTCACAGAAGTTTAAGTAGCTAAAAAATCAAGCTAATGACAGAAATACTAACCATTTGGCACAATTCAAAGTGTTATGCAAAAAAACAGTTGCCATCTGCAAAGGCCTGCTTGGTTACATGTCCTAAGGTAGCGATCCGGCTAGATGAGCTCAAGGAGTCATGGACCTAAGGAACTTGTTGAAATGATGCCACAAGAGTCTTCAGCATGAGAAGGTAGGAAATATCTGAAACAGGAAGCATAGACATGCAGTTATTGGTTACTTAAGCACAGGAACTGCCTTCCCTGGGCAGAGCTGACTGCTGATTTTATGATTTGAGGGGAATTATAAAACTTAAAGGTAGAGTAAGCTCATGTGGCACTGTGCCTCAGGTGGAACAGTTGTTGATGGATTGGCATTCAGATGTTTGTTGTGATGTGCACCGCCGTGACACCTGCACTCCTGGGCAGGCTCACTACAGTTACCTGTCTTCACGGCTGACTGTGCTGCTCCGGCATGGGATGACCAGGACAGTACACAAATGAAATTGTTCTGAGTCCTGAGCTTGCAGGGGTGCGCTGTCATGCATGGCTGATGTGTTTCCAGTCTCCATTCATTCTTCTAGAACGTTTTCTCAAATGAGAACAGGGATTTTCTCTGTTTTGTTCACTGACTATATTCCTATACTCAGCTACTTCTAGGTGGCTTGGGATGTTTGCTTCCTCTTCTTGTCTTAAGATGGCTTGAGAAAAGAGGGATAGATATGTCGTGTTATTGTGTGAATGAATGTGAAAGCCCTTGGTGGTGTTTCTCAGCTCTCCTGTTTTTCTTCCTTTTTCTTTGGATATTCTAATAAAATTACTTACTGTTAGTGGGTGCGTCCAGATTCTTGGGTCTTAATCAATGAATTGAAGAAGTGCACACATGGCAAAGTAACAAGGGTTGCTTCAGAAGCAAAGCAGCAGTACCAGTCAGATACGCTACCAAAGAGGAGTGGACTCTGGGTTAAGAGGCTTCAGGCAGTTGTCTCCAGCCATGCTTTGTGGGGACTTGGAGGAAGAGAAAGAATTGGATTGCAAAGGGAATACTATGGGTGGTTTCTCTGTTTTGCTTGACAGGCTTAGATTATGTGAGTAATGCAAGTCTGCTCACAGCCCACGTCCGTTCCCATAATGCACCCGATTTTAATGTGCAATGCCCAGTTACGAGTAAGCATAAGATAGTATTCTAGGAGATCTCTAAAAGTTCACTGAGCACAGTTTGCCTTCCTGCACATGTGCCAAAACTAGTTCAGGCCAGATCTGCCCTCGTTCCCATTCCTGGACATGTACAGGAATACATTGAAATAGAAACTGTCCAGCAAACAAGACTCCTTGATAGTCGTTAGGGGAGATTTAGAAACTCACTCCATTGTTTGTGTGCATGTAGCTATCTGCAAGCAGGGTCCTAGATACTGGCTTATTAGTGGGTGGGGCTGCATGCCTAGTACCTGCCGGTGGGGTTTATTTCCCAGACAACGTGATGTCACAAACTGATAACCTGTTTGCTAAGACAGAGCTAAAAGTACTGTCTGAAATCTTTATATTTTACTTGGTTACTATTGTGTGTGTGATGTGCATGTGTGGGCACACGGACCATACGTGACACATGAATGTCAGAGGGCAGCTTTGTCGTGGTGGCTGTTACCTTCCACCTTCACATGGATTTGGACACTCGAACTCAGGTTGCAGGCGTGCACAGCCGGTGCCGCACTGATCTCTCACCTACCCTTAACTCTAATTCTGTAGGAAATTAATACCGTGATAACCTAGTCTAGTAAATATGTTACATAAGCCTGCTGTTCTGGCTGTCTTATAAGAAGCATGGAAATACCAAGACTTACGTTTTTTTTCTTCTTTACCAAGGTACTGAGTGTAACACGTCTGCATCATGCGTGAATATAAGCTCGTCGTTCTTGGCTCAGGAGGTGTTGGAAAGTCAGCTCTGGTAAGTCATTCTTTCTCAATGGGAGTTTTTTATCCTAAGATGTTCATTTCTACTGAGGTATTTTTGTTTTGTTCTCATATTAGTGTGTAGCCAGTAGAAATCTTGACATTGAATTTTTAATTCTCCTGCCTCCACCTCCTGGAAGGCCGAAGTTATAGCTTTCCAAGGCCATATCCCATTTTTTGTAATGATAGGGCTAGAACTCAGAGCTGCATGCAGGTAGCAAAGCTCTCCACCAACTGAACTACAGCTCAACTTCCGTTCATATTTTCTGTTTCCTAAGACAATTTTTGCCAGGTAGACTAGGCTGGCCCTGAACATGTGACCGTCCTCACTTGTTCTGGAATTATAGGTGTGTGCTACCACATCTAGCTCTTTTAAAGTATGTCTGTAGTTAGTTGTGTTTATCTGATTAAATTAGCCCATAACTTTATGAGCAATACAAGATTTTTGTTGTTTTAGACAATTGTTAGTTGTGTCTGGGTGGATAGTGTTTAAGTTAATGATAACGTAGTTTAGACTTTCCAGAACAACAGCCTATTTAATACAGTTGTATATTTGCATTTTTAGTGCCATACAGAAATCAACTTTTTTTTAATTTATAAATAGGCATGTACTATATATTTGCAATTAGTCCTTTTTCAAATCTTTGACTATCTAGTTTTGTGTGATTTTAATAGGCATCCTATATTTTCACTAGCAAGAAAGAACAGATTGATGTGAGGACTGGGGATGGAGAAAGACAGCATCACCTGGAGTGTTCTGAAGAACGTAGGTCAAGACAGCGGCAGTGTGGGGCTGCAGCGAGATCCAGACAAGCACAGAATGACTTTCTCTTTACCCCTAGTGAGAGAAACTGTTTTTCCTACTCATTAAAATAGCCACCTAACGCAGAACTTGACCACACTGAGATCAAACTGAGAAGTGCAATGTGGCATTTGCTTTGTCTTCTGTATCTGCAGTGATGGGGAGGCGTTTGTTTTGTTTATGGGTTAAAGTTACAGTGCCAGAGCCTCGCGGTGGTGGAGCAGCTCTTGGGATGGCAAAGGCAGACAAATCTATGAGGCCAGGCTGATCTGTAGAGCAAGTGCCAGAACAGCCAAGGCTACACAGAGAAACCAGTCCCAAAAACAAGAAACAAACAAACAAAAAAAATTGTGATGCCAATAGGACATAGATGCCATTTGAATAGCTGTTGTGCCGTTTACACCATGGACAGTTCCATTGTATAGTTAACAATGACAAAATGTGGTATGCTCAGTATGCACACAGTCTGATTTGTCCTTTTCCCCAAATAGTTTTGATCCATAGTTGTTTAAATCTGAGGTTATGGAACCCACAGATCCAAATAGTTTATAGTTTAAACTGACAGATTTAAGCTGGGCTTCGTATCTAGTACTTGGGTGAAGCCAGAGGGTCACTGCAAGTACAAGGCCAGCTTGGTCTGCAGACTGAGTTCCAGGCTAGCCAGAGATACATAGCCTGTCAATCAATCAATAAATAAATAAACAAAATTTACAGATTTAGGTTTGTTTGTTTTTTTCTTTAGAAATATAATATTGTGTTTTTTTCCAGACTGTACAGTTTGTTCAAGGAATTTTTGTTGAAAAATATGACCCTACGATAGAAGATTCTTACAGAAAGGTAGGTGACTTTCTAAAAGCCTTTTGATTTTAATACAATAGTAAATACTCTTAGTTTGGAGCTATCAAATGTTTTAGATACACTGATGATGCGGTGCTTGTTATTTAGAAATGCTCGTTCTTGGCATTCCTTGTCCGCTGCCCAGAGACTTGTGAGCATTTACACACACATTTGTAGAACTTTTAGGTTATTCTGACCCCAGAATTGTAATTGGACTGTCACTTCAAGAGGCAGCCCCATTTTCCCAGGCCTCGCTCACTGGAAGGAGTGGCCTGCAGTTCTCCTCTCTAGAGATAGCCCACAGTGGGTGTCCTACCCTGCCACCCACAGCCACAGCCACAGCAGAGGTGAATCACGGTGTTTGCGAGCACAGCACGTGTTGATAAAACAGTGTGCAAACATTTTTAATGTAATAGTGTGAGAGTTGTGTCTGCTTTTCTGTAGCATCTGGCCCTCCGATTGTGAAGTTACTGTGTTTCCCTCTTTCCATTTGCCCACCACAAAACTGGAAAAGCTTCCTGCACCGCAGCTGTGAGGCAGAAGTAGTCTTTTTCCTTCTGATCTAATTCTAAGTAAATTTCATTCCTAGGAAATATTAGAAAGAATAACATGAATATATGCTTTATTTTATAATTAAGACACTGCTTCCTTGTCACCAGAAATTGTGTCTGTCGATGACAAAAAGTGTCTAGGGAGACCGGGCGGTGGTGGCACACACACCTTTAATCCCAGCACTCGGGAAGCAGAGGCGGGCAGATCTCACTGAGTTTGAAGCCAGCCTGGTCTACAGAGTGAGTTCCAGGACAGCCAGGACTGTTACACAGAGAAACCCTATCTCAAAGGGGAAAAAAGGTGTTTAGGGAAATAAAGGCACACCCAAAGCATTACAGGAAAGCTGATAGGAAAAACCATGTTGGAACCGTTGCTTTTCTGCTTAAACTGTTTTGAAGGCATTTCTATTCCAAAGTTGAGTGTTGAGTGTGTCACACTGTGGCTGAGTCTTAGTTACGTCTCAGTACATGCAGTTTGCACCAGACTAGAATGGGGGGCTTTGGAACTTCATTACTGTTCAGTTGCTGCAGTAAACACTAGGAGCAAGGCAGCTTGTAGTGCTTGTCCACCGTGCGGCTGGTGGCAATCAGAGAGCAAACTGGGAACAAGCGGTAGCTTTGAAACTCCAAAGCCGGTCCTCTGTGTTATCCTTGCACCGCTCCAAACCTCCCAAACAGCAATGCAAAGTGGGAACCGAGTGCTCAGGCCCCATCACCTATGGGGCCATTCTTATTAAAACCACCACAGTGACTTAGCTAGTTTTAAGTATTGCTCAATATTACCCTGTAAAGTTGCCATAATCTATCTGTTCTAATCTTAACTGTTGTGGGTATTTTTCATGCATGAAAACTAAAGGACTATTTTAACTTTTTCTTCAGCAAGTTGAAGTAGATGCACAGCAGTGTATGCTTGAAATCCTGGACACTGCAGGAACGGTATGTAAGTTAAGTTATCAAAGGATATGCAGTGTGCATCAGTTTTTAAACGGTGCGCTTTATGAATGGAATGGATCAGTTATTGGAGAAATTTTTAAATGCAAATGCCAGAGTGGAAACTTTCATGGCCTGTGGTTGTATTGGTCCCTATAAGACAGTATATTATATATTTCAGATAATGTTGACAATGCTTAGATATACATTTATTCTTTGACCATATGAACTGTTTTAATTGGTAGTTGTCCTTGAAGGTACTTTTAAATAACTGCATCAACTCTGTTACTGTCCTGAAATGCCTATGACCAGCTAACTTTATGAATGGAGATTTGTTATGGTTTGTTCTGGAGATGCAAGGTCTAGGAGCAAAATCTGGTGGTGGCTTATTCCTGACAGAGCCTGAGGCAGTACTCATCAAGTGGCAAGACACAGAAACATGCGTATCTGTGTTTCCCCTCCCCTTCACCTGTAAGAAGCCACCATATTCAATCCTAACTGCTTCCCAGCGACCTCACCTCTTCAGTTCATAGAATCAAGTTTCTACCTTCTGGATGCCTCAGAATCAGGGTAAAATTTTGGCACATGAAGACTACTCAGTCTCTATCCAGACCATAACAACTGATTAGGTTTGTAGGTGTCCAAAAGTAAGGGAAATGTGGTACACATCAGCTTCTTTCGCACAGATGCCCACGCCCTAGGAAAATGATGAGATCACAGTGTACTGCACGTCTGGGAGAAGACTGGTGCTCAACACTTGATGATAGGTTAAAAAATTGCTTTTAATACTGGATAGTGATGGTGCACACCTTTAATCCCAGCACTTGGGAGGTAGAGGCAGGTGAACCTGTGAATTCAGGGCCAGCCTGGTCTACAAACCAAGTTCGAGGACAGCCACAGCTATACAGAGAAACTGTCTCAGAAAACAAAGTTTCTTTTAGAGACAAGATGTCTCTCTTCCAGTTGGGCATGTGTTATATATAAATCTATGGTGTCGTTTTTTAAAAGAACTTTGTTATGCAATTCTCAGACAGTATCTTGCTATAATGTGTGATTTTAAGGAATGGTGTATAATACTCCAATATTCTCCAATAAGCTGTGAAGTGTAGGTTTGGGAATTATCTAATTTGGTATCGAAACACATCCTTGTCTTTTAATCTTTCTTCTGTAGGAACAATTTACAGCAATGAGAGATTTGTACATGAAGAATGGCCAGGGCTTCGCTTTGGTTTACTCGATCACGGCGCAGTCCACGTTTAATGACTTACAAGACCTGAGAGAGCAGATTCTTCGGGTTAAAGACACTGACGATGTAAGCAGGCTTCTGTGGTCAATGCAGTCATTTCCTACACCTCTGTAGCTGAGGATTTATGAGGTTCTGTTTTTCTGTCAGAGTAAAGTATGTAAAAAAAAAATTAAGTTTCTTTTAGAAACCTAGATTGTTTTCCTTGTTTGAATTTTCCCCTCCCAAAAAGCCCTTTAGGAGATGACTTCTAAGTGGCCATTAGTAGTTTATGACTTTCCCTATACTGCTCTTTGAAAAGTACAAACATTAGAGAGATGCAAACAGCGTGACGCCACTAGTAAGTATGTTGACTTCTACTAAGTTGATTTATTTCATCATAGATATGAAAGTGAAAGGTTCCAGCTTAGACAGTGAGAAGCTGAAGTTTCTGCTATAGGAGCCTCCTTAATTTCTCGTTTCTGTATTGTGCAGTTCATTAAATGTATGTCAGAAACTGAAGTTGATTCACACCGTTAGACATTTTTAAGTGTTGAAATATGCTGGCTTTTCAGGGTAGCACCCTTTGTGCTTCCCCTTTAAAAGGGTGTTTTTGATTGCTGTGATTAAGTCCATCGTGGCATAATTTTCCCTCTTTCGTAAGCAGTTTAGAGTGGGTCTTTATCGCTGTCTCTGTTTTACCCTCTCCAATGTCATTGTAGGTTCCAATGATTCTTGTGGGCAATAAATGTGACTTGGAAGACGAAAGAGTTGTAGGGAAGGAACAAGGTCAAAACCTAGCAAGACAATGGAACAACTGTGCATTCTTAGAATCTTCTGCAAAATCAAAAATAAACGTTAATGAGGTATGTGCGCATGGCGTTAGGGAGCTTTTTATATTTAGTGTAACACCTTAAGTTACTGGACAGGCGCCTGGCTGAGTATGTGAGTGCTTACTGTTACAGAGAAGCCGGGGTCGGTTCCCATACCTGCATGACAACATTAGCATGTGTTGCACACAATAAACTCATGAGGACACACTGTGACAGAATCTTAAGAGAATTCAGTTAACGGGAAAGAGATCAGCCTGGAGAGCAAGTGCATGGACAGAAGTAGCAGCGTTGCGGTTCTTTGTGATGTGCATACAATGCAATTACTGTAAAAGGGAAAGTTGGGCAGAAGGGCCAGTATGGGAACACACTAAATTCATTGAGTATTGGAGGGGAAAGGCAGAAAGACACACGTGGTTCCTGAAGGGAGTGAAGCTATTTAGAGCAAAGGCATACGGAAAGATCTGAGACAGTGAAGAGGCTTTTTTCTCTTTTCTTTTTTGTAGGATAGGAGAGCTCTAACTGAATTGAGTAGAATTCTGCAGCTCCTTCAACTAAGTTTTTCCTTTAAGGAAATTAGTTTTAAATTTCTCAGAAATAAGAACTTGGTACTTGTGAAAGACGGGCTTTACTCGCTCTGTGAAGGAGCACTGGCTTCTGGGGTTTCCTGACAGCCATAGGGATTGCCGGGAGATTTTGTTTGCTTTTGCTTCACTTTTTATTTTTGGGTTTTGAGCTTGTTTTTCCCTTTTAAAAATAATAACAGTAATAATAATAATAATAATGTATTTGCAGATCTTTTATGATCTAGTGCGGCAAATTAACAGAAAAACTCCAGTGCCTGGCAAGGCCCGCAAAAAGTCGTCATGCCAGCTGCTTTAATGTCCTGGGTGTGTTGTAGCTCTGAGCCAGGTATGTTACCTTCCTTTGTTTTTTTCTTTTTCCTTTTCTTTTTTCTTAATTTATTTATTATTATGTATACAGTGTTCTGCTTGCACACCAGAAAGAGCTCCAGACCTCATTACAGATGGCTGTGACCCACCATGTGGTTACTGCGAATTGAACTCAGGACCTTTGGAAGAGCAGCCAGTGCTCTTAACCTCTGAGCTATCTCTCCAGCCCTGTTACATTCTTCTCACTGCTATCTTTATTCCAAGGACTGCCATAAAAGCAAGCAAATGATGTGGGTCCTTAAAAATAGATACCATGACTTAGCATGATAATCCTAGAAACTAAAATTATATTTCTTTCATATGTATAACTTATTTAACTTTATGTGTGTTGGTATGAAGGTGTCAGATCTCCTGGATCTGGAGTTACAGGAAGCTGTGAGTTGCCATATGGGTGCTGGGAATTGAGCCCGGGTCCTCTGGAAGAGCAGCCAGTGCCATTAACCACTGAGCCATCATTCCAGTCCCCTAAAATTATATTTCTTTACCTATCATCAGAACTCAGATAACTGAGATGTAATAGAAGAGAGTTTTACAATGTGTGTGCTATGGCACCTTACGCTTGTGATGGCTCCACTCACCCAGGAGCAGGGAAGACACTTCAGAACAAGCCTTTGAGGCAAAACAGATGAAGAGCCTGGCACTAAAGAGTCACTCTGTTGGGCTGGAGAGGTGGCTCAGTGGTTAAGAGCATTGCCTGAATTTCAGGATTTCAGTAGATTGCCCGGCTTCTGGCTTTGTGGTTTCCGCCATGCTGTTTTGGTTTCTCTAGAGTTACATGAGCCCAGACGTCAGGCTGGTTTGTTAACTGAGAGTTTAGGGAAAGCCTGTCAGAATTGGGATACAAGAAAGGGCAAGTAGAAGTCAGCAATGCTGGAGGAAGGGTCCTCAGCAGAGAGAATGACCACAACCTCGGAGTCTAACCAAAGAAAGACTAGGGGGACATTACATTCTTTATGGGTTATAAAAACAGGCGTTGAATAAGATCGGTGCTTATAAAGTGAGGTCAGCGTCTGTCACACGGTAAGCACTGTCTGCTCTCTCGTTTGCCCGTGGCAATTATCTCCTATTTTAGTGAGCATTAAAGCACAGTGCCATTATATCTTTACCTTGCGAAGTTTTGTTGTTTGGTTGCTTGGTTGGTTTTTGGTTTTGTTGTTTGGTTGCTTGGTTGGTTTTTGCTTTTTTGTTTGTTTGTTTTTTGAGACGGGGTTTCTCTTTCTTTATTACATAGCTCTGGCTGTTCTGGAACTGGCTATGCAGACCAGGCTGGGCTCAAACTCCCACAGATTGGCCTGCCTGGGATTAAAGGCATGCACCACCACAGCTGGCTCCATTTTGAGTTACGTGTCGGATACCCTGGAATTGCAGGGTCCTCTGGAAAGAGCAGCCAGTGCTCTTTACCATTGAGATGTCTCTCCAGCCTCCAATTTGTTTTCCTTTTTAATCTTTGGAAAATAATATGCAGAAAGTTACACAGAGCATTTTCCTTCTTTTGGCCTAGAATTTCCATTTGTGTGCCTTCCAGGGGGGGCAGTGGTGTAGACTGCCATCCTTTTTGGAATAAAGATATAAAAATATCTTATCCGTCATTAATGTCATGACTAGAATCAGAGCCTTTGTCTATTGTTTCCTTAATTCCTTGTTGTACGGTTTCAGTTAGTGTATTTATTGTTTTCTCTTCCACAGGTCTGAAGAACTGTTGCCCAATTCAACAGTGCCAGCATTCCAACTTTGTAAACCTACCAACGTCTTCACTGGACTTTCCTGTGGTGGTGCCCTTGAGGCGGATGAAAGCCACTGTATCAGTTTGCACATTCTATCACTTTTCCAGTTCACGAGAGATTTTTACTTCTATACTAGGTTCTAGAGTATGCAGCTGGTCAGACCAGAGGCTACATCCAGTATTACTGCTAAGAGACATTCTTCATCCACCAATGTTGTACATGTAAGGAAATGGTGTACTGTATACTTTACCACACCCCATACTTTGTATTGGAGAGTACAATAATGTAAATCCTAAAAGCACCACTATTTTAGCATAATAAAAGAAAGTCCAAAGAGCTCCTGTATAGACTACTCCAGATAACTTCGCTTCTTTGATACTTGTAGCTTATTGTAATTTTTTTTAAATTCAAGGTCATTATCATTGTATTATACAAAAATAAGCGCTTTGATTAACACAGCTATATAGTTTTTTTAATTTTTCAAAATCCTGTGGAGACAGTGATCTTGTCTTTAAAATATGATAGTCCTTTCAGTATAATGTCTTAGATTAAAGACGTTGCCTTTAATATCTGTTGGGAAGGAAATGTCCAGACTTTTCAAATCTCCTTATTATATGTTTCCTTTTTTGTTTACATAGGGAACAATGTTTATAGTTGTGTGTACAGTGGGGGTCTACAACAAGAAGTGTATATTTTCAAACAATTTTTTAATGATTTAACAATTTTGTAAATCATTTCCAGGCTTCTGCAGCTGTAGATTCTCACTGTGACTCCTTGCTTGCTCATGCCTACGTGTGTCTGCAATACCAAATACACAGGGGTAGCGCTGTTGCCTGTTAGTGGTTGTTTCTCATGTGACGAGTACTGTGGATGTGAATGTGGGAAGTAATTTTAATCATGTGTAATTGGTCACAAGGCCTAACTGCAGTAACTCTTGCTGTTTTATTTAACAATGCCTTGTTGCTTTGTGTGCATTAACGTTTGGGTGTAAAGATTGTGTGTCCATCCAACAGGGAGCCACAGTATTTAAATTGACCAACCTGATGTTACAAGGACTTTGAGGTGGCCAAATGTAAACTAAAGCCTTAATCACAGTGGTGCAATTTTGTATAACTTAGCATCCGTAGTTCAATAAATCTGGATTGCCGTGCAAGGGCTTGCATTATAATTACTTGCCACTTGAATGTGTTTTGTGTAATGTTTTAACAGTGCTAGTAAATAAATATGGGTTTACCTTTTTAAATGTAATAGGTGTTATTTTCCACAGTGTGATTTCATAATTTATAACTTACAGGTAAACCAGACTCTTAAATCCAAGATGTCAGGATTTGGTTTGTTTGGGTTTGGGGCGTTTTTTTCCTAGATTTGTTTGGCTGTCCACGTAAAACTACCCTTTGAACTTTTCCTTGAGAAAGAATGTTGTAATTCAAGCAGTATTACACATGAACAGATGCCTTTGGCTGGTGTTCAGTGGCTCTTTGGGCTGGGAAAAGGAAGAAGGATTAAATAGTTTGGGAACTACACTATGGGTTTTTTTTAATGCAGAATGCAAATTTTCGGAAACTAATACACAGAAGTTTGCACCAATTACGCTTAAAATATTAATAAGGTTATAAAATTTTTTGATGTTGACTCATGCTACTTTTCTTTTATATAACAGTGTTTGTCTCCTGTGTGCTATCATTGAATTCTGTGATATTTGTAAAGAAGCTCTTATACTTTCTCGTAGCATTTACCAGCCGCTGGAGCATCCACTTAAGTGGTACCTTCTACCCTGCAGGTGTGCCAGTCCTCAGCACATGCTGTTTGAATGGGACATTAAAGGCTTTCATTTTAAGACAGTCTTACTCGTTATGTATTAAATCACCAAGTTCCACCGCTGACAGGCCTTCAAGTAAATGTTCTTAGAGACACTCTTATTTTGTTATCCTTGAGAGACATGTTTTAGTAAAGCTTGTTTTCTTTATAATCACTTGGGGATGCCCTCAAAACTGGGACACTAAAATTATTTCAGTGTACCATTCTGTCGATCCGTTGAAGGTACCACTGTCCATCATGAGTAGTGAGTACTCCTTCAGCAGAAAACTTAAGTGTCAAGAACTGTTTTAAGACCGGTGGTGGTGGCGCACGCCTTTAATCCCAGCACTCGGGAGGCAGAGGCAGGCGGATCTCTGTGAGTTCGAGACCAGCCTGGTCTACAAGAGCTAGTTCAGGACAGGCACCAAAGCTACAGAGAAACCCTGTCTCGAAAAACCAAAAAAAAAAAAAAACTATTCTAGGGTTTTCTAGGATCACAGATAGAGCAACAACCAAGATCAACTGAAGTGCTGCCCTGCCTGAGTCCAGTCTGTAAAATTTCTTAGCCCTGCTACTGTTGACATTTGGTGCTAGGTGTTCTCTGGGAGGGTTGCCCTATGTATCACCGAGTTTTAAGCTAACATCCCTGGGTATCTGCCCACTAGAGGTGATAACACCTCCCACTCCCAGGTTATAGTGAATAAAGGCATCTGGACATCAGATGTGCTGACCCAGAAATCACTGTGGTTTAGAACTGCTCCAGGAGTACAACATGACCACTTTATTATAGTAAGTAAGAGTATGGAATCAAGAACCAGCCCTAGGTTTTCGGGTGTCTAATCCTTCTGTTCTGATTCCCTTCTGTGTGACCCAGGGCTTCATGCAGTCCACAGTCTGGGCTACACTCCCAGCCTTCCTTTGCTAAATGAGGGTGCTAACAGCAAGCACAGGAATTAATGCTCGTATAGTCCTGTGGGTCAGTATTATGTTTATAATATTCCGTCTACATGTATGCCTGAAGGCCAGAAGAGGGCACCAGACCTCATTATATATGGTTGTAAGACATCATGTGGTTGCTGGGAATTGAACTCAGGAACTTTGGAAGAGCAGGCAATGCTCTTAACCTCTGAGCCATCTCTCCAGCCCTAAGATTTGTTTATTTATTATGTATACAGTGTTGTGCCTGCAGGCCAGAAGAGGGTACCAGATGTCATTTCAGATGGTTGTGAGCCATCAGGTGGTTGTTGGGTATTCAACTCAGGATCTCTGGAAGAGCAACCATGCTCTTAACCGCTGAGCCATCTCCAGCCCTGTAGGTTGGTTTTATCCAGCTGCTTAATTCTAGTAGGCTGTGGTTGTATGAAGAACCATTTCTCTTACACAAAAGAAAAGCTGCACCCAAGGTATGAAAATAACATGTAGATGGGCTTCCCTGGTAGTTGAATGGAATAATAGGAAGATAGAACGAACAAGGGACAGCGTCCCTGGTCGTGTTCCCAAGAGCAGCTGGGAAAGCTGGGCTCTAGGAAACACTTTTTCATGCTTTTATAAGAATGTTAAAAACTTGTGGGTTTTGTTTTTCTGCATGTGTGTGCATGGTATGTAATGCATCTTTGCATGTGTGTGGAAGCACATGGTGTGTCTCAGTATGTGTGGAAGCCAAAGATTTATGTCCCCAAAATCATTCCATAGCTTCCATTATCAAGCCAAAGCTCACAGGTCCTGCTGGCTGGCGAGCTAGCTCGTCTGCGAGCACTAAATTACAGTCAGCCACCGCAGCTGCCTGGAAGCCCTGCACCTCCTCCTGAGCTCTCCCTTTAGGCCCTAAGCAGCTGTGTGGGTTTACATTATTTTCAGGGGTTTCTTCCCAATTAGACATGTAAACATAGACTGTTTACTGTGAATTGACATTAAAAATTCCATTGGGAAATTAAGTTTTACTTTCTTTAAATCTTCTCCTCTTAGATGTGGATGACAAACACGTCATTGGTACAGGTGTTCTTTTTAGCTACTTTACTGTGTCTTCACTGAATGCAAACCCCAAGGCTGGAGGTGAGTTGCGGTGTGCTTGACTAGCATGTACAAAGACTGGCAAGTGGGAATGGATTTTATAATTAATATTCCTACTACCTTAAAAATTATCGTTTATCAGTTTGTCTCTCAAACTGTCAGTGTGCTTTAACTTTGTGGTTTCTAGGAGAAGTTTATTTTAAAAATCAGTTATAATGTTATGGTGCACCTGTGGTGGACCTGGGTTAGTCTTCCTCACTGTTGTTCACGAGTGAGGTAATTGCCCGTCTGCAGCCTTTGGCCCTGCAGCATCTTCAGTGTTTGACTTCTCTGGAAACTACACACTCATCTTGAGGATTTCTGTGTGAGTGATCCTGAAGACAGAAGGTTACAGCGGCTTTAAATAGAACAAGAACAAGAGGCTTTTCGTGGTTTTGTCAACTAGAATGTGCTGTAGGTCTGGGGAAGAAATGATGAGGTAAAGCTGGTGTCTGCTGACAGGATTAGTTCGGGAAGGACCAGTCAGAATCTTGAGCATGCTGCAGAGAAAGCAGTCGCCCCAGAGTTGAGTTCGACTTAACCCTGAAGTAACTTGGGAATACTGTTCTGGTAGGAGGAGAAACCCAAAGAAAACAGAGTGGCTGGAGAATTGGTAACCCTTAACCAATTGGGTCTCGACCTTCCTAATGCTTTAATACAGTTCCTCATGTTGTGGGGACCCCCACCCATAACATTATTTTCATTGCTACTTCATAATTAACTTGCTGCTGTTATGAATCGTAATTAAATATTTTTGGAGATAGGTTTGTGATTAAGAACCACTGGAATAGATATTTGAACAGTTGCCTTTACTACTACTAGTAAATGTGGGTGAAGTTTATTTTCATGAGAGCTAAGTGTGAAAGCCTGGTATAAACAGACTTGGGATGGTAAGGACTGGATTACACAGGTGGATTGATGGGCAGAGGAGGTGGCAATTGTGAATGTCATTTCTCTCCATACACGTCACACTGTTTCTGCTCATATACCTCCTGTGAGGAACTGACTGCTAACCCAAGGAAATGATGGGACGGTTATTGTACCAGGCCTTTGTGTGTCTGCCCAGCCGAGTGCCCCAGGGCTACTGTTAGCAAGCATTCAAGTTGAGCTGTGTCACATTTGCCAGTACAAGCCACTAGCATAGATGTGGCACTGCAGGCCTCTTCCACGGGCCTTCCCAATAATGATACTGTGGTCCAGTGTCAGAAATGTTTTAGAGATAGATCGTTAACTGGGTTTTCCTAGTGAACCATCCCATACCTAATTCTCCGGAGAAGATATATTTGTGTCCTAAACAGTAGGGGTGTTCTAATAGATGTGACTAACGCCAGAGAAGTGCACTCTCGTGTTCCCAAGTCAGCCTTCAGCCGGATTGCACACTCGCTAGAGGCACTAGCAGAGAGAGCGCCCATGCTTGGCCGTTTAAAGATATTTGTGATGTCATTCAAAGTCCGTCTGGATAATCTGGGGTGATTTGCCAAACCTTAATTGCATCTGCAGGTGCCATGTTTTAGTTGAAGGTAACATCAAAGGTTTGAGATTTGGGGTGCCATATCTTTTGGTGGCCATTGTCAGCAGACCTCCCTAAAGGTCAGGAGCGTTTGTCTCAGGCAGTCCTGGATTTAAACTGCTCTGCAGGTGTTCTGAGCAAGCCTAGGATGAGGTAAAACATCCGTGAGTCACTACCCCCGCAGACATTTGATCCACAGAAGAAAAGGGCTTCTGAGCCTAAACAGTGGTGTTTATTTGCAAGGTTTTAATTCTACCCTGTCCTGCTGCCTGTGTAGAGGTTTATTTTAAGAAATGAGATAATACGGGTATGGTGACACGTGCCTAAAATTTTAGTGTTCAGAAAGGGGGAGACAGGACACCAGCCTTGACTACATCAAAACCTGTCTCAAAGGAGAAAGGGCGTTATGGGTGGGGTTCCATGGTAAAACTTTTGTCCAAGATTATAGGATTGATCTTCAGTAAATCCTCGGCGGGGGGGGACATGGTAAGGAGGGAGTGAAGGAATTAAATGATCTCAGCTTTGGGCTCTTTCCTCAGCTTACAGCCCACTTTGATTCTTAGGTTTTTTTGTTGTTTTTATTTTTTAGCGCTCATTCTTCTGTGTCTTTTGCATTATGTATCTCCATCCCTTCATATCCACCCTCTGCTCTTGCAACTTCCCCCCAAAATAAAATTTAAGAGAAAAAAGAAGAAAGGGAAAAAAAAAGAAAAACCATTCTTCTCATGGAAGCTGTAGCATGACTCAGTGTCATTTAGTAAATCCTTTTATACATATATACATATATGTACAAGTGTTCATTGCAAAGACTCATTGGTCTGGTTTTGAGGCCTCCGGTTTCTGCTACACTGTGATGCTGGGCCCCCACTGGGACTCCTTGGTTATCCTGATGGTGCCCTGTGTTGTGGAGACCCTGCAGCTTTGGGTCTGCAGGACTGGTCCCTTCACGTGCTCCAGTGGATCATACGCGAGATGGATGTTGGGGTGGCTCAACTCAAACCTGCTTCTGGACCTGCTTAGTTGCAGGGTTGGTCAGCCACCAGCTCTCCCTTGTCTCACCACCAGGGTGAGCTCTCCTGCACTATCCTGGCTAGTAGCCCCCTTGCAGCAATGAGCAAAGGGTGGGGCCAGTTCTCCGGCTTTCACAAAGTGCTGCCCAGGCGAGGGACAGGTCCTCCTGCAGCTGAGGGGTGGGGGTGGGGGGTAGACGCAGCTCTCCCACCTGCCTCAGGCGTTGGTGGGCGGAGGAGGGGGTATCTTTTCTTAATAATCTCTTTTCTATGCCTGACTTAAAAGGCATAACTTCCTCCATCTCTGCTAGCAAGTGCCAGGATTTTCACCTACCCCTCACTATATTTTTCTCTTAAACTAATAAAATTGTCCTTTATCTGGGAAAAAAAATGAAATGATCTCATCTGGTGGGTTTTATATAGTTTATTAATAAAACACTTTCCTAGCATGTGTGAGCCCTTGAGTTTGATCCCTAACACCATGAATATTTGAACGAGTTCAGATTAATTCAACCCACTGATGGGGAGGCATGTACATTCAACATTAGGTGTAGGGCTTCTGCTTTTATAGCCACTTCTGGAATGACCCTTAATCCTCCAGTTAGTGGTATGTTTCCCCCAATTGTTGGATTCAGACGTTATCAGCTAATATAGAAAGGCTTTTTGCGTCTTTGCCGAATATTTAGGCAGGCTAGAGAGATGGCTCAGCAGTTAAGAGCTTTGGTTGCTCTTCCAGAGTACCTGAGTTCAATTCCCAGCAACCGCATGGTGTCTTACAGTCCTCTACACTGGGATCTGATGCCATCTCCTAGCATAGAGGTGTGCATGGGCCTTTAATCCCAGCATTTGGGAGGCAGAGGCAGGTAGATCTCTTGAGTTCGAGGCCAGCCTGGTCTACAGTGTGAGTTCCGGGACAGCTAGGGATGTTACACAGAGAAACCCTGTCTCAAAACAAAAGGTATGCGTGAAGATAAAGTACTCATACATAAATAAGTCTTCAAAAAAATAAAATGGATATCTTTAATACTGTTAGCCACTAGAGTGCTTGCTCAGAAGAGGAAGTGGCACCACCATGCATTTCCCCCTTGCTCTGAAGCAGTACAGGATATTCTAGCCTGGGCATTTAGACAGGATGTGGCTAATGACAGGTGCAGATTGCCCCAGGCCCTTGTTTAAAGGAAAAGAAAGCACTGGTCTCAGGATGCATTAAAACTAGCGGATGTAGCCGGGCGGTGGTGGCGCACGCCTTTAATCCCAGCACTTGGGAGGCAGAGGCAGGCGGATCTCTGTGAGTTCGAGACCAGCCTGGTCTACAAGAGCTAGTTCCAGGACAGGCTCCAAAACCACAGAGAAACCCTGTCTCGGAAAAAAAAAAAAAACTAGCGGATGTAATACCAAGCATGTCAGCCCTGGAAAGTCAATACGTTTCCAGTGCCACCACCTCCACCTCTGGAGATTCCTGGGAAATCACTGGTCCTCAGGACAGGTGGAAGGCTGAAGGCTGTAGATTCTGCTGTCCAAAGGAGCTGACTCTGCACCTGTGGAATAAACCAGCAAGAAGGGGAAGTCGGCCGACACGCCCACGGCCGCCTCCTAGGATTTGGTATCCAGGCCGGGGTGCCACCCCCATAGCAGACAATGTAAAGATGAAGTTGTGATGCTGCAGATGTTAGGGAACAATGGAGGGCAGCTCCTGGTGCTGCTTCGGGGGGGTAAAAACATTAATTGATATTAATGTAATGCGTTTCAACTCTGATCTTGAAATGAGTGGGAAAAAAAAAACGTTATTAGCAGAGAAGAGAGAGTCTGAAGTAAATTTGGTTACAATATGACACAAGACTGGCACCAAAAGCCGGGCGGTGGTGGCGCACGCCTTTAATCCCAGCACTTGGGAGGCAGAGGCAGGCGGATCTCTGTGAGTTCGAGACCAGCCTGGTCTACAGAGCTAGTTCCAGGACAGGCTCCAAAGCCACAGAGAAACCCTGTCTCGAAAAACCAAAAAAAAAAAAAAAAAAAAAACCAAAGAAACAAAACTGGCACCAAACACAAAAATCCACCTGAAAATTCAAGACGGCAAGTAAAGGCTGCGTGACCTGAGTTCGATGCCCTGCGCTCTTGGAGTAGGGAGAACCAAGGAGTCCTCTGCGGCAAATGTGCACCACACACACAATAAAAATGCAAAACGGAAATCTATCATGAGGCTGGAGAGATGGCTCAGAGGTTAAGAGCACGCCTGCTTTATAGAGGTCCTGAGTTCAATACCCAGCAACCACACGGTGGCTCACAACCATCTGTAATGAGATCTGGTGCTCTCTTCTGGCCTGCAGGCATGCATGTACGCAGAATACGGTATACACAATAAATAAATCTTTTTGAAAAAAAAAATCTCATAAAAAATGACTTTCCAAATTTATTTAGTCAATAAAAATCTTGGAAGTCTATGAGGTTGAGAGTGAAACCTAGAGGTAAAATATTTACATAAAATATATAAACCTTAAGTAAAATATATTGCAAAGTCAAATCTAGGGTAATAAACTACAAAATAAAAAGGTGAATAGCTGTAAAATATTAAGAGTTCTCACATACATACATGCAAATGAGACACTTATACATATAAAAATAAATCTTATAATAATAAGTAAAAGAGAAAAATAATGAAATCTTTTAAAGTTGAGAAAAAGTCTCACTGAGTAGCTGAGGTTGACCTTGGTTATTGCAATCCCCCTGCTTCATCCTCCTAATCACGAGGATTACGAGCATATGCCACCATAGCCAGCTATTTTGGGTTTTTTTTTTCTTGTTTTCATTATATTTTAAATTTATTTTTGAGGGGTCTGCTGTAGTTCAGGCTGGTGTAAAATTTATATTCCTTTTACTTCAGCCTTCTGATAACTGGAATTATAGGTATGTGCTCCAAGCCAGGCCTAAATTACTTATAAGTAAAAACATTAAAGTTATATATATTAATCGAGAACCATGTATATTTCTTCTCTGTTTTTTAGATATGAAATCATTATATGCCAGGAGAGCTAGTAAGTCACATCGCCACTCAAGCTGGTCTTGAACTTGTGGCAATCCACCTGCCTCATTCTCCTAAGGGCTAGGATTAAAGACATGAGCCATCACACCTAGCTTGAGTGATGCTTCAATACATGCTTATGCTGTGTAGCATTTAAACCAGTTTGTACATACAAATCTGTACTAGTCAGGTCGTCTTTAAATCAGTGCTTCTCAACATGTGGGCTGTGACCCCTTAGAGGTGAAACAACCATTTCACAGGGGTTGCCTAAAACCATCAGAAAACACAGATATTTACATTGCAACTCATAATAGTAGCGTGAGATAGTTCCACGGGTAAAGGACTTGTCAGGTAAGCCTGAAGATCAGAGTTTAATTCCCCCAAACGGATTCCACAAAGTTGTCCTCTTTCTGCTCATCCTGTCTATCTTTGGAAGGAGAAGACAAAAGTGTATCAAATGGCCATAGAATGTTTGGGGAAATGAGACTGAGACTGGAAAGAATTTAAAACCAGAGGCAGAGATACCAGGCAAAAAAGAAAACAAAACAAAACAAAACAAAACAAAAAACCCAGAATCAAGCAGTCTGACGCTAACCTTGAGATGCAGAGGAGCCTGGATGGCGACTGATGCTCAGGGAGGCATTGCTAGAGCCCTTGAGTTCAGCTACAGCGCTGTAATGAGCTGGGGCTAAACAACAGCAATGAAACACTTCTTCGAGATTTGGTAACAAAAGAGAGAAAACCAGCCGGGTGATGGTGGCGCACGCCTTTAATTCCAGCACTCGGGAGGCAGAGGCAGGCGGATCTCTGTGAGTTCGAGACCAGCCTGGTCTACAGAGCTAGTTCCAGGACAGGCTCCAAAGCCACAGAGAAACCCTGTCTCGAACCTCTGCCCTCAGGGACTTGCGGTCCCACTGAAGTTACATTACAGACTAGCGGGACCTGACCATCTGTCCAAATGGAAGCTATGGAAGAGGTAGGTTTGCCATTACGTTGTCTGGTGACTATGTGCAATATGTCCAGTTGGGCAGCTGTGTGTGTGTTAGTTTGGAAAACAAAATCAAGGGCATTAACTGGAGACTTGTGGCAGTTAAAGGCAAAGATAGCAGAGAGTTGGCGAAGGCTTGGTGCTTGTCTGGAAAGGAGTATTTAAGGGAAAGGCAGATTTCCCCAGACTGCAGAGGAAACAAGCCAAGAGTAGCCTGGGCAGCAGGAAAAGCCACTAGACAATCATGTCTCTTACCGCAGAAGTAGGCAGACTGGCCAACGGTGGTGTTGGCTCCGCAGGGAGGAAGGCAGAGAAAGCTGCAGAGCCTCTTAGTGACCTCTTCTAGAACAGTTTCCACTCACAGGATAGGGTGAAACCGGAGTGCACCTAGGCATGAAGAAATGGAAATGGAAACGAGAGGAATGTTATCCTCGATGTAGTCAGCCCAGTCACCAGAGATGTAGCTGAGTGCTTCCGAGATAGAAAGATGTTCATGTTAATTGAATGAAAAGCTTGTGAAACGGTGTACAATGTATCGCTACTGTTTGTTTTCACTACATAAAAAAACCCACACAGACGTGCTGGCATAAATAATAATTAATTCTGTCAGTTAACTGCATTCTAATGGCAGGCTTTTATTTTATTTTATTTTATTTTATTTTTGAGACAGGGACTCACAACCTTGCCTAGAAATTGCAATTTTCCTGCCTCTCCCTCCTAAGTGATGGAATTCCAGAGTGTCCTA
Organism: Microtus pennsylvanicus; assembly: GCF_037038515.1. Taxonomy (NCBI): domain Eukaryota; kingdom Metazoa; phylum Chordata; class Mammalia; order Rodentia; family Cricetidae; genus Microtus; species Microtus pennsylvanicus. The sequence continues at coordinate 3,793,643 of NC_134598.1, forward strand.
CTATGCCTGACTTTGGGTGATTTCCACCAGGATATCTCCTGGAATTATAGTCACAGAGGACTAAAGAAAGTGTGGGACTCTTTCATTAACAGGACTCCCCTGCTTGTGTGTATTTCCCTAGTTTTCTATGAGAGACACGTGTTTTCCAAGACAAGGTTTTCTGTGTTACTGTCCTGCCGTCCTGGAACTCACTTTGTAGACCAGGCTGGCCTCGAACTTACAGAGATCCTCCTGCCTCTGCCTCCCGAGCACTTGGATAAAAGGCGTGTGCCCACGACCGCCAGGCTGGGATGTTGGCATTTATTTAACCGCCAGAAATCCTGATTCAGCTTGAGCTCATTTCTAGACATATGGAGGGCCTAAGACCTAATACTCTGAGATGCTGGAGCAGGGATCTTCATACCTTAAAATTATTATTATTACCATTGTTAATTTTGTTATTTTATAATTGTTATTATTAAAGTCAGGGTTTTATTCTTAGTCCAGCCTGGCTTCAAACTCATGGTGATCCTCCTGCCTCAGCCTCCCAAATGCTGGTATTATAGGAGTAAGCTTATGCATTGCTTTTCGATTTTTAAAAAGACGGCTGGTTCCGTAAAGGAAAAATAAATAACTATGACAGGAAACAGCTTCAAAATCCATTCACTGAGAGTACACCACAAGCCCTCGAAATAGGCCCGCTCCTATGGAGCTTCGCCTAACTCCAAGGAACGCCAGACTCCGCCAGAATCCAGGTGACCTGCTTCTGACTTCCCAGCAGGACGCCCCACCCAGACCACGCCCACCAATGCCTCTCGGGGCAACGCGCCAAGCCCCGCCCCTTCCCGCCCAGCCACGCAGTCACGCACTGGCACTTCTGCGCCTGCGCCCACTGGGCCTGAGGCTGTGGACGGAAATCGCGCAGGCGCCAAGTGGGAACGCTGTTTCTGCCTTCCCAGTACTTTTCGCAGGGGCTGGCTTATCCAGGGCATGCTTCCGGGTCGAAGGGTTTGCTTCCGGAGAGCGGGAAGGCTGAAACGTGCTGGCCGGGTTGCAGTCAAGTTTGCAACGTTCTAGGTGGAGGAGGTCGCAGCCATGGACAGGTCAGTCCTGGTGGGGACGCCTGGGCCAAAACTTGTGGCTCTCGCCTGTTGGCGGGACGACGTAGGTGAAACCAGCTCCGCGGGGAGCGGAGGAGGAGCCGAGGGATGGCCATTCTTTCCTTCCTTCTCCCGGCCGGGGATTTGCCTCCTCCTGGACGAAAGGCCTCTAGGAGTGGGGGGAATCCGGATGCAGAGGTGCAGGTCCCCCACGTTCCACGCCCATGGCTCCGGGGTCTCTGCGGCGCTCTCTCCCAGCCGTACAGCATTCGAAATGCGAAGTGAGCAGTCCGAGGTCACAGCCAGTAGTCAGCAATGCTTGACATCTCAGTACAGACTTTGAGAGCGATTTTATTGTGGTTATTAACTCATATAGATTTTACATAGGTAGATGTCACTGTGATCAGCCTAGACTTTTAAGGGCCAGCACCAAGTAGTTGATTTTTCTCATGTGATCACCCTATAGTTATGCTTGTCTGCGACAAAGATGGGTTATTCAAACCCCTTGGCATCTGGGAGTGAAGACTCTGTGTTATATTGTACTGCGAGAAAATAAGCGAAGGGGACGTTAAATTCTCCTGGCACAGGAGAATCAGGGAAACCTGTCAGAGGTAACTTGTTAGCTGGTCATTTGAGTAAAAATTATTAATACTGAAAACATTGTGCTAGGTTTATTTTGGTGTGTTCCTTAAGATTTAAATAGTTCATTTTGTTTTGCTGGAATCTCCAGCTCATCCCTGCTTGATCGTGCCACACCTCCCTCTCCAAACCCGGTCCTCTGAGGAAAACCGCCAAGCGGCAGCTACTCCCCTGAGAATGCCAGGCCCCCAATTCCTGCCCAAAGAGTTTTAATTGGTAATAAACCCAGCTTGTGGAGCACACGTCATCACCCCGGCTCCTACAGAGTATTTAAGCCCCCTCCTTCAGAAAGGCTATGTGATTTCTCTTCTGCCCCCTTCATCTCTGGGTGCTGGAAGTTCCCCTTGGAGTGCTTTGCCCAGTAACCCTGGTCTTTTACTTTTTATTTGGCTTGATTGCAGTCCTGTGAGGACCTCACTGCCATCCTTTTGTCAGAGAACAGTGAACCTGGAAGAGATTAAGGACCCAAGTTACCAGGCTGGGCATGTAACTCAGTGGTCTCACTCTGTATCCAGGTTGGCCTGGAACTTCCTATGTAGTTCAGTTTAGATTGCAGGTGAGAGTCTGACCTAACACCTACCTGTGGTCACGCAGCTAACTCAGCACTGTTTTAGAGACTGCGCAATCTTTGCAGAGAATTCTTCAGTTAAGCAGCCCTTTGATCTACGGGGCGAAAGATTTGCCTTCATGAAGCAGATGCTGTAGTACAGATTTCAGGTTCTGAAATAACTGCCTAGGAAACAGACCATTGTGGTACGAGAAAGTGAAGGAGGGGGCTCATAGCTGAGCATTCAGTGGGATTTGGTAGAGTGATCAAGACTTAGAAATAGGGTATTCCTGCCAAAACATTTAAGGCTTGACTAATGGAGTGACCTGTCCCCTGACTGACTCAGGATCCTTTGCTCTAAATACTGTCTAAGAGCTTAATTATACCATTTTAGGAGTATCTTCGGGGAGATGTCGTCCCCTGTGATCCGGGAGGCAGAAGTGACACGGACTGCCAGAAAGCAAAGTGCTCAAAAAAGAGTCTTAAGTATCCTTTGTATTTTAAGAATTATACCAATTGCAGAATGCTTTGACTCAGTGTTGCAGGATTTTGTTTGATGCATTAAAACTTAACTGTGGTAAAATCGGTGATAGCCCTTCACGGGTGTTTTACTTGATGGCTTTATGCTCTCAGTGGACTTAGTGCATTCGGGTTTCTGTTTCTCCGACTAGTATGTCATTGTAGCCAACTAATAGTCAGTACATGTTAATCTACTTCCAACCTGGGAATTTAATGGCAGAGGGAATTAATAGCTGTGTACACAGGAGGGGTGGTAGTGATAAAATTCTTTGTTCTTGAAGAAAGGTATTCATGCATCTTGTGTAGTAAATCTTTGGTTACCATTACTGATTTTTTTTCCCTCCACATAAAAAATTTTCCTTAATTCTTCCTAAGTTCAGGCTAACCAAGATGAAAATTTTGGTAACACTACACCAAGAAGCCAAATGATTCCTCGAACTCCAAGCTCATTTCGACAGCCTTGTAAGATTCTTGTTTCTGCTTTTAAATTATTTAATAGTCATAATACCAGCTAACATTTATATAATTTACATAATAAGATATGTAGCTACAGTATCAAGAAGCATAAATAATAATTACAGTTATCTGAACTCTTGTGAGCAAGGACTGTATTTGTTGTTGTTGTTGTTTCAAGACAGGGTTTCTCTGCAGCGTTGGAGCTTGTCCTGGAACTAGCTCTTGTAGACCAGGCTAGTCTTGATTGAACTCACAGAGATCCACCTGCCTCTGCCTCCCAAGTGCTGGAATTAAAGGCATGTGCCACCGCTGCCCAGCCACAAGGACTGTATTTTATATCAATACATAGTAATGACATATTATACCTGCTTTTCCAAGCTAGAAGGTGGACTGGAGAAGCCAGTGTGAGAGGGTGCTTTTACTAGGCAATGAAAACAGAGTTCAGACATCAGGCGGTTTGCTCTGAAGTCCAGGCCCACTACACTGTATACCTCGCTGTGCTCTCTGAAGTCAGACGAGGAAGGACCTGCTGACTGGCACCTCCTCGGTTTTTCTAATTTTAAGTCTGTGCAGTTACATTCATATTGAAAATACCTTTTATTTCTTTTTTTTTTTTTTTTTTTTGGGTTTTTCGAGACAAAGTTTCTCTGTGGTTTTGGAGCCTGTCCTGGAACTAGCTCTTGTAGACCAGGCTGGTCTCGAACTCACAGAGATCCGCCTGCCTCTGCCTCCCGAGTGCTGGGATTAAAGGCGTGCGCCACCACCGCCCGGCAATACCTTTTATTTCTATGTATAGTGTTTTGTGTTTATGTAATATAGGCGCATGTATATATGCATGTTCCTGTGTTGTCTGGGGAGTATGTGTGCCTGTGGTTGAACCTTGGGTATTATTCCCCAGGAGCTGGCCAGCCTTTTTTTGTTTTGTTTTTTTTGTTTTTGTTTTTGTTTTGTTTTGTTTTTGTTTTGCAAGCTCTTGTAGACCAAGCTGTCTTCGAACCGCCTGCCTCTGCCTCCCAAGTGCTGGGATTAAAGGCGTGTACCACTGCCTGGCTTGATTTATTGCTTTTATTTTCCACTTTTTTCTTTTTTTTTTTTCTTTTTTGGTTTTTCAAGACAGGGTTTCTCTGTAATAGCTCTGACTGTCTTGTGACTCACTATGTAGACCAGGTTGGCCTCAAACTCAAAGAGATCCACCTGCCTCTGCCTCTGCCTCTGCCTCTGCCTCTGCCTCTGCCTCTGCCTCTGCCTCTGCCTCTGCCTCCGCCTCTGCCTCCCAAGTGCTGGGATTAAAGCTGTGTGCCGCCCCACCTGGGCTTTCTGATTTATCTAGACTGTCTGACTGGAACTCTGGGTCTTCCTGTTTCCTCTCCCCAACCTTACCTGGGTGCTAAGGATCACACTCAGGCCCTCAGCACTTTACTGACTGAGCCCCTTGAAAAGGATATTTTGTTGCTCATTTCCTTACTTTGTGTTGATGGTATCCTGACCTTTCCCTTGTAGTTACTCCACCAAGTCGAAGCTTACTAAAACACCCGGATATTTCCTGCATTCTTGGAACAGACGGGAGGTCCCCCCGGCACACACAGTCTTCTGGGTTCTTGGGAAATCTGTCCATGGTATGTGTAAATAAATGTACTTTAATACTTGGCTTAAAAGCCTTTTAATGAAAGTTGAAGTTATATTCATCAGGAAAGGTTGTGTGGAGTGGCATAATTGGGTTACATTTGAACAAAATCAAACGTTGGGATAGGAAATGACAGCAGTGACATTTAGATACAGGTAAAATACCTGAACCCGGCTGTTTGCTAACCAGATGAAATGTGTCTAAAACTGTTGATGGCAGTTTAAAGCCAAACCCTGTCTTGTTGGTGGTTTTGTTATTCTAAGACAGCTCTCACAAAAATGTTTGTTTAACAACAGGGTTTCTTTGGGGGGGTTGGGGGGGATGGGTTAGGGGGTGAGACGGTTTTTCTGTAGCTTTGAAGCCTGTCCTGGAACTAGCTCTTGTAGACCAGGCTAGCTTTGAACTCAGAGACCCACCTGCCTCTGCACCCAAGTGCTGGGAGTAAAGGAGTGTGCCACCACCACCTGGCTGTTTTAAATTACAAAGAAGCCTGAAGAGGTGGCTCAGTGGGATGATACCTGCTTGCCTCACACGCTTAGGACATGAGTTCAGATCCCCAGCACTATTGTAAAAGCTGTGTGTGCCAACACCGCAACCCTAGAACTGGAGGCTTTAGGGTGTGGGTGCATGGGAAGAGACTGGGCTAAAACAGTGAGCTGCAGATTTAGGGAAAGACCCTATCTTAAAATGAAGTGACGAGCCAGGGGATGGCAGTCACGCCTGTAATCCCAGCACTGGAGACAGACAGCTGCAGAGTGAGTTCCAGGACAGCAGGTCTACACAGAGAAACTCTATCTCAAAATGAAACGAAACAAAACCCGAAACAGGAAAGTGACTATTACAAGATGAGAGACATCATAAGGAAGAAGAAGGATCCGCCTGTGGGCTCGGACGGTAGGCAGTTCCCGAATTGAACTGAATTAGTGGACCCCCACCTGCGTCTGCCTCTGAATTGGTTCTTGACTTTTAAGAAAATCCACTTCTCCACGTGTGGTGACCGGAGTGGTCTGTGTTGTGAAAGTACAAGAGAAGCTAAGCTGTGGTTTTCTGTTCAAGACAGAAGAGAACACTTTAGGGAAGGACGAGACAGTGTCTAGGAATCACTCTGGCGCGGTATGGAAACAGCAGAAGACATGTTATATACACTGTAATGAGTGGTGGCTTCTCCTGGTTATTGAATATACCAGCTAGGGAAATATGCATTATGTTGAAAAAGGAAACAAAAACTATGCTATATTAGTGGACTCATAATGCATATTTAATTACAGAATCAAAATTGTTCTGTCTTTGGCATTGTAGTTTATTAAACAGGCATGGAGATTTTTATGCACATAGGAAGTTTTCTGGACTAGTTATTTCCTGAAGGGTAGTTTTTGCCTTTTAACTTTTCTTTGTTAGAAGTTAAACTCATCTTTTTCCCACCCCACCCCCTTTTGGGAATCAGAGCCGGGGTCTCAATGGTGGTGTATGCCTGATATCCCAGTGCTTTGGGGATAGAGTCAAGAGGGTCAGAAGTTCAAGGTCATCCTTAGCAAATAGTGCTTGGAAGTGGGCTTGAGCTACCTCAGACCTGTTGTTGTGGCCAGGCAGCGGTGGTGCACACCTTCAATTCTAGCACTAGGCAGGCAGATCTTTGTGAATTCAAGGCCAGCCTAGTCTACAAGAGCTAGTTCCAGGACAGGCTCCAAAGCTACAGAAAAACCGTCTCACCCCCTAACCCCACCCCCACCCCCCAAAAAATCCTGTTGTTAAACAAACATTTTTTAAAAGCTAAAAGAATTATCCTCAGATATTGGTATGGGGAGATGGCTCAGATGAAAATGGTGTATAGACATGCATGCAGGCAAAACATCCAAACACGTAAAATAGAAAATAAAGAAAACTTGGAGCTTCTTTAATAAGGTTATAGTCTTTTGAAGTTAAAAATATATAAGGTGGGAGGGGACTATATTCATTATTATTTGCTTATTGATAGTAGGCTTATTCCTTATTCCTTTATTTGTTTAATTTTTCAGGTAACTAATCTGGATGACAGTAACTGGGCAGCAGCATTCTCATCCCAGCGTTCAGGGTTCTACACAAATTTGGAGCCCCACAGTGTAACCGAGGACGTAAACCTAAGTGCCGTTATGTTACGTGAAGACGACCCTGGAGAGGCTGGTAAACGGCTTTGAGATTTAAGTAGCTTATTACTTCACTGAGATCAAGAAAAACTATTTTTGAACATCATCAAAATGTTTTTTTTTTTTTTTTTTTTTTTGTTGCTGCTGTTGGTTTGGTTTTTGGTATTTATTTATTTATTTAGCTGGGCATAGTGCTATAGGCCTATGATCCAGGCAAACGCAGGTGAATCTCTGTGGGTTTGAGATTAGCATAGTCTATGTAGCTGGTACGGTCTTGCAAAATTCTAGACACTAAGAAGTCTACAATGAAGGCATTGCAAGGTTAGATCTTTTAAGGCCTGCTTCTTTCCTTGGCTCGCAGGTCACCCCTTTCCTCCCTCATCTTTCTTGGTCCTCCTCCTATTGTATAGTTTTGTTAAGGTAATTAGTCACAGGTGTCTTTTTTTTAATGTGCTTGGATGTTTTGCCTACATGTATGTCTGTGCACCAGTTGTGTACCTGTGGAGTACCTGTGGAGGTCAGAAAAGAGCATTTTATTTCCTGGGACTGGAGTATACAGGTGGTTATGAGCAGCTGTGTGGAAGCTGGGGCTTGAATCGGGCCCTATAGAAGAGCAGCCAGCTTTGCTTTCTTAACTGCTGAACCATCTCTCCAGCCCCATTTGTGAGAAGATGGAGAGCCTTGTCTTAGTACTCATTTTGAATCTTGCCATTTTAATACAAATAGCAGACCAGTAGATTGCTAGTCAGTTCTCATCTTTATTGTTTGTCACTTGGAGAACTCCTTTTTATTTTTTGTTTAGATTTAAAGCTAGCATTGTTGATATGTTTGAATCTGAGGCAATGATCTTGGTTTTCAGGTGGTATTATAACTTGCTAGTTTGGGCTGGTTATTCCTCTTCCCCATGGGAATGTTTTTGCTTGTAGAGTCTATACTAAGCATGAATATGTGGTGTTTTCATCTTTACCTTCATCGTAACTAGCACAGATGATAAACACTGACTCCTGTCATGGCCATTAAATTGTTAAGGTAATTATTCCCATTTTAGAAGAAAGGAAGCTGCTACCCGAAGAGATGACTTGCTTGACAGCATTTGGCCAGGCAGTGGTGATGCCAGGCGGGAGCGAAGCAGTTTGATTCCAGAGCATCCATTGGTAGCCACAGCATCCGTGTAGTATTTTTTTTTTTCGAGACAAGGTTTCTCTGTGGCTTTGGAGCCTGTCCTGGAACTAGCTCTTGTAGACCAGACTGGTCTCGAACTCACAGAGATCCGCCTGCCTCTGCCTCCCGAGTACTGGGATTAAAGGCGTCCGATTTCCAAGTAATGTATGTGTTGAGTGACTCAGAAATAGTTTCCATTTATGGATACAGCAGTTCCATTTAAAGACCGACTTTAAATATCATGCAGGTAATAGCTGATTGTCTGCCTTTCCCCCATTAGAGCATGCTATGTGGTCCTCACCTCACTCTCAGCTGCTTTGTTGTTAGACACTTAAAATATATTCAGATATTCTGAAATTTGACACCCCCTCCCTTTTGGTAATAATTGAAAATACGGGAAATTCTAGGACAGACTTTGGGTTCTTTAAGAAGATATAAGAAAATTAAAAGTATATAAGCTGGGTTATATAATTAATTTAAATTTGTACATCAGTATAAGAGTGGAGTAAAAAGGCAGTTGATGAAAATGTACGTTTGATAAGGAGTTAATGTTCAAAATATATATAGAACTCCTAGCTGGGTATGGCTCACACCTATAAATCCCAGCACTCTTCATGCTGAGACAGGAGGATCGCTGTGAGTTCAAAGTTATCATGAGCTACGGAGTGAAACTTCGGAATCCCACACACAAAACAGCTTTTCTAGCTGTTCAACAACAGGTCTTCAGTGCAATGAAGATCTAGTGTCAAATCCCCTGTGTGACCCAACATTAGGAGGGACAAGCAAAAATAAGAGTTTAAGGCCAACCTTGACTATGTAGCAGAATTGTGACAGCTTGGGTTACATGAAACTTAAACACCATTAACAAAAATATAATAAATTGGTGCTGGGTGTGGTGGCCGGCGTGTTTAATCTGCGCACTCAGCAGACAGAAGCAGAGATGGGTCTGAGTTTAAGGCTACACAGTAACTGATCTACATAGAAAGTTCCAGGCCAGCCAAAGCTCCCTAGTGAGCCTCTCTCAAAAAGTGTGGTGTGGTGTGGTGTGGTGTGGTGGTGGTGTGTGTGTGTGTGTGTGTGTGTGTGTGAGAGAGAGAGAGAGAGAGAGAGAGAGAGAGAGAGAGAGAGAGAGAGAACCAAACAACTCAGGAAATAACAACTGCTAGTAAAAATGGAGAAATCTAAACATTCCTATAGTCCAGCACTTGAGAGATAGAAGCAGGAGGATTCCTACATGTGTGGGGCCAGCTGGGCTCCAGGAGATGCTGCCTTGGGGAATTATAGTATGCTCCACTTTCATGAGGTACTTAAAGTGGTTACACTACAGAGACTAAGAAGAGTGATGGTTGCCAGGGGAAATCTGGGTTGTGAAAAGAAGAGTTCTGTGGATGGGTGTTGGTGGAGGCAGCACCTCAATGGGTATAGCAGCAAGCTGCTTGGCCACCCTGTTCCTTTCCTGGCCATCCAGATCCCTGAAATAATCACACAGAAACTGTATTAATTCAATCATTGTTCTAGCCTCTTACATATTAATTTAACCCATTACTATTAATCTGTATATTGCCACATGACTGTGGCTTACCAGCTCTGTCTTGCTGCTTCCAGGGCTCCATGGCTTCTCTCTGACTCCGCCCTTCTTTCTCCCAGCAGTCAGCCTAGCTTTCCGTGCCTACCTAAGTTCTGCCTTGCTATAGGTTCAAAGCAGCTTTTTTTATTCATTAATGGTAATCACAGCATACAGAGGGAAATCCCACATCAAATGGGAATGTATGCACTTAAAAAAAAAAGTTAAAAAAACTTTGTAAAGTTTTTGTTGTTTGTTTTGTTTTTGAGACAGAGTTATCTCTGTGTAACTCTGGCTGTCCTGGAACTCCCTTTGTAGACCAGGCTGGTCTTGAACTCAGAGATCCACCTGCCTCTGCCTCCTGAATGCTGGGATTAAAGGTGTGTACCACCAGTGCCCAGCTAAAGACTTGTAATTTTTTTTTTAAATTGTATTTGTGTGAATGTTTTGCCTATGTGTATGTATGTGCACCACATGAGTGCCTGGTGTCCTTGGAGTTCAGAAGAGGGTGTTAGATCCCTGGAACTGCAGTTACAGATAATTGTGAGCGTTTGTGTGGTGTGGCTTCTGGAAACCAAACCTGGGTCCTCTGTAAGGACAGCAAGTACTGCTGACCACTGAGCCATCTCTACAGTCCCGAGTCACTAGTTCTTAAAAATACAGTTGTGCTGGAGGGAGGGAAAAGACTTATAGCTGTTTTTATGGTTTGAAACCAGTAGGATTCCTTAAAATATGTCACTCACTCTTTGTTCCTTTTTGTCTCGTTACTTTAGCATCCATGAGTATGTTCTCTGATTTCCTGCAGTCTTTCCTGAAGCACTCTTCAACCACAGTGTTTGATCTTGTAGAAGAGTATGAAAATATCTGTGGTAGTCAGGTAACTATTTCCATTCCATGGTTCAGTGCTTGTATGTTATCCTGCTAATTCCTGTTCTGTGCTTCTCGGGTGCAGGGAAACCGGTCAGAGGACCTCTGCTTTTTACGTATTCCAGGTCCATACAAGATTTATTTGGAGGAAAAGAGAAATCAGCTTCTTAAAAAGAAAAGTCTGAGGCTGGAGAGCCAGCTCAGTTAGTTAAGGTTGACTGTAATCACGGAGGTCTGAGTTCAGAATCAAACATCCAGAAAATGGAATTTCATTCTGTGGAGAGATGAGTTCTCGAGTCATAGAGACACAGAAACCTTAAATACAGTCTGTTAAGTGAAAGAAGCCTGTCTAAAAAGCTGTATGACATGATTCGAACTGTGTGATAGTCTGGAAAGGCACAGTAAGATCGTGTCAGGATTGGTGGCTGCCAAGGGCTTAGCGAGGCAGGAAGGAGAGAAGCTGTTCTCTGTGGTACTGTAACAGTGGATGCATCTCATTAGACATTTCTCAAAGCCCGTGGATGCCACCATATGTGAGTCCTAATGTAAACTGTGAGCTTTGGGCTGAGAGATTGACTGATGGTAATAATGCACCCCCTCATTGCAAGACCTGATAATGAGGTGGTCCTGCAATGTGGGAGCAGTATTGGGTTCCCTAGCTTTTGTTCTGTTTTATAAACAAGAAAAAACTTCAGAAAAGCGGAATGTTGGCATGGGAAACAGCCCAGCCACTAAAGTGCTTGTCGTGCCAGTGTGAGGCCCTGAGCTCAGCACACGGCCGAGGTGTGGTGTGAAGAGGATGCCAGGGAAAAGGCAGCTGCATTGCTGTCTGCCTGGCCAGCCTAGCTGGGCAGTGAGCTCTAGGTTCAGGAAGACACAGTCTTCTCAAAAATTATGGTGGAAAACTGGGTCTGGTGACACACGCCGTTAATTCCAGCACTTGGGAGGTAGCAGCAAGCTGATCTCTGAGCTCAAGGCCAGTCAGGGTTACATACTGAGACCCTGCCTCAGTGAATAAAGTGAGAATGTTAGAGACACTCTAAATGGACTCGACCTCCACACGCATACCTCCACCTGCACAGACATGGAAACGTACAGCCCACACACCTGCACTCCAACATCAGAACACTGGTAGCCAGAATATCTTTTATTTTATGAAAGGGAGCGTGTGGAGGTCAAAGGACGACTTGTGGGAGTCGGTTCTTCTACTGTGTGGGTCAGGCCGGTAGGCTTGGCATCAGACACTGTTTCCAAATAGAGCACCTGTCTCAATGAGCCCTCAGTTGAGGGTTCAATAAATGAACAGTCTACAGATGATGCTTTTCCTAAGGGCGGCTAAGTCAGTGTGACTCTGTTTCCTAGTGAGGATGCCCTGTTTCGCAGTGCGCCTGCATGGATCACTCGCCACTTTACACAGGGTTCCTTGCTTCCAGGCCTTCACCTTCCTCAAACAGCTTTGTGTCTTTCCAGGGAAATATTTGTATAGTTTCCATTAATTCTCTTCTGCCTCAGTTCCAGGATGGGTTCCAGTCACCAATTAAAGAAAGGAGGAACTTTGGAAGTTTTGTTTAGAAATAACACGTTTTGGTACCAATCATTAAGAAAATTGTTTCTTGGTTTGTTACATGTCCTAAATTTTTCAGACATAATTTTAAGATAGTAATTTTTACTGGTTTATATGATTTTATAAAGTATAAATTTAACTTATCCTGGGTAGATATATATAGAGAAAAAAATATATACTTGTGGTTACTGTTGTTGAATCTAAAATTTACAAAAGTAAGTTCTAGGACAGCCTGGGCTGTTAGAGAGAAACCTTGTCAGGAAGGAGGCGAGGGGATTGTATGTCTATATACTGCACGGCATTCCTGTTAGTACTCTGTAGTAACTAGTAACTATACTAACTAGTCAGGAAGGAGGCGAGGGGGTTGTATCTCTATATACTGCACGGCATTCTTGTTAGCACTCTGTAGTAACTAGTAACTATACTAACTAGTCAGGAAGGAGGCGAGAGGGTTGTATGTCTATATACTGCACGGCATTCCTGTTAGTACTCTGTAGTAACTAGTAACTGTACTAACTAGTCAGGAAGGAGGCGAGAGGGTTGTATGTCTATATACTGCACGGCATTCTTGTTAGCACTCTGTAGTAACTAGTAACTGTACTAACTAGTCAGGAAGGAGGCGAGGGGGTTGTATCTCTATATACTGCACGGCATTCTTGTTAGCACTCTGTAGTAACTAGTAACTGTACTAACTAGTCAGGAAGGAGGCGAGAGGGTTGTATGTCTATATACTGCACAGCATTCTTGTTAGCACTCTGTACTTAAACACAAAGATACTAGTAACAGTCTCTTTACATCTGTGTTTTCAATTTAGGTGAATATACTGAGTAAAATAGTGAGCCGAGCAACCCCTGGACTGCAGAAGTTTTCAAAGACAGCCAGTATGCTCTGGCTTCTTCAACAAGAGATGGTCACTTGGAGGCTGCTTGCCTCTTTGTATAGGTAAAGTTGTGTAGAGCTCCTAAGTGAAATGAGCACAAGGTGACAAGCCAATTAGACAAATTAAATTAAATTTAGTGAGAGATATGTTTTGATAGGTTTGCTAATCTTGAGATTTATCATTTCTAGTACTTTAGGTGTCGAGAGTCATTAATGAAAAGGGGGCCTACCAGGACATAAAGCTGGTAGCTATAGAATAAATCAGTCTTCGGCCATACAAAGTAATATACTCCTGTAGCCTCAGGAGGCCAAGGCAGAAGGATCGAAAGTTTGAGGCACGTGGGACCAACGCAGAAAGCAGGGAGAGACTTGTGGCTTTGGTTATATTATGAAATATTGAAAGAAAACCATGATTAATTTTGCCATATGGCCTTAGCAGGTGCCATTAAAGGCTACAGTAGTAGCTACAGTTTTGTCACGATTAGGTTAATCATATGTCTACTGCTACATCTAGTAAATTAAATGTGGTGATTAAGTTATTTGGCAGCTTATTTGTTTCTGCCTAGTAGAGTGTGGAACAGCTTAAAACGCAATTTCATACAGATGTGTAAAATAAAGCTTTTTCATTTTGTGTCATTTTCCCCAGAGACAGAATACAGTCTTCATTAGAAGAGGAAAATATGTTTGCAGTTGCTGTAAGTTTCCCATTAATTTTTTTCCATTAGGGGTGCTTACAGTTAGATGATTGGATTTTCAACCCTCGTTTTGCATTTCCCATTTTAAAAAATTTAAAAGTATGTAAAAGACACTCAAAGTAATCAAATATTAATATTTGTGGGTAAAGGTAGAAGTTCTTTTTTATCCCTTTACTTCTTTAACGTCATAACTTGGTTTGTGTCGTCGTATGTGCATAATTATAATCAAGCTACTCATGTATAATTTGGTTTGTTTTTTTGTTTTGCTTTTTTGAGACAAGGTCTAGATGGCCTCAAAGTCACCATCCTGTTGTTGGGATTTTAGGTGTGCACCACCACACCACATAGCCTTTATTGTTTAAATTTAGTTACTTCTTTATTAGTGAGCATTTTTGAGACAGTCTCCGAAGTATAAGCTGGCATAGTACTGTCTGTGGGGGACCTTGAACCGATCTTGGTCTTCAGCTCAGAACTGTTGGGATCACAGGGGGCCCTGCAGCCCCAGCAGCCCCTGCAGCCCCTGCAGCCCCAGCAGCCCCTGCAGCCCCTGCAGCCCCTGCAGCCCCTGCAGCCCCTGCAGCCCCTGCAGCCCCAGCAGCCCCAGCAGCCCCAGGCCTTACACATGCTCAGCAAGCGCCCTCCCCACGGCGCTGCATCGCATCCCAGCCCACAGTTTTCTTGTTTGCTTTTGAAAATTTGTTAATAATAAATGTGTATGATACTTCTAATAATTTTATATGGGGCTATTTTTTTCTGTCCCTTAACCTCTTATTTTTATTTGTATATAAAGATATAAATGTATCATAACTGTTTGAGATATTTTACTTCTAGAGGAAAATATCTCATTTTAATATGTGAGTTCTCAGTCACTGGGGAGAGGGAAGTTTTGTCTGCTAATAGTTTGAATGGGGACTAGGTAGGGGACTGGATATGGTTTTGGGTTTGGTATGTTTAGGGATCAGATCTGCTGCTGCTGTCCCTCTACCTACCCCAGAGCTACAGCCCCAGCCTCTGTTTTTGTTTTTACTTTTGAGATAAAGTATAGTTATTGTAGCCCAGGCTACAAATACTTTCAATTATTTTATAATTTTATGCATTTTTGCCTGTATACTTATCTATGCACTACATGTGCCTGGGGATTCCCTGAAACTGGCGTTATGGACAGTGATGAGCCACCATGTAGGAACTGCTGAGCCATCTCTCCAGACCCTGTATTCTAAATTTTAAAGCAAGTGTTGTTATTTATCAGGCATATAGTTTAACCAACTAACCTATTGCATTGGTGTCATCATTTTCTTTCAATTAAAAAATTATTTTGAGCCGGGCGGTGGTGGCGCACGCCTTTAATCCCAGCACTCGGGAGGCAGAGGCAGGTGGATCTCTGTGAGTTCGAGACCAGCCTGGTCTACAAGAGCTAGTTCCAGGACAGGTTCCAAAACCACAGAGAAACCCTGTCTCGAAAAACAAAAACAAAAAAAAAACAAAAAAAAAAAAATTATTTTGAGGGGGCTGGAGAGATGGCTCAGTGGTTAAGAGCATTGCCTGCTCTTCCAAAGGTCCTGAGTTCGATTCCCAGCAACCACATGGTGGCTCACAACCATCTGTAAAGAGGTCTGGCGCCCTCTTCTGGCCTTCAGGCATACAGACAGAATATTGTATACATAATAAATAAATATTAAAAATGGGAAAGTTTAAAAAAAATTATTTTGAGATTTATTTTTATTTTATGGATTTGCCTACCATATATCTGTGTCCCACCTGTGTGTCTGGTGCCTGGTGAGGTCAGAAGAGGGTGTTGGATTCCCCTGGAACTGGGGTTAGGTTGTGAGCCCCATGTGGAGGCTGGGAATTGAACCCCAGTCCTCGGCAAGAGCAGCAGGTTCTCTTAACTGCCGAGGCACCGCTCCAGCCTCTGACTTTCTTTCAGTCAGGCTTTACTGTGCAGCGTAGGCTTTGTACCCTGATCCTTCTGCCACAGCTCCTGCGTATCTGGACCGCAGGGAGTCCCCACGTCGGTTTCCACAGCCTTGGGTAGCGCTTAGGTTTTATTGCCTGTTAACTTCAGCTGCTCTAAATGAAAATACTTGAAAGTTCTGAAATACTCGTTTTCTGGTATGGAGACGTGACTACAGTCAGCTCTTCATATTTTGAGGAGGGGAGCTGTTTTGTAAGCTTGGATAGCCTTGAATTCTCGACTAGCCTCCTGCTTCCGCCTCCTGGCTGCTGAGATCATAGCGTGCTGCAGAGTGACCAGCAACCTTTCTTCTCTCTGTGTGTGCATGTCTGTGCATGCTTCTCTGAAATACCATGTCCCAGTCAGAGACAGAACTTTAAGATTTCAAGTATAACTAAATTTTCAGGTAAAAAGTAAACAGTGTATAGTTTAAATTTTTTTTTTTATAAATAACTTAGGGAGCCAGAAGGTGGTGGTGCAACCCTCAGGAGTCAGAGGAATGCAGATCCCTGAGTTGAAAGCCAGCCTGGTCTACAGATCAGATTCTAAGATAGCAGGGCTACCCTGAGAAACCCTGTCTTGAAAAACCTAAATAAATAAATAAAATAAAAGATATATACATATATATATATTACATATAAAGTCAGGCATGGTGATTCATGCCTTTAATACAGCACTTGGGAGACAGAAGCAGTCAGATCTCCACAGTGAGCTCCAGGTCTGAGAACGAAAGGAAAGCCCTGTGGAGTGGAGGTAAATGACCTATTTGTAGCTGACCCTTCTGAAGTCTTGCGCACCCTCCTCTCTCCCCTCCTTTAACTGTTTCTGTCCCAGGCTGTCAACGGCAGCGAGAAGACAGTTGTGGAAGCGTTGTTTCAGAGGGACTCACTGGTCCGACAGAGTCAGGTGCGTTCTTCAATTATTTCTTTAAAGAAACGTGGAGGAAAGGCAATGACATACGGAGTACTGCAGTTTTGTTTCTTAACTTACCTCTTTTTTTAATATCCTTTCTACATGATTTTTTTTAGATGTAATTAAAAGAAATTTGGGATACTGGTCTGCAACTTTTAAATAACAGCCTTTGTGTTTTCAGGGACAGACTATTAAAAATAGCATTATTCCTATAGGAAAAAATACTATCATTGGATGTTTATCTTTAAAAGTGAAAATGGTGGTTGGGAAAAGCTATTATTTGATACCAAAACTTTAGATTAAGGGTGGAAGTACTATTAAAACATATTTTAGAGTTAAAATGATCTTTATTTATTTTTTTGTTTCTTTCGTAGCTCGTGGTAGATTGGTTAGAAAGTATTGCCAAAGATGAAATTGGAGAATTTTCTGATAATATTGAGTTTTATGCAAAATCAGTATATTGGTGAGTAACTAAGTGTTTAGATTTAAGAACATTTTTTATGCCAGATGTTGTAGCACATGCCTTGATCCTTTCAGAGGCAGAGGCAGATGGGTTGCTGAGTTTGAGTTCAGCCTGGTCTACAGGGGGAGTTCCAGGACAGCCAGAGCTACACAGTGAGACTCTTTCTCAAAAAAAAAAAAAAGAAAGAAAGAAAGAAAGAAAAAGAGCAAATAAAAAAAAATAAAACCAAACCAACATCAAAAAGAATGTTTTTTATTCTTTGACAATTTCATGTATGTACTGAGAATCGGAGGAAATAAGACCTTTGGGGAAATTGTTAATAAAACTTAATGAATAAGCCAGGCATAGTGGCACATGCCATTAATCCCAGCACTCGGGAGGCAGAGGCAGGTGGATTCTGTGAGTTTGAGGCCAGCCTGTTTCCAGGCCAGCCAGGGCTACATAATGAAACCCTAACTTAGGGGAAAATTAATGAATGGAAGATAGTAATGAGTCCTATCTTTGGGCAGACCGGGCAAGAGACTTAAGAGATAGAGGAAACCTGTAGTCCTAGCTGCTTGGGATGCTCAAGCAAAGGACCTGAGCCCCAGAGTTAAGGCCAGCCTGGCCAGCATAGCAAATGCCTGTCTGAAGAAAGGGAGGAAGGACAAAAGAAGGAAAGAGATCAAAGGGAAAAAATCCAGTGTACACATATTCTAAATAAGAACAGCACGGGGGCTGGAGAGATGGCTCAGTGGTTAAGAGCACTGCCTGCTCTTTCAAAGGTCCTGAGTTCAATTCCCAGCAACCACATGGTGGCTCACAACCATCTGTAATGAGATCTGTGCCCTCTTCTGGCTTTTCAGGCAGAGTACTGAGAATACTGTATACTTAATAAATAAATAAATCTTAAAAAATAAATAAATAAATAAATAAATAAGAACAGCACAAAATTCCTGAAAAAGTAAAGTGTTTGCATAAAAGAGTATCATCAGCTCAGGAGGTTGAAGAGGGAAGTCTCTGAATTCAAGGTCAGACTGGGCTACTGAAATTCCCTCTTAAAAACAGAGAGAAGAAATAGTTCAGTAATTGTTTTTTCTGAAAGAGAAGTTGAGAGGAGGGTAAATTTACCTGAAAGACTTTTACAACTTTTTTTGTGAGCTGGTCTCCATTTCTTAAAGCTTTAGTGATACAGAACCTAAACAGGCCCCTAAACTTAAGAGATTCTTTGGTTTTTACCAAGGCATCACAACTGAGGAGCTGGATTGTGTTAACAAACTCTAGAAAAACATGTTCAAAAAGAATCACTTTGCATTGTGCCAGCCGTAAATTTAACATAGGTTATAGTTCTGAATTTAAAAGCAATTCAAGATGCTTTAGATGGAAAACAGGAAGATATTATTCTAATTTGGTATTAATAAGTGTTTCATGAAAACTTTTTCATCAAAATTGAAAACCTCCGGGCTAGAGAGATGGTTCAGAGGTTAAGAGCACTGGCTGCTCTTCCAGAGGTCCCGAGTTCAGTTCCAGCAACCATATGGTGGCTCACACTCACCATAAGATCTGGTGCCCTCTTCGGCCATGCAGGCATACATGCGGGCAAAACACTGTATACACCATAAATAAGTCTTCAGGAAAAAAGATTGGAAACCTCTCATTTAAACACACAATGGATGTGGTCGTGCATGCCTTTAATTCCAACATATGAGAGGCAGAGGCAGAGGCAGAGGCAGATAGATTTCTATGAGTTTAAAACCAGCCTGGCCTACACAGTGAACTCTGGGCCATTCAAGGCTGCATAGTGAGACCCTGTCTCAGTAGAAAGAGAGAGACTATTAATAAGTGCGGATCCAGATGACTCTGATCAGAAGTCAGAGCGCATGTGCTCTTTCAGAACACCTGAGTTAATCTCTACCCATGTTGGGCGGTGTCTTAGGGGTTCTGTTGCTGTGAAGAGATGCCATGACCACAGAAACTCTTAGAGAAGAGAACATTTAATTGAGGTGGCAGCTCACCGTTGTAGAGGTCCATTTTCTGCATGGCGGAGAGCATGGAAGACATAGTGCTGGAGAGGTAGCTGAGAATTCTACCTCTTGATCTGAAGGCAACAGGAAGTGGCTTGAGCATATCTGAGACCTCAAAGCCCCCCTCCACAGGGACACACTTCCTCCAACAAAACCACACCTCCTAATAGTGCCAATCCCTTTGGGGGCCACTTTCTTTCAAACCACCACAGATGACTTAAAACCACCTGTAACTCCAGTCCAAAGGTCTCTGATTTACATATGCTGTACATGCATAGATAAAGAAGTGAGAGCTGGCGGGCACACCAGCTGGGCTTCATAATGAGCTGCAGGTCACCCAGGGCTCCACAGATCACAGTGAAAGGACTTAAACGTACGCCTCAGAAGCAGGCTTTGATTCGCCGTCACTCATCAAACTGCCGTTCTGGGTTAAGGACTTGGTGCAGTTTTCTACATTTGTTGTCTTTTTCTTGTTTTCAACACACAGGTGTACTTGGGGACAGGGAAGTGGGGTTTGTTGTTGCTATCTACAAAAAATTCAGTTTGCTCCTTTAGAAACTGATGTTTCTTCTTCCAGGGAGAATACCCTCCACACCTTAAAACAACGGCAGCTACTGTCTTACATAGGAGGCGTCCGGCCTCTTGTCACTGAACTGGTGAGTTCCAGGTAGGGTGGCAGCCTGAGACGAAACCCCGTGACCAGAGCAGCTCGGGAGAATGGGTTTGACTTCCACATCCATATCCCTGTTCATCAGAGGAAGTCAGGGCAGGATCCTGGAGGCAGGAGCTGATGCAGTGGCCATGGAGGGAGCTGCTTCCTGGCTTGCTCCCTTTGGCTTGTTCAGCCTGCTTTTTATAGAACCCAGGACCACCAGCCCAGGGGTGCCGCAGTGTCTGGGTCCTCCCCTATCAGTCACTAATTAAGAAAATGCCCTACAACCGTGTCCTTTTTTGGGGGGAAGGGAGCCTCAGGACAGTTTCTCTGTAGTTTCTGTCCTGAAACTCACTCCATAGACCAGGCTGGCCTCAAACTCATAGAGATCCGCCTGTCTCTGCTTCCGGAGTGCTGGGAATAAAGGTGTATGCCGCCACCGCCCGACCTACAGCTGTATCTTGTGGAGGCATTTTCTCAATTGAGGTTCCCACCTTTTGGATAACTCTAGTTTGTGTCTCAAATTGAGATAAAACTACCCAGAACAGGAAGTGTTCTTGGAAATGAAGGTTGTCTTTAAAGATAAATGATACCAAGCTGGGCAGTGGTGGCGCACGCCTTTGATTCCAGCACACGGGAGGCAGAGGCAGGCGGATCTCTTTGAGTTCAAGACCTGTATGGTCTACAGAGCTAGTTCCAGGACAGCCAGGACTGTTACACAGAGAAACCCCATCTTGAAAAAAACAGTGATATTTCCTAAGTGACATTAAAATGATTTTTGTTTGAAATTCATCATGATTGTGTGTGCTGTTTGTTTACCGCTAAAGTCTATATTAATGCTAAATGTTCAAAAACACAAATCTTGTGATAAGTAGGAATATGTTTAGAAGTTTGTAGATTTTTGTTTGTTTGTAAATCTTTGTTTTATTTATGCATCTGTGTATCTGTGTGGGTTGTGTGACCTTGTGAGTGCATATGCCTGCAGAGACCAGGACAGCCACCTGGAGTTGTAGGCAGTTGTGAGATGCTCAGCCTGGGTGCTGGGAACCAAACTCGGGTTTCTTGAACAAAACAGAATTGCCAATGTACTGGTAAGCCATCTTTCCAGCTCTGTTTTTGGTTTGGGTCCTCCCCCCCCCCCCTTGAGACAGGATCTTTCTGTGGTTCAGGCTGACTTTGAACTCGAGGCCCCTCCCGATCTTTCTGAGTGTCCTGGGATATTTTTACTTGTTTATAGTAACTAGTGTGTAGGGGTTTTTTTTGAAGGGGTGGATGTTGTATTTGTTTGGTTGTTTTGTTTTACACTACTGAGGATTGAGCCCATGTGCATACTGGGTAACCTCCCTACCACTGAGCTATGTCTCCAGCTCCGGTTATGCTTTATATGGGGGTAATCACAGGGAGTACTTAGTAACCGCGGGGAGCACTTAGTAATTCATCACAGAGAGCACTTAGTAATCCATCAGAGAGAGTACTTAGTAATCCATCACAGGGAGCACTTAGTAATCACAGGGAGTACTTAGTAATCCATCACAGGGAGCACTTAGTAATCACAGGGAGTACTTAGTAATCCATCACAGGGAGCACTTAGTAATCACAAGGAGTACTTAGTAAGCTCTTGCCCTGTGTTCTTAGGAAGTTCATGCTTTCAGTCAGACTAGAGCTCTTTCTTCTTTCATGTTTGTCCATGCTCCAGGTCTCGTCTAAGGATAGTGATGGAATAAGCTCAGATAATATAGTGTTAGCTGGTTGTACCGGGCTGGGATGGTGGTAGTCTATGCTTGGTCACTAGGTAGGCATACACCATGTTGGGCCAATGAGGCTGGGGCAGCAGACAAAGGGGTCTATTAGGAACCCTTGTAACACTTAATTTCTTTATTAACTAGATTTTAAAGGAATTTATTTCTGTATGTAAGTACCATATAGCTTCATCATGTCATGATTTTAAAAGGTGTATGTAAATGTATACAGGGTTAGGGTTTTGTAGCCCAAACGCTACATTAGAGCCTTGAGTTTGATCCCTGGCACCATACTCATGACTCGCTAAGGTGTAAGCAAGTGAACAAACAAAAAATTTAAACGTATGTAGGTTCCAAATATCTACAGTTAATGGTGAGGTTTTTGTTTTGTTTTGTTTTTTATAGGACCCTGATGCTCCCATTAGACAGAAAATGCCACTTGATGATCTGGATAGAGAAGATGAAGTTAGGTTACTCAAGTACCTTTTCACTCTGATCCGTGCTGGGATGACAGAAGAAGTGAGTCATGTGATTCTCTGCTTGCTCGGGTTCCAGCTGCCATGGACCTAAAGTTGGAAGAGTCCTCGTGGCCCCGGCTGTGCGTCCAGTGTGCTGTTTCTGCCTCCACGGGGCATGATCAGAAAAGCACATGGCTCTGAGGCTTGAGCAGTTCACTCTGGTTTCCAGAACTCTTAGCAGACTCTTCCACAAGCCAAGCTTTGCCTTACTTCGTTGCACTGTAGGCTCCGTTGGTTCTGCCATTTTTCCTTGGTTATGTTGAATTTAAGGAAATGTCAATGGACTAATTGAGTGATAGCTCTCTTCTCATTATAGAGAGAGACATTTAAGGGTTTTTTTGTTTTGTTTTGTTTTTGTTTTTCAAGACAGTTTAGAGTTTCTTGGCTGTCCTGGAACTCACTCTGTAGACCAGATTGGCCTCAAACTCATTTGCTTGCCTCTGCCTCCTGAGTGCTTGGAATAAAGATGTGTGCCACCACTGCCCAGCTTACAGACTTTTTTATAATAATTTTGTATTCCAAAAATCAAGGTCATCAAATCTATTTTATTTATTTTAAATTCCATATTAGTGAGTGAATGCCCTAGTACCCTAGTAGCAAGGCTAAAATGAAGAAAGAAAGAAATTACTAGAAAACTAAGGGGCTTGGGATAAGGCTCAGTTGATGAAGTGATTACCTCACATGTGTGAAGTCCTGGGTTCCCCGCTCCCTCAGCCCAGCCAAAACAAGAAAGGAAAGCCGCAGACAGATACTGGTTTGAGGGGAAAGTGGAATGCCATTACCAGTTGTGTTTGTCACTTGATAGCCAGTCTTGTGATACTGGGTTTGCTTTAGTAAAGAGCACGGTGCTTTTCACTTCCGTCCAGTGATGTCACTGTCCTTTTTTTCTTTCCCAAGGCACAACGACTCTGTAAACGTTGTGGGCAAGCATGGCGAGCTGCCACACTGGAAGGCTGGAAGCTGTATCATGACCCTAATGTTAATGGAAGCGGTATGTTAGGTCTTCTGCGTGGGGTATGGAGGTACTCAGCTCAGTATGCCAGTCCTAGGGAATGGTAGCCTCTCTGTGTAGAAGTGGCTGACATGTTTCATTTTAAATGATGATTTTCTTTAACTGTTTTGTAGGAACAGAACTAGAGCCTGTTGAAGGGAATCCATACAGACGAATTTGGAAGATTAGTTGCTGGAGAATGGCAGAAGATGTAAGATAATGAAATGTGCATTGAGACTCACTTTGACCCAGTTTATTAAACAAAGGTGTTCTGAGGAGCTGTGAAACGTTCATTGTAACGTATGAGTAGGGTCTCTGTACTGAGAGAAGTTTTAGTCACGTTAGGACTAAACGGTGACGTAGCGGATTGTTCAGACACTAGGTGCTAAGAGTTAACATTGCTGAGAAGCATAAAGTATGGACTGGACCCTGTCAGCTTAGAGAAGACTGGGGGCTAAAGCTGAAAGCTGGCTTCCCAGAGGACGTCTCCATTAACTCTTTAAAACTTAATACATAGATTTGGGAGTGGAAACTCGAGGAAGGAGTTGGAGGTAAATACATAGGAAGGGAAGTTGATGCGGGATAGAAAGCTCATAAAGGAAGTGCAGTGCCAGTGCTGTTGGGACATGATGAGCACATTCCTGAAGTCACCACAGACTGCACGGTTGGTCAGGGAATCTCAGGCTGTAGGGGAGAATGGGCTTACAAACAATACATTAAAATGTCATCGGTGGTGAACAAAAATGAGAGCTGGAGAGATGGCTCCGCAGATGCGGGCACTTGCTGAGCAGGCTTGACAGCCCTTATTTGGTACCCGGAACCTCCCTAGAAGTGGGAGAGGACCGACCTCCACACCTGTCGCACTATAGCATGTGCGACACACGCTCTCCACAGAATAATAACGGTGAAGGCTAACGCTGTCTTAGAGGCGATAACCGTGGTAACGAGAGTTAATAAAAATAAATATAGTAGTACAATAAACTGGGCACTTGCTGTGGGAAAGAACTGGAATTTGCATGTTGAATTGGGTTTAGAAGGCTGAGGGCAGGTGATTGAGAGCGGCGGCGTGGCAGTGCAGCCTGACCTGATAGAACTGGAGTCACAGAAGTGATGGGAGCCTGAGAGACTTCTTCACTGCTAAGGGCCTGCCCGTGATGGTAGTGGTAGCAGCAGAAAGGGAGTCTCCTGAGTGTCTCGTTTGATGGCAAGAAATCTTGAAATGCCGTTGACAAAGCCCTTGAGACAGAATGAAGTGATGAGTGCGGCTTTCCTGGGATGGCTGCACACTCTTGGCCCTGGCCAGCACAGGAGGGTTGGTACCCAGAAACTGGAGCAACCCCTGCTTAGGGTCTGTGTAGATGAACATTTTATATAAATATGTAAAGTGCCATCGGAGTCGGCTTTCCTGGGATGGCTGCACACTCTTGGCCCTGGCCAGCACAGGAGGGTTGGTACCCAGAAACTGGAGCAACCCCTGCTTAGGTTCTGTGTAGATGAACATTTTATATAAATATGTAAAATGCCATCGGAGTCGGCTTTCCTGGGATGGCTGCACACTCTTGGCCAGCACAGGAGGGTTGGTACCCAGAAACTGGAGCAGCCCCTGCTTAGGTTCTGTGTAGATGAACATTTTATATAAATATGTAAAATGCCATCGGAGTCGGCTTTCCTGGGATGGCTGCACACTCTTGGCCCTGGCCAGCACAGGAGGGTTGGTACCCAGAAACTGGAGCAACCCCTGCTTAGGTTCTGTGTAGATGAACATTTTATATAAATATGTAAAGTGCCATCGGAGTCGGCTTTCCTGGGATGGCTGCACACTCTTGGCCCTGGCCAGCACAGGAGGGTTGGTACCCAGAAACTGGAGCAACCCCTGCTTAGGTTCTGTGTAGATGAACATTTTATATAAATATGTAAAATGCCATCAGAGTCGGCTTTGCTTTCATTTGATGCTTAAATGTTTGGCTTTATTTTTCCTGACGATTTTGGAGTTAATTCATCAAACTAAACTGTCCTTCCTGCCTGCCCCCCTTGCTCTGTCACTGAAGCTTAGGGACTAAGTGACCAGGTTCAATCTAGAAGAATTACGTCGAAAACTAACATGCTGGGAAAAGGAATACTTTCCAATCCTTTTATTCATTGTCTTTTAGGAACTTTTTAATAAATATGAAAGAGCAATTTACGCCTCACTGAGCGGGAATCTCAAGCAGGTATGCACTGGTGTGATGCTCACCTTACTCAGAATGAACCACAGTAGTCTTGTAATTCACGTGGCAGACTGGAGCTGCTTTCTGTAGCAGCCGAGCCCGAGACGTCAGAAAGCAGGACAGCGACCACCTGCCTCCCATGTACGCGTGGTTTTCAGTTGTTTGTTTCTGTGCTTTTTTATTGTTTGCTTGTTTTTGTTGTTATTTTGCTTGATACGTAGTTTAGTCTAGCCTCACACGCTTTTGCTGTTTAGGTTTGTTTGAGTTTTGAGGCTAGGGTCATGCTTTGTAGACCAGGCTCCTCAGTGCTGGCATTATAGGCCTGCACCTGACTCTTACGTGATTAAATAAATGAAGCCAGGCCAGGCGGTGCTGGTGCACGCCTTTAATCCCAGCACTGGGAGGCAGAGCCAGGTGGATCTTTGACTTGAGGAGAAAGAGGGTTATTTGATGTAATTTTTTAATTCCATAGCGTTTTCTGTCATTAGAAGATTGTTTTAAAGTCTTTATCCGTGGATATAATTGATTTCCTTCTCTGTTTTGTTAATCGTGTCTGTGTTTCTGTTTTGAAATGGATGAAAAGCTTCTTCCTGTCTGTGACACCTGGGAGGACACAGTGTGGGCCTACTTCCGGGTGATGGTGGACAGCCTGGTTGAACAGGAGATACGGACATCAGTGATGACGCTGGATGAAACGGAAGAACTCCCTAGAGAGTACACGGAAGCGAAGTGAGTGTGGCAGCGTGATCTGGGTCAGGTGGTCCCACTGGCTCCGAAGCTCTACTCTAACACCTTATGTTACCATCTCTGTCCCTTTTTGTTTTTTCTCTTTTGAAGTTGGACCTTAGAAAAGGTTTTTGAAGAACTTCAAGCCACTGATAAAAAGGTACATGTTAATATAACGCTCTTACATGTAGTGTATGAAATTAATGTTATATGGTTGTGCGCTGTAGTTGAAAGGGGGAGAATTTGGAATTCTCCTTTCTCATCTTTTCTTCACTGTTATCAAAATAGGAGACCTTAAAAATAATGTTTATTGGATAGGGCCTGATAGCCCATGTTATAATACTAGCACTCAGAAGGCTGAGACAGGACAGCACCGTGGCTTTGAGGACTGATTGGGCTACACAGTGAGACCCTGTCTCAAAACAAAAAGAAAAACACTTTCTTAGTATTTTTTTCCTCATAACTAAAGTAGTGTATATATACTCGTAATAATCAAGCCATCCTGGTATCTGCCGGTATGACCTATGTGACTCCTCCCATCTCCCTGGTCTTTACCTCCTCAGACAGTAAAGCACACCAGCACACACCCTCCCTGCACCTTTCTCCAGCCTCTCAGTTAGTGTGAGTGGTGCAGACGTGCAGCTCGGTGTTGGGTTCCCAGGTCACCTTCCTCCATGCTTGCTTCCACTTAATGCTAATCTCCAAGTTAATTGCTGTATTTTAGCCAGATTTTTAGTTTTTTATTTTTGTTTGGGTTTGTTTGTTTGCTTTATGATCTTACTGAATAGCTCTAACTACCTGGCACTTACAATTAAAGCCCAGACTGGTCTCAGACTCCCAGGGGCTGGGATTTAGGTGTGTACCATCATATCTGACTTGACTGTTCTCTTTATATTAAAAAATATGGTTTTTCTCCAGCTTAGCATTCAAAATGGTAGGTTTGATTGTAGTGTCCTCATATACATGTCATTATTCTTTGTTCTTAGTCATTCTCCTTCCATTGTTCTTTTCGGGAGATGTATAATGTTCTGTAGAATTGGCTGTAGAGGTGTTTGGTTTTGTTTTGTTTCCTTTAGAAGGTACTCTTGTTAGTTCTGGGGCTGTAGAGAACATCTTTGTGTGCTCAGATTAGTTCTGGTGCTGTAGAGAACATCAGTGTGTGAAGATGCACGAAATTCCTGCTGTTGCTGTCTCTTTAAGGCTACGTTTCTTATCAGTGTTGACAGGTTGCTGGGTTAAAAAACAGAAATGTGTAGCTACATTATCTGGGTTTCTAAATTACTGACAGTTATATATAGGGTATACTTTCAAGCTATATAATTTAAATTAAAGTTAAGAGAAACATGACAACAGAAAAGTGTCAGATTGTAGTGATGAACACTGCTACAGTAATTTCTTTTTTTTTCAAGACAGAGTCTCTCTGTATTTTTGGATCCTGTCTTGGAACTAGCTCTTGTAGACCAGGCTGGCCTTGAACTCACAGAGATTCCCCTCCCTTGCCTCCCGAGTGCTGGGAGCATCCTTCCGTGTTTTTTGATCTTCCTAAAGCCTTCATTTTTAGCTTCGTATATGTCCCTTCAAAATTTAACATTTTCAGCGTAGCAGTGAACGCATCCTTTAAAGTGAACACAAAAGACTTATGGCAATGTAAAACTTTTTCAGAGAGTTCTGGAAGAGAATCAAGAACATTACCATATAGTTCAGAAATTCCTCATCCTGGGAGACATCGATGGTAAGGTGCAGTTTTCTTTTCCTTTGCCCGAGTTCTTCATTCTGGTAGTCATCTTTGTCCTGACTGTTCTTGAAGCAGCACACTTGACTCCCTGACATCCACCGCCTCAAGTGTACAAGACCAAATCTGCGCTGACCCCAGGTCTCTCGAGGTGGAGAGTGTTCCACAGTGGGTGTTGGCAGTGAGACCAGAAGCTGTAGGTGTCCTGGGGTGTCCTTGCGATACTTTTTCTCTGATTGTGCTCTCACTATTGAACCTTTGACATCTTGTAGGTTTGATGGATGAATTCAGCAAATGGCTTTCCAAGAGCAGAAGCAATCTACCTGGACACCTGCTCCGATTTATGACGCACCTTATTTTGTTTTTCCGCACCCTGGGACTGCAGACCAAAGTAAGTAAAAGTGGATGGCCTCTCCTGCTCTGCATGCCTGCAATTAGCCACGTCATCAGGACCATCCCACGTGGTCACCAACTGATAACTCATTTTTAGTGACTTGTTAGGGTCTAATCTATGGCCACAGAATGCTGATACTTGCCTAATTTTGAAGAATTTGGTCCTTGTTGGTACCCAGCTAAGCTAATGGAACCAAAATTCTGTGAGAATTAAAATCCTTTCTTTTTCTTTCTGTTTTTTATTTTTCTAAATGTTGGGTAACATTTTGGTGTTAGTATATACAACAACATAGTAATAGGACAGTTGATAAACTTGGGTTTTGAGAGTCTTGAATTTATATCCTTACTTGGTAACTTTCTAGCTGTGTGAGTCTAGGTGTCTAAGAACTCCTTCCTTCCTCTATAAAGTGTGGACAGTGTCTACCCAGTTATATAAGAACTCCTTCCTTCCTCTAAAAGTGTGGACAGTGTCTACCCAGGTATATAAGAACTCCTTCCTTCCTCTGTAAAGTGTGGACAGTGTCTACCCAGGTATATAAGAATTCTTTCTTCCCCTGTGAAGCATGGACAGTGTCTACCCACAGAGTTATGGTGAGAGGGCCAGTTACCTGTCTCAGCAGATAAAGCATTTGCCACCAAGTCTCACGACTTGATCAATCACAGGAACCCATATAATGGAACAAGAGAACTGACCCCCCACAAATGTATACACAATAAATAATTTTTAAAAAGGGGGTTTTGTTTGGTTTTGTTTTAAGTAGAAAAAAAGAGTAGTGTTAAGGTGAAATACACTACATGAGCTGTGGTAAGCATTTAGCTAGGGTAGTTATCACTTAGTGTAAATATTAAATACACTACATGAGCTGTGGTAAGCATTTAGCTAGGGTAGTTATCACTTAGTGTAAATATTAAATTCCTTAAACACTTTTTAAGTAGAATTTTTACTAGAAATTATATTATTGTACCCACCTATAAGTAGTTGTGTTAATAACTGGAGTATGGTTTTTTTTCTATGAAGGAAGAAGTTTCCATTGAAGTTTTAAAGACATACATTCAGGTAAGCTTTTAGAATCTACAATTTGATTTTTTTTCTATTTTAATGAAAACAAAAATTAAAATGGTCCTATATTTTTTAAGATTTTCTAATTATGTGTATGAATGTTTTCCTGCATGTTTGTATGTGCAGCATGTGTGTTTGGGTGCTAGAACAGAAGAGGGTGCTGGAGTAATGAGTGGTTGTGAACCATTGTATAGATGCCAGGAACCAAGCTGGGTCCTCTACAAGACAACAGGTGCTCTTAACTGCAGGGCCATCTCACCAGCCCCTAAATGATACTATTTTAATGCCCTGTGGTCTGGAAGCCACCAGACTCCATAGAGATCTTAAATTATTCTAAATACATTTCTAGAATTTGAAAGTATTTTGATATGAAGCACTTACCTAAGAGTCTTTCCTAAATATATTTGAAATTTTAAAGCAAACTTTTTTCAAAGCACTGTTAACTTGTCTGGTTTACTTTGATTTTTGTGTTTCTTAGCTTTTAATAAGTGAGAAGCATACAAACCTCATTGCATTTTATACCTGTCATTTGCCTCAAGACCTTGCTGTTGCCCAGTACGCATTGTTTTTGGAAGGTGTTACAGAGTTTGAGCAGCGGCATCAGTGCCTGGAACTGGCTAAAGAAGCAGGTAAAAAGTAAAGCATTTCATCTGTTGCCGGTGATGGTGGCACACACCTTTAATCCCAGCAGAGGCAGGCGGATCTCTGAGTCCAAGGACAGCCAGGGCTACATAGGGAAACCCTATTTCGAAAAACCAAAATAAAGAATTTCATCTATTATTTCTTTTTATGTGTATATTGTATAAAATAATGAGTTTTGTTGTGACATTTTCAAATGAGTATTTGTAGGTATATTTATCACCTCTGTCCACATAAAAAATATGTTTGTGTATATAAGAAAGGACAGGGTGGCTGGAGAGATGGCTCAGTGGTTAATAGCACTGGCTGCTCTTCCAGAGGACCCAGATTCAATTCCCAGCATCACATGGCAGCTCACAGCTGTCTGTAACTCTGGTTCCAGAGATCGGGCACCCTTTCACAGACATACATGCAGGCAAAACACCAGTGTACATGAAAAAAGAAATAAACCTAAAAATAAAGGTGGAGATATGCACATGCCAGAACATGCGTGCCACAGCACGGGGGTAGAGTCAGAGAACACGCTTAGGTATTGGTCCCTCCTTCCACCCTGTTCTGAGGCAGCGTCTGATTTCCTGCCTCATGAGCCAGCTCCCTAATTGGCCTTTGGGCAGATTGTCATTTTGGCATGTGTCTTAGTATTAAGTCTTATTTCTTTTAAGGAAGAAAAACAGGAGTAAAAGTCTCAGTTAAATTCTTTTGAAGAATGAAAGTAACTTTAACTTGTGTAAAAATTTTGTTTCTGTTTTTGGTTTTGTTTCTTAGAAAAAAATTCTTACTATATCACCCAAGTTGGCCTGGAACTTGCCCAGGCGAGCCTCAGATTCTGTGGTCCTCTGACTCGTCTACTAAGTGCTGGGATTACAGGCATAAGTCACCACACCCAGCCTAAAATGTTTTTAGTTAGGGTAGTTTTCAAATGTGTACATTGTATTTAAAATAACCTTTCAGCAGTAAGTGTTCAGGTCCCGTGGTGCTCGTGTGGAGATCAGAAGACAGCTGCAGTTGCTTCCCTTCTGCTGAGTGGCAGCACCTGACTTGCTGAGCATCTCACTGGCCCTGTGCATTAGTCTAGGGATGAAACTCAGCGGCAGGATGCTTATCCAACATCT
Source organism: Microtus pennsylvanicus (assembly GCF_037038515.1). Lineage (NCBI taxonomy): Eukaryota > Metazoa > Chordata > Mammalia > Rodentia > Cricetidae > Microtus > Microtus pennsylvanicus. The sequence goes on from NC_134598.1 coordinate 3,824,461, forward strand.
GTAAAGCCGTCAGTTCAGTCCTCAGTGCCAACATAAGAGAGAATTGTTTCACTGTTATCAAATTATTGTGACTATTTAGATAATAATCATATTAATAACTACTCTTTGGTTTTTGTTTTGTCATTTTCAAAAATTCCTTAGATTTGGATGTTGCAACAATAACAAAAACTGTAGTTGAGAATATTCGAAAGAAAGATAATGGTGAATTTAGTCACCATGACCTGGCTCCATCCCTAGATACTGGCACTACTGAGGTAATTTGGGTGAGGGGGAATGAGTTTTGTGTTACTTATAATCTGTCTTCTTGTTCTTGGTGTGTTTCCCTAATACACTGGCTTCTGACTGTCTTTAAAATATATATATATATAATCAATAAAGGCCTTTAACCAATCACAGTGACATATATTCATACAGTATTAAAGGAATATTCTACAAAGTATTCTCTTATAGAGTAGACCTAAGGATTGGCTTTTTGCTTATCAGGTTCCACCAGATACTTTAAAAGCTGCTGAGTTCTGTCTTTAGGAAGAAAGTGAAATCTCAGAAGGGCAATGGCTTGGGGCTGGGAGTGTGGCTCAGTGACAGAGTGCTCACCTAGCATTTCTGAGCCCCAGGGTTATTTCCTGCATTGCTTGGCAAGACAGACAATGAATGATTCCACGTTCATAGGCCAGTGAGTTTCTTCAGTAATTTAGGGGAGATCTGTTAAGTAGAACAAACTGAGGAAAGTTGGCTTTTATTTTATATGAGATGGGGAAAATGTTTTTCATTTAGAGTGCATTATAAGTTCCGCTCATTTGCAAAGTAACTGAAATAAAATGGATGTTCCCTGCTTCCAATGACTAGGAGGACCGTGTAAAGGTGGACGTGATTGACTGGTTGGTGTTCGACCCAGCGCAGAGGGCAGAAGCGCTGAAGCAGGGCAACGCCATCATGAGGAAGTTCCTAGGTGGGTTGGAGTCTTACCTTGCCATCATATCCATAAGTTTTAACTTTTATTCTTGATTTCATAAATAAGTGGAAGGTGGGACACTTGGTAAGGACTTCAAGCTCACGTCAGTTCTAGGGAACAGGTGCTCTTGGGATCAGTTGCTTCCACCTGTGCGCCCTCAGTGGCCGGTGGCCCACTTATCCACCCTCTGAATTGACTCTGTAGCACTGTTCACTGGGGCTGCAGTGAGCTCACAGGTAGGAGGGCCAGCTACTCTTTAGAGGAACCAAGTTCAATTCCCACCACCTACATGGCAGCTGACAACCATCCATAATGGGCCAGGGGATCTTCTGGCCCATGTGAGTACCAGGTTCGTACATGGTACACATACATACATGTAGGCAAGAACACTCATATATGTGATAGCGAATAAATAAGCACTGACTAGCCCAATAACGGCAGGCCTGTGCTGACTGCCTCTAGCATACCCAGTCCATGATGCTGGAGGTACAGATTTGACCTTTGTCCATCATCAGTGACACGTGCTTGTTCTTTTTCTTTCCTTCCTTCCTTTATAATCTTTTTAACTTTATTTTATGTGCATAGATGTGACAGTGAGATCCTGGGGACCTGGATTTACAAACAGTGTGAGCTGCCATGTGGGTGCTGGGAATTGAACCCGGGTTCTCCAGACGAGCCGCCAGTGCTCTTAACTGCTGATCCATCTCTCCTGCCCCAGCTGCTTATTCTTACTGTATCTCTTTAGGTTTTGTCTTTGAGCTGGGGAGTTTGTAAGTCTGAAGGTCAGAGGACAGCAAACTGGTGAAGTCGGGTCTGTGGGCGTGGCAGTGAGCACCTTCACCTGAGTCGCCTCCTCAGCTAGGTCCTCACTTTGTTGTTGTTGTTTTGGTTTGGTTTTGGGTTTTCTTTTTTTGATACAGAGTTTCTCTGTAGCTTTTTGGAGTCTGTCCTGGAGCTTGCTTTGTAGACCAAGGTGGCCTCAAAGATCCGCCTGCCTCTGCCTCCCGAGTGCTGGGATAAAGGCATGCAACACCACCCTTTGGCATAGGTCACAAAGCACAAGTTACCTTGGTCTCTCAAGTCAATGGTTCTTTTTCTTTTTTAAAGATTTATTCTATTTTATGTGTATAGGTATTTTTTCCTGTTTGCATATATATATATATGTGCGCCACATGCGTGCCTTGTTTCCCGGGATCCTCTGAAACTGCAGTTACAGACAGTTTTGAACCTAGATAGATCCTTTAGAGTAAGCCACTTCCACAGCCTCAAGTCAGTAGGGTTTTTGTTTGGTTGGTTTGGTTTTGACTTTGGTTTTTTTGAGACAGGTTTTCTCTGTGTAACAGCCCTAGCTTTCCTGGAACTAGCTCTTGTAGACCAGACCTGGCCTCAAACTCACAGAGATCCGCCTGCTTCTGCCTCCCAAGTGCTGGGATTAAAGGCATGTACCACCACCACCTTGCTTGATATCATTTATCTTTATATAAAGACAATCTTTATTTCCAAGTCACTTCCTGTTCTGACTAGTTTTATCTCAATTTGAGACACAAACTAGAGTTATCTAAAAGGTGGGAACCTCAATTGAGAAAATGCCTCCACAAGATACAGAGCTATATGTACGTCGGGCCATGGTGGCTCATGCTTTTTTTAGATTTTCGAGACAGGGTTTCTCTGTAGCTTTTTTGGTTCCTGTCCTTTAATCCCAGCATTCGGAAGGCAGAGGCAGGTAGATCTCTGTGAGTTTGAGGCCAGTCTGGTCTACAAGAGCTAGTTCAGGACAAGATCCAAAGCTACAGAGAAACCCTGTCTCAAAAAAAAGAAAAGAAAAAAATAAATAAAAGTCAGTAGTTCTTTAGCAAAAACTGGGAAGTGTATGTCCAGACAGAAACATCTGACCAAGAGACCACACTGCATGTGCGTGGAAAAGGCTGCAAGTCTCCACGAAGAAGTGCATAGCATTGGACCCTGTGTAGCAGGCCACGTGGTAGCACGAACAATGGGACAGAGCTAGAGTCATGAAGGTTCCTCATGCCATTCAGTCTCAAAGTGAATTTATAACTAGGGAATCCATTATTTAGTAATGTCCTAAAATAAAACTACATCTTACCAATGAAACTGCATTTTATAAACCATGATACCAAATTTTGTGACATCCTAGAAGAACTAAGAAAAGAAACATAATGCTTCAGAGATCAAGAAGCAGTTCACCTTTGAAAAGTAGTTCACCATTCCCTAGACAGAGCTTCCAGAACTGTACTGGAGAAATGGAACTGAGTGCGTTCAAGCAAGGGAGTATGCTGGCATTCTTTTCTCTGCGCCCTGACTGACGGTGTGATGCATGCATTCCTTTCTCTGCGCCCTGACTGATGGTGTGATGCATGCATTCCTTTCTCTGCGCCCTGACTAATGGTGTGATCCATGCATTCCTTTCTCTGCACTCCTGACTATGGGTGTGATCCATGCATTCCTTTCTCTGTGCCCTGACTATGGGTGTGATCCATCATTCCTTTCTCTGCATCCCTGACTGTTGGTGTGTTCTGTAACGAGCTGCGTGGAATCACAACTGATGGAGATGTATAATCAACTCCTATGGCTAAGGCCTGACCTATGCTATGATCACGCAATGATTATCAGCTGCCTGCATATGCGTGAACCTATGGGCAGTGCCCACCTGGCAGTTCGGGGTTGGCAGCCCATGCCTACTTAAGGGCTGGGAGAGGTTTGCCTGGAGAGAGAGGTCAAGGAGTGAGGGAGAGAGGGAAGAGAAGAGAGAGGAAAAAAGAGAGGAGAGAGGGGAAGAGAGAGAGAAGTGTAAAAAGTCCTGGAATAAAACTGCAGTGAGAAGAGCTCCGGGTGTTGTGTCATCCTTGCGGGACGAGGGTAACCGTGACAGTGTTCCATGCATTCCTTTCTCTGCACCCTGAGTGTGGGTGTGATCCATGCATTCCTTTCTCTGCACCCGTGAATGGGTGTGATCCATGCATTCCTTTCTCTGCACTCCTGACTGATGGTGTGATCCATGCATTCCTTTCTCTGCACTCCTGACTGATGGTGTGATCCATGCATTCCTTTCTCTGCACCCTGAGTGTGGGTGTGATCCATGCATTCCTTTCTCTGCACTCCTGACTATGGGTGTGATCCATGCATTCCTTTCTCTGCACCCTGACTGTGGGTGTGATCCATGCATTCCTTTCTCTGCACCCTGACTGTGAGTGTGATCCATGCATTCCTTTCTCTGCACTCCTGACTATGGGTGTGATCCATGCATTCCTTTCTCTGCACCCTGAGTGTGGGTGTGATCCATGCATTCCTTTCTCTGCACCCTGACTGATGGTGTGATCCATGCATTCCTTTCTCTGCACCCAGACTGTGGGTGTGATCCATGCATTCCTTTCTCTGCACCCTGACTATGAGTGTGATCCATGCATTCCTTTCTCTGCACCCTGAGTGTGGGTGTGATCCATGCATTCCTTTCTCTGCACCCGTGAATGGGTGTGATCCATGCATTCCTTTCTCTGCACTCCTGACTGATGGTGTGATCCATGCATTCCTTTCTCTGCACCCTGACTGTGGGTGTGATCCATGCATTCCTTTCTCTGCACCCTGACTATGAGTGTGATCCATGCATTCCTTTCTCTGCACCCTGACTGTGAGTGTGATCCATGCATTCCTTTTTCTGCACTCCTGACTGATGGTGTGATCCATGCATTCCTTTCTCTGCACTCCTGACTGATGGTGTGATCCATGCATTCCTTTCTCTGCACCCTAACTGTGGGTGTGATGCATGCATTCCTTTCTCTGCACCCTGACTGTGGGTGTGATCCATGCATTCCTTTCTCTGCGCCGTGACTGATGGTGTGATCCATGCATTCCTTTCTCTGCTCCCTGACTGATGGTGTGATGCATGCGTTCCTTTCTCTACACCCCTGACTGTGGGTGTGAATAGACAAGAAAGCCTGCCTTGTTCACACAGATGGCTCCTCCTTTTCTGCTTCTCTGAGAGGTTGCGGCTCTGTGTGCCTCTCCACATACATTAACTGATAGACTTGAACTCTTAGCTGCATGGATCAAAACTGTTTGACCAGATCCATAAGCAGAATAAAACTTGCTCTAATCCAGTTCTTTTTTCTTTTTTTCTTTTTTTTTGGTTTTTCGAGACAGGGTTTCTCTGTAGCTTTGGAGCCTGTCCTGGGACTCCCTTTGTAGACCAGGCTGGCCTCGAACTCACAGAGATCCGCCTACCTCTGCCTCCCGAGTGCTGGGATTACAGGCGTGCGCCACCACCGCCCGGCTTCTAATCCAGTTCTTAAATGTTCTAGATGGGAATTCTGGATTTATCACTAGTTAAGCCTTGAGAAACTGGCTTGCCCAGTGCTGGGAGAAAGTGCAGTCTGCAGCTTCTAATCAGCTGCCTGCCATGGCCAGCGGGGCAGACAGAACACACCACCTACTCATTTCTTTTGATGTTCACATCAAAGGGGAGAGAATCCCCTATTCTATCAGGCTTTGTATTGTGAAACCAAACCCATTTAAAAGTAAATTTTTACTATAGTAATCAGCTTTGTATATAATGCCATAGCCTCAGGAAAATATGATTTCTTTAAGATGTGTGTGTGTGAGAGAGAGAGAGAAAGAGAGAGAGAGAGAGAGAGAGAGAAACCGCCTTTGTGTTACCTCGAGTAGGAAGGAACCAGCCCACTCGAGGGATCTCCAAGACCTTTGGAGAAGTGTGGGCCCTGAAATGTAAAACTTGGAATTGGTGATTTGATACTGTAAGGCACCAGTGCACAGACTGGGCGTGCTGACACTTAATCCCAGCACTTGGGAGGCAGAGGCAGGCAGATCTCTTAAATTCAAGTCCAGCCTGACCTACATGGTGAATTCCAGGATAGCAGTACATAGAAGTCCATATATTTTGAATGTTTTTTTCTCCCCACAGCATCAAAAAAACATGAAGCTGCAAAAGAAGTGTTTGTGAAAATTCCTCAGGATTCCATTGCAGAAATCTACAATCAGTGGGAGGAGCAAGGCATGGAGAGCCCACTTCCTGCTGAGGACGACAACGCTATCCGAGAACATTTGTGTATCAGAGCCTATCTGGTGAGTCTGCAAAGAAAAGTGCAGTCTTTGTGACTTTCCAGATCCACTCGTGAATCAGCTATATGTATAGTTTTTCATTTTTAATTATGTGTAGGTATGTGTCTGCAAATGGGTATATTCACGTGAATGCAGGTGCCTATGGAGGCCAGAGGAACTGGAGTCACAGAGTTGTAAGCTGCTTATTGTGGGTGCTGGGAACTGAACCCAGGTTCTCTGGAAGAACAGCAAATGTTCTTAAACACTGAGCCATCTCTCTAGCCCTTGAACTTTTTCCAAAAGTAGTAATTGAGTCATCTAAGGTCCCTGTGACAGCAGTGCTGACTTAGAGGGGTTGCTGTTGTGACCTTGTTGTTTGCATTCATCTGTCCCTTTCTGGCTAGGCAGGAGCAGACAGTGAGTGATGCCTGGAGCTTCGCTGAGATTGCTGTGCAGATGTGTAAAGTGTTCCATGTGTAGTAAATTAACATCTCAGTCAAGCTTTATTCAGCAAATGAGTGATTGCTGTGGACACAGTACGGCTCAGTTTGAGGACAGAATTCTGTCTTTAACTGTAACATGGAGCAGGCTGATCAAGAAGATGAGTACGCATGCCCGCCTCGTAGAGAGGTGATGCAGGATACGCATGGGCACATGCGGTGCTGGCTGGAGTAAGAGTAGTTGCCAAAAACAGCACAGAATACTTTGTCAGTATTTGTCACTTCACAGAATGTTTGCTTATTTATAATTTTTGAGTAAGAATTATTTCTAAGAACTAGAACTTTTAAATACCTTTTGAGCGATAAAAGTAAAAACTTTGTGTAATCTCAACACTCAGGAAACTGAGGCAGGAGGATTGTCATGAATCTAAGGTCCGTCTGGGCTTCATAGTGAGTTCCAGACTAACCTGGTCTAGAGAAGAAGACCTCGTCTCAAAGCAAAATGTAAAAGCATGTATTTCATTTTGTTTAACTTCGTGTTTTAGGAAGCCCATGAAACCTTCAATGAGTGGTTTAAGCATATGAATTCAGCTCCACAAAAACCTACATTGATATCTCAACCAACTTTTACAGAGAAAGTGGCTTTTGAACACAAAGAAAAGAAGTACGAAGTAAGTTAAAGGGAGTCTGAGAGGAGCCTCTTTTATCTGAAAGACACGTGTATTCAGAGGGTCTTTTTAGCGTTTATGTTCTGATTGGAGTAGGGTTTTCCTGTTACACGTTCTACTTTGAATCATGATTACTTTTCTTTTTTTTCTTTTTTTTTTTATTTTCCAGACAGGGTTTCTCCCTAGCTTTTTGGTTCCTGTCCTGGAACTAGCTCTTGTAGACCAGGCTGGCCTCGAACTCACAGAGATCCGCCTGCCTCTGCCTCCCAAGTGCTGGGATTAAAGGCATGCACCACCACCGCCCGGCTCATGATTACTTTTCTGTAGGTTATTAATTAATCCTGAGAAACATTGCTGGACATGGTGGCACGCGTTTAATCCCAGCACTTCAGAGCCAGAATCAAGCAAATCTCTGTGAATTCGAGGCCAGCCTGTTTTATATCCTGAATTCCAGGCCACCCAGAGCTATACGTAGTAAGATCCTGTCTCAGCAAAACAAAATAAGAAAAAGAAGGGAAGGAAGGCCTTTCGACATTAGTATTCATTTGCTACATTAATATTTTAGTATTTCATCTATCTCCTGTTCGTTAATAGTTTTTCTTTATATACATATCTGGCTGAATTATCAACTCTTAAGACTGATGTTCTTGTTGAGGGGTGGTGGTGGTGCACACCTTTAATCCCAGCACTTGGGAGGCAGAGACAGGTGGACCTCTGTGAGTTCAAGGCCAGCCTGGTTCCAATGAAAGTCAGAACTGTTACACAGAGAGACCCTGTCTCAAGAAGACAAATAAATACATAAATAGGGATGGACTATTGTTCGGTCCTTTAAATCCGCTTATGTTTGTTCTGCAGATGGATCATAGTATTTGGAAAGGACATTTAGATGCCCTAACTGCTGATGTAAAGGAGAAAATGTACAACGTCTTGTTGTTTGTTGACGGAGGGTGGATGGTAGATGTCAGAGAGGTAAGTTACACGTTTTGTTTATAGCTTTAAAAATTAGATTAACAAACCAGAGAGATGGCTCAGCCAGTAAAGTCACTCGCCACCAAACCTGGAGACGTGGTTTCTGTCCCTAGGGTTCAAATGGTCATTCTCTGACCTTGGCATGCAGACCCACATGTGAGTACCCGGTGCCCATGGAGGCCAGAAGGTGGCACCTAATCCCGACAGTAGAGTTATAGATGGATGTGAGCAGCCATGTGGGTGCTGGGTTCCAGCTCAGGTCTTTCGGGAAAGCAACACGTGCTTTCCCACTTTTTCTCCATCTTAGCCACTGAGCCATTCCTCCAGCCCGTTTTTTAAACAATTAAAAAACAAGCCCACAACAGTAACAAAAACCATACACACTATCTTCTAATGTTCTTTCTCTAAATAAGAACATCTACAGATTTTTTTTTATATAAAGTTGGTAGTTATAACTAAACCTCCCCATGTTTTAAGCTTAAAAATACTACCTTGGAAGAGGAGTATTTCATTCTTGAATATTCTTCACATTCAGTATGCTCACTCAGACTAACTAAAATGTAATTGTTTTAAATTCTAGATCTAAAATTCATTTGTTTCCTAGTTGTTGAGTTAGTTAGGGCCTTACTATATAATAGAAGCATACCTTGAACTCACTGTGTGCCAGCTGCCCTGGAACTTGAAATTCCCCTGACTGCTGGTTTGCAGATACATGCCACCAAACCTGAGTCTAAGCTTTGATGTGTGTATTCAACTTAGAAATAGGTGAGTCTAATACCGTGAGACATAAAACAGCAGCATCACTCTGAGACACCCATTTACATGACTCGGCATGTTCTTCCTTAAACACAGGCTTCCAGAGTAAGAATGAGCTGCAAAAGTATTAAATAGCACAAACCAGTGTGTGTGACCCCAGCATTTGGGGGGCTGAAGTAAGAGGATTGGTAGTCATTACAGCCTCAGCTGTCACTCCCCACAAGAGAATTAAATGCAGAAAGCAAACACAGTGGATTTGTTGTGAATCCAGATGAAGAGATCACTTTGATAGCGCACATGCCTGGCATGATGGGGCCACAGCATATCAGTAAAGGAAAAAGAAGTTTGCTTTTGGAAGTGGCTAGACAGGATGCTAAGAGATGCAGGTGGGATGTGGAGCCAAGGAAGCGGTGACTGAGAAGGGAGAGGCACTGAGGCCGGCGTCACTTCCTCTTCTTGGTAGTCTTTCTGCTGTCTTTTCTTCTGCCGTCCCTCATATCCTCCTGTATATAGTTTTCCATTTTTTGATTGTGTAAGAAAATGATCCATTTCCTCTCCTTGCTTCCTTATTGTCAGGTTGGTATGTTCTCTCAAACCTTAGAACTGTCTGCAGACACATACATACACCCCGCCTTTTCTCCTTCTGGAGAAACTACATATTTTCCCTTCTAACTTTCGCTGTAATGGTATTTAGTCTTATTCCTTTGGTGTATGACCAAATGCCTAGTAAGAAACAGCTTAGTTAGAGGAGGGTGGGCTTGTTTGGGCTTGGAGTTTTGAGGGTACAGTCTTGGGCATCAGGGGTAAGAGGCCGCTTGTCTGCAGTTAGGAAGGAAGAAGTGTGGTCAGACCATAAAACCTCAAGCCCTCGCCCACCCTATTACCTACTTCAACAAGTCTCCACCTCCCTAAAGCTTCCAGAACATTCCTAAACAGCTCTACCCTCTGGGGGCTCAGTGCTCAAACACATGGGACTTAGGGGGACATTTTACACTCAGACCACAGCAGGTCCGATCCCGAGACGTGACAGAGTGGTGACTCGGAGCCCTGCGTCTTGGATTGTTGGGATGTCGTTTTGAACGCTACTCAGTTCTGCAGGTTGTGTGTGCTGGGGTCCCCTCTGCCGGCCCGCACGTCGCAGTTCTGCCTTTTCTTTGAGCAGCTTAGTTGCTACATTGTCCTACCTCTCCAGCTTCTCTTTCCTGCCAGGAAGTGAATATTAACAGAGAATGCTGCTACTGATAACAGGATTGTTCGGTCCATTTCTGGGTTTTTGTTTATTGTTTCATGGCATTAGGATTGAGCCCAGGCCTCACACATGCTAGCATGCACAGGACCACTGAACTCATCCTCAGCCATCAGTGTACTGTTGGCAGAGGTTTCTGTCTCGCCCGGTCCCACAGCCATTTGGTCCCAAAGGAACACACAGAGATCTACATTAATTACAAAACTGGTTGGCCTATTAGTTCAGGCGTCTTATTAAATAACCCTTACATCTTAGCCCATAATTCTTGTCTGTGTTAGCCACGTGACTTGATGCCTTTTATCAGTAGGCATTTTCATCTTGCTTCCTATGCATCTGGGTAATAACTGTAAACTGAGCCTTTCCTCTTCCCAGAATTCTCCTGTTCTAGTTACCCTGCCTGTAGTTCCTGCCTGCCTGCTTAGAAAAGTGCACCCCTTCCTTTACGCGGGTATAGTCCATGCCATGTGTACATGACCAGTAGACTGAAGTACAGCTCGGATTTCAGCTCCACTGCCTGCTTGGCTGGCTGTCTTTATATACTTATACAGCACATCCCCGTGTGCCTCTGAGAAGCAGGAAGGAGTCTAGGAGCCAGAGGACAGTGCACAAGGAAACAGGGGAAGGCCCAGGGAGCAGCCGTCCAGTTGGTCTTTAAGGTCTCCACTTGGAATCCCTCCCCTCCCCTCCCCTCCCCTCCCCTCCCCTCTCCTCTTTTCTGTGTTACTCAAGTCCACAGGTTCTTACAGTTCCTGCCTCCCCCACTTTTTTGACTATACAAAAAAAAAAATTATTCACTCTCTTAGAAGTTTATAAGTTCTTACTCAGCCCTCCCTATCCTGACCTTCCTTTGCTGGCTTGACCGCAGTCAGGTTGGTAAGCCCTCTCAGATCTTAGGTACATCTGTGGTGATGTCTACACGTATGGAGGGAAATGAATGGTAATTATTTTCTGTCTGTCTTTACTTGTATGGCATTCGGTCTGATTCTTTTGTGTGTTGTTAGCCTAGATGCGTGAGAAACACACTCAGCAGCATCTTACTTCCATACTGTCTCTTCTATTTTAAAAGTTCATCTTCCCGGCAACCACATGGTGGCTCACAACCATCTGTAAAGAGGTCTGGCAACCTCTTCTGGCCTGCAGGCATACATGCAGACAGAATATTGTATACATAATAAATAAATAAATATTTTTAAAAAAAGTTCATCTTCGTGTCTTTAGCCTTAAAGTCCTATAGGTGAGCTCCAGACCTCGAAGGAGCTGGTGTTCTGGGGGTTGCTCAGGGTTATTCTCTGGCCTCAGTACTTGGGCACACACTCATGCATACACCTATACACGTGTGTACCAGCTCACACATAAACATGTACACAGACGTTTTTAAAATAGGAATGATAGGCTTTAGAGAAAGAAATTCAGTGTTTTCCTGTCCTGGTTTTGACTCAGTAGTCAACCTCAGCATTCCTGGGGCATTGATTCTAGGACCTAGGAGATAGAAGATTGCTCCCTTTCATTACATAAAATGACATGCGTGATATTTGCGTGTAATCCTCACACACCCTTCTGCCTGTAAATGTTCTTCAGATCACCTCTACCCTTAACTGTAAATGCTGTCTAAATAGTTGTTATAACAAGAACGGAATGTATACATCTTTATACAGATGCAACTCCCCCCCCCACCAAGTATTTTCCTTTTGTTATTCATTAAATCTATTGGCTCCCAACATGACTTACTTTTTGGTGTTGTTGTTTTATATTTTTGAGACGGGGTCTCTGGCACACAGTGTACATCAGGCTTGCCCTGAACTTGCACTCGGGCTCCGGCCTTGTCATCCTGAGTGCTGGGGTTTGGGATCACAGGTGTAGTGTGGAGTGATGGCCTGATGTCTGTCCTAGGATGCCGAGGAAGACCCTGAGAGAACACATCAGATGGCTTTGCTCAGAAAGCTCTGTCTGCCCATGCTGTGTTTTCTGCTTCACACCATACTGCACAGCACCGGTCAGTACCAGGAGTGCCTGCAGCTGGCCGACATGGTGTCCTCGGAGCGCCACAAACTCTACCTGGTGAGTGCTGGCCGCTGCAGGTTTCCGTTTACTTGTTGATATGCTTGCACGATGACGTTTGGAAATACTTGTTTCCATTTTATAAAAGTAATGTTCCAGCTTTAGTGTGCTTTTAAAAACTGTCTCTATACATGAATGGAAGTATATATTCTATACACGAATGGAAGTGTATATTCTGTACGTGGATGGAAGTGTATATTCTGTACGTGGATGGAAGTGTATATTCTATACGTGGACGGAAGTGTATATTCTGTACGCGGACGGAAGTGTATATTCTATACACGGACGGAAGTGTATATTCTGTACGCGGACGGAAGTGTATATTCTGTACGCGGACGGAAGTGTATATTCTGTACGCGGATGGAAGTGTATATTCTGTACGTGGACAGAAGTGTATATTCTGTACGTGGACGGAAGTGTATATTCTGTACACAAATGGAAGTGTATATTCTGTACGTGGACGGAAGTGTGTATTCTGTACGTGGACGGAAGTGTATATTCTGTACGTGGACGGAAGTGTATATTCTGTACGTGGATGGAAGTGTGTATTCTGTACGTGGACGGAAGTGTGTATTCTGTACGTGGATGGAAGTGTATATTCTGTACGTGGATGGAAGTGTATATTCTGTACGTGGACGGAAGTGTGTATTCTGTACGTGGACGGAAGTGTGTATTCTGTACGTGGATGGAAGTGTATATTCTGTACGTGGATGGAAGTGTATATTCTGTACGTGGATGGAAGTGTATATTCTGTACGTGGATGGAAGTGTATATTCTGTACGTGGATGGAAGTGTATATTCTGTACGTGGATGGAAGTGTATATTCTGTACGTGGATGGAAGTGTATATTCTGTATGTGGATGGAAGTGTATATTCTGTCCTGTAAACCAGCACAAGGTCTCTGAGCCACACAGATCTTCAAGGAAAATTTCTTCTTAAGGTTGATTAGGTTTTTAAAAAGTTGATAATTCTCATTTTTAATTTTTTTTTTATGTCAGGTATTTTCTAAGGAAGAACTGAGGAAACTGCTGCAGAAGTTAAGAGAATCATCTCTGATGCTTCTAGATCAGGGGCTTGACCCGCTTGGATATGAAGCTCAGTCATAACTCATCCACTCTCTGATGCCCATGACGGGGCTGCTTGGTTGTTTGGTTTTGATATACATATTTCCTTTGGCATTATGGGGGAAAATGTAAAATTTAGGTTTTTTAATTTTGTATTATATTGGTATTTCTTTAAGTATTTTTAATGAAATTATACAAAATAAATTTTTGTTCTACAAATATTAGTTTTCTCTTATGTAATAAAGTAAATAAATTAATATTTTATTATTTTTCTTATAATCATAAATTCCTGGCATATTAAAATTTAAAGAGAATAGAGAATAAAGAATAGGCTTATTTTATGCCAGGTAAGTAATTTCTCATTTATCAACAAATTTAATATTTTTCTGAATAATAAAGTTAAGATGAATCTAGCAAGAGTATTTTAAAATGGAGCTGGAGAGATGGCTCAACAGTTAAGAGCACTGGCTGCTCTTCCAAAGAACCAGGATTCATTTCCCAGCATACATAGAGTGGCTTACAACTATCTGTAATTCCAGTTCCAGAAGATCTCATGCCCTCTGTGGGCACCAGGCACACACATGATGAATAGAGATACATTTAATCCAAAAATCCACATGAAAATAAAAATTAGCCTAGCACCCACACGAGCCAAGAAACAGTCATTTGTAACTTCATCTTCAAATGGTCTGACCCCTCTGGCAAGAACACCTGCACTTAGTGTGCACATACCCGCACAACATGATTAAAAATATTTTTTTTAATCTAGAAAGAGGTTATATAGTAGTATTGTTTAGCAAATACTAGTTTTCTTAGGTGTGATCCTTGGAGTTGTGGCAATGTAGTACCCTCACTCATCATCAGGAGATACACACTGAAATATTTAGGGTTGAAAGTCATAAAATCTGTACTTTGCTGAAATAGTTTAGCTTTAAAATTAAAATCTACACAGTAAAAGCAACGTGGTAGAATAGGAACAGTCTAAAGGGCGAAGGAATGTTTATCATACTAATCTTTCAACTTCCCCTTACACTTAATTTTTTTCCAAGAGAAAAGGTTTACATGGTGCTGAAAAAACTGTAGCAGAAGAACCGAGTATGCATGCAGATCATTACAGAACTGAGTCCAGGCAAAGGGGATCAGAACGCATGATGTGAAATCTACAGAGAACCAGTAACAGCTGAGAAAAAGAAAAGACAGTGAATATAAATTTTAATTTCGAAATAATACACACAAAACTTAAAAGCCCTCTCCAGCACCAGACCTTTGAAGTTGGACTTCATACTTGCTGCTGGAATAAGCCGCTACCCTGCAGACCAGCCTGGCCTCAAACTCACAGATCCGCCTGCCTCTGCCTCCCGACCCTGGGATTAAAGGTGTGCGGCACCACCGCCTGCTTTATAATAAGCCTCTTAGCAGTGCAAAATAATTGTCTTGGGCCAAGATTTGCTTTTTAGGTTTACAAAGAATTTGTGGGTGAAAGATGTAGTATCTGTCTGTGGTTTAAAAGTTTTCGAGGTGTGGGACGGTGGTGGCTCACAGGAGGATCTCTTGAGTTCGAGGCCAGCCTGGTCTACAAGAGCTAGTTCCAGAACAGGCCCCGAAGCTATGGAGAAACCCTATCTAGAAAAAATAAAAAGTTTTCGAGGCAAATAAGCCAAAATATTTTCAAAAGTACATTCTAATTATATGACAACTATACTGCCTCTCCGCTCTTCCGTGTATTTAGACCTTTAAAGTTACTTTAAAATGCGCTTTCGTGTGTAATGCTTTTCCCTCTGCAGAGGATTAAAATCGTTCAGCACCCATGGTATGTGAACTTGGCGGGGGTCTGCGCCGCCGGGTCTTCCAGCTCGAGAGACGCTGTCTGGAAGTCGGGTGACCCGCCACAGATGTTACTCATCTGCTTCCCTCCCTGCACCCGAGAGGCTAGAGCGGGCAGCGCTCGGTGCCCACTGCGCCTGCGCGGCGGAAATGCGAGCGGGGTCACGTGGCCGCTCGGGGCGGGGCCGGCAGGAGCTGCGGCTGCCCGGGACCTCCTGGCGCACGCCTGTCTCCGGCCGGACCGTGAGGCGGGCGGCTGCGGCACGCGGCAGTGGAGGGCCTGGGCGCCCCGCGGGGAAGCTGGACAGCCCGGGCTTGGCCGAGGGTGCTGCTCCACCGCCGGCCGGCACCATGGCATCGCTGGCCGACCGGGTCCGGGGCAACGGGCGCATCGCCGCCGGGCTCCTGTTCAACTTGCTGGTGTCCATCTGCATCGTGTTCCTCAACAAATGGATCTATGTACACCACGGCTTCCCCAATATGAGCCTGACCCTGGTGCACTTCGTGGTCACCTGGCTGGGCTTATACATCTGCCAGAAACTGGACATCTTTGCTCCCAAAAGTCTGCCTCTCTCCAAGCTCCTCCTCCTGGCCCTCAGCTTCTGTGGCTTTGTGGTCTTCACCAACCTTTCTCTGCAAAACAACACTATAGGCACCTATCAGCTGGCCAAGGCCATGACCACGCCGGTGATCATAGCCATCCAGACCTTCTGGTACCAAAAGAGCTTCTCCGTCAGAATACAGCTCACGATGGTGAGTAGCTGCGCGAGCTCCCTGGCCACCTACCTCGTCTTGCTTCCCGGGAAAATTGAAGGCTTATAAGCCTGGCGCTCTGGACTCATTCCCATCCTTTTGACTCCACACGAGTCTATAAGATAGTGACTGCCTGGCCCATTGTAGAGAAGAGTGGAGTGGAAAAAAGCCATTTGGCACTCCTCTGGCTCTTAGTAAAAGGGTGTGTTCCTGTGGGTTAGAACTTACTATATGATGGAAATCTTTAAATGGTGAGGGGAGAAAGCTGCCTTAGATGGTACAGTTCAGTGTCAGGATATCTGCGAAAGCTTAACTTGAAAAGGAAAAGGGAAAAGTTCTTCCACCCACGGGGAGTCAAGCCACGTATGATAACCACGAAATAGTGTAGCATAAAATATCTCAGGATATGCCTTCAGCGGCATACTGCTGGTATGCCTGTACCTTTAAATAAAAGTCATTAAAATGATGTTAGCGGTTAGTAGTTCTTAGTATTTCAGGTCTTAATGCTTTCCTTCTTACATGTGTATGCTCATGTTTAAGTACTAGTTTGGTGGTCCATTTACGTACCTGGAAATGCATATAGTATTTCCCTAGAAAGCACCGTGCGTGGATTCATGATTTTCTCCCAGATGTAGAGTTGTATGTGAATGTCTGCAGAGAAATTACTCTAATTTACATGGGATTGGCAGTTTTCCCAACAAAGAAAACATGCAGTTCAGTGTTCCCAGTGATGTGTTTGATTAGTTTTGTAAGACACTGTTCTTGAATTTAATCTCAACAGCATTTGCCTCTTTTTCTTTGCAGATCCCTATAACTGTAGGTGTAATCCTAAACTCTTACTACGACGTGAAGTTCCACGCCCTTGGCATGGTGTTTGCTGCCCTTGGGGTGTTAGTCACGTCCCTTTATCAAGTGGTTGGTAATGTTTTTTCTTTATGTGCCTTATTAGCAGATTTCTTAAATTTTGAAGCTGTATCCCCAGGTTAGAAAATACAGTGCAGAGACAATAAATTGTTGGGAAGAAGGCATAATTGATCAATTGTCTTAACTCCTGGTGAAGAGGAGACAGAAACTAGGGTGTTTCTACCTAATTGTAAGTGTGCAATACCCATGCTTAGCCATCAGAGTTTGGGACAATTTTTTTGTTATTGTCATTTTGCTTTTTCCAAGGAAGTATTTACAAAAGCAATAAGGCTCTGCTTCATAAGTTTGTTGGTTAGATTTGTCATTGCTCTTAAGAAATGCATACATTAGCAAACATTTGGACATGAAAAAATCAGGTGTAAATATTTTAAACTCAAAAGAAGTGTTGGTGTTACAACTCTGATTGGCTTTTAATCATTTGTCTGGTCAATAGAGTGGTTTCTAGGTTTTTAACTTCTTGTACAAATACAGTGCCTTGTCTGTAGCCAGGATGAGGTTAAATTTTTTTCATGGATTCACTTCATTACCATAAATTCCCAACAAACTGGGTTTTGTGTCCCATTTAGTAGGGAGAAATAGCAGGGAGTAGGGAACAGTGAAACAGTGTTCTCTATACTGAAAACCTCTGTCTGGAAATTCAGGGTGTGCCTGCATGGGGAATCAAAGCCAAAATGTAACCAATGTTACCTCCGTCACAAGTATCCACAGGTGATAAAGGAAGGCATTCTAGTTAGCAATGTTTGTTCAGTACTACAGCCTAGCACCCAACTCTTTGATGGTAGTGATTGTCCCAGAAACATTGTTACAGAAAATACTATCCCTGGGGGCGGGGTGCTGAGGACTGGGCCCCGGGCCTCCTTGCACTCTAAGCAGGCACTGTACACTGAGCTAAAAGTCACCCAGCTGCTAACAGTTTCAACAACTACTACTGCTAATTAGACTTCTAGGATGGTTGTCTGGGGCTCAAACCCAGCAACTCTTACACACTACACTCATCCTCATCCCCAGCTCTCTTCACTTTTTATTTTTTACACTTATTTTGTTTGCATGCATGAGTACACGTGTGTGCATGTACATGCCAGTCACTATGTGCATATTGAGATCAGAGGGCAACTTGCAGAGGCCAGAGTCTTAACACGGGAGTCCCTAGGATTGAACTTTGGTAGTCAGGCTTAGCAGCAGGGACCTTTACCCGCTGAGTCATCTCCTTTTTCTTCTTTTTACTTTTTGTTGGAGCTGATTTTTTTGTTTTGTTTTTTTGTTTTGTTGTTTTAAGACAGTATTCTATTGCTCTGGCTAACCTGGAACTCACTGTGATCCGCCTGCCTTCCAAGTGCTGGGATTAATGGCATGTGCCACAGTGCCTGGCCTCCCGTCTTAGTTTGTAAGAAAGAACTAAGAATGTGTTTCCATACCCAGCCTACTTGTTAAATATTAGAGTTTCTTTTACTCCTTATACATAATTCCAGTTCACAACACTCACTGTTTTTTGCTGTTGTTGTTTTGTGGCCATTTTGTTCCTTCAAATGGCTATTTTTGCTTCTGACTTGCTGTAGTTAGGATCAAAGGTCGGTAGCCCCGAGGCTCGCAAGGAGGTAGATGAAGGAGTGGCTGGAGACACAGGCAAAGCTTCAGTCACAGTAAAGAGCAGGTATGGTTCCGAGTAGGTAGACCCCAGCAGCATGGAGAACTCCCTTTAAACAATCCAGCTGCCTCTTTGTTTGGTTTCTAAGCTGTTGGTTCTGCTGCTGGAAGGAGCGTCTTCAGCTCTTAGCTGGAGAAACGCTAGTCTTATTGGTTTGACAGACATTTCCTTTATGCTCACCCCGAGGACAGAATGGAGAAAAGCAACGGTAACCCTGCCCTTCAAGATACGTGTAGAGTGCACAGTCCATAACCAGCCCCAGGAGTATTCCCCCACGCCCAGGAAGGTCCTGCCGAGGCAGAAGTGGCAGTTGTGCACGTGGAATGGCAAGGCTAGACTAGAGAGTTGGAGGCACAGACGTTTGCTCGGCAGTGAAGTGTTAATATGTGTGGAGGCGCAGAGTGTTTGGGGGAAACGATGTGTTTAGTGAGACCAGACTGTAGGTGTGTTGTGGGGGGTGATGCTGAATGGGTGGCATTGTCTTGCTGTCACTCAGAGGAAATGACTTTATTCCGCAGACTCCAGCAAAGATTGGAGAGGTGTTGCCGGGCCTTATAGTTAAGAAAAATGACTCCAGTGGCAATGGAGGGTGCAGGGAAAAAGGAGAGTGTGAAGAACCTGGGCTACGGCGGCTCTCTGGGAGGAAGAACTATTAGGACCCTACTGGCCAGAAACTAGGACTTCTAAGGAGCTGGGTCTCCGGGGGAGAGGAGACCGTTAGGGGTGGAAGCAGCACTAGGGAAGCTTATTTATAGACAGGAGGAGCTTGGTCTTAAATGTGGCCCTGCAGAGCCCAGCTGTGGTGGCTCTTTACCACACCTTTAATCCCAGCCGAGGCAGAGGCAGGCGGATCTCTGAGTTCAAGGCCAGCCTGGTCTACAGAGCAAGTTGGAGGACAGCCAATGCTACACAGAGAAGCCTTATCTCAAGGGGGTGGGGAACCAATAATGAAAAAACGTGGCCCTGCAGACTCAGGAAAGTGACCAGGAAGCTGTGGTGACCGAGAAGTTATAGACACTCAGGGTGTGGAGATGGGGGTGAGGTTGGTGGTAGGGTACTTTGTCCAGTGTGCACCAGGCCCTGAGTTCTGTCCCCAGGACCTGGAAGCAGTTTTAAAGATGCACAAGGGAAGAGGAAGAGCTGTAGGAGACCGCAGGTGGGAAAAGGTGTCTGTTGAGTGGTGTGGGAGGAATGGTGGCAGAGGCTCGGTTGAGGCAGCCAGGGTGGCTGCCAGAGCAGGAAGACGAGCCTGCACCGTCTGCTGCTTTCCCGCTTTTACTCACTGCAGCATTCCTGTAAGCGGGCTGGGGAGAAACAGTCCCTGTCCTTTCTGTTTTCAGAAGATCCCTGGTGAAAGCTGGCAGGAGCGTGGTTCAGATTTCCTGTTTCTCCATTGCGGTCTTGCTGAATTCCTGTAGAGTTGCTTTACATACCAGATACCTAGACGTTGGAACAGGAACTGCAGGGGTCCAAAAGCCAGGCTGTTCCTGCCAGATCTGCCTGGAACTGTCAACTCTCTAGAGTATATCTAGTCATATTTGTGAAGTATTTTGAGGACATGGTATTTGAGGTTTTGAGGTTTTTACTGAATGAGACGGTGTTTTAGGGTTGCTGTTTACTCCATTGTGTTCAGGTAGATTGGTGGCATGTGGGAAATCTGCCCCACAGAAGAGTTCTCTGGAAAGGAAAATGTCTTCTGCCACTGTTTGGGTTTTAAAGTGCCTCTGAAGGTCACGTTCCTTTAAAGCCAGACATGGAGTCCGCTTAGAATAAGAGAGACTGTAGTCAGTGTTTATCTAGTCCTGCCACAGCCGCTTTTCTCCATTGTTCCTAATACGTTTATGAAGAAAGCAAACTGGATACTTCTCTCCTAACTGCCATTCCCTCCTTGATTCTCGGTGCCCTGATGCGCGGGGCTCCTGGGTGCATACATTCCCACTACTTAGGATCGGGAGTAGAGGGAGTACTGCTTTCCTGTCTAAGGTATCGAGGGGTCAGTAGATCACCGCATACCGGGTTCACAGAGCTCCTGTATCTGAGGTGCTGTCTCCCCACTCTTTAAAACCTTGCAGAAGGGCCGGAGAGATGGCTCAGCGGTTAAGAGCATTGCCTGCTCTTCCAAAGGTCCTGAGTTCAATTCCCGGCAACCACATGGTGGGTTCACAACCATCTGGAATGAGGTCTGGTGCCCTCTTCTGGTCTGCGGACATACACACAGACAGAATGTTGTATACATAATAAATAAATAAACAAAAAGTAAATAAATAAATAAAACCTTGCGGAATAATGAGGTGTGTCTCTTCCCTAGCCTGACGCTGCACGGCTTTGACTGAAGGACGCTTTTCTACGCCCCTGACTTGTCTTCTCTCCTGATTTTCAGTGGGTGGGCGCCAAGCAGCATGAACTGCAGGTGAATTCCATGCAGCTGCTGTACTACCAGGCTCCCATGTCTTCCGCCATGCTGCTCCTGGCTGTGCCTTTCTTTGAGCCCGTGTTTGGAGAGGGAGGAATATTTGGTCCCTGGTCAGTTTCTGCTTTGGTAAGTCCTGATTGTTTTGGTGCCTAAGAAACTGCAGAAGTCATTCCTTTCCTAAGGCAGTGTTTGGACTCCAGAGCACAGCCTCAGTTCTCATGGTTGCTCTCAAAGGGAGCCAAGTGAGGTTATTTTCAGATGAAGAAACGGAGGCACAGGAACGTGAAAGGACTTCCCTCGACTAGGACAGCTGACCAATGCCCGGCTACCTCTCTGTCCATGCCAAACTAATTTGTCCACACATAATTTGGGCTTTGAATTTTAATTTTATATTTTTACAACATGATTGTAGAAACAGTGGCTGTTTTGAATAAAGACTACATACTTAGTGGATAGATTTTAAATATGCATAAAAATAAATATTAAGAAAGTAGAGCCCCCTGGAAACCTAAGATATTGCATTAGCCATTTTTTGGTTCTGATCTTTTGCCTTGAGAGTCATGTAGAACCTATTGTCTGGTTGCCCAGCGACTATGTAGATCTCAAGACCCCATTACCTGAGCTGGAAACTCTGTCCAATGCTTCCCTCCTAGGTCACAGAGAAGCAGCCTAGCAGAGGGGGCGAGGAACACAAAGCCGTGTGATCCTGGCCACTCGCTCTACCCTCCCGTGTTGTCCGTCTGCCTCCTGATCATTTGTGGGAAACTAAGCTTTGGTTCTCCCAGTTTGTGTGGGGGTGGGGGCGGGGGTGCACATGGAGGCCGGAAGCTGACATTGGGCATCTTCCTCGGTTATGCTCCACTTTGTTTTTGTAGCAGGGTCTCTCGAGCCCCAGGGACCCTCCTGTCTCCACCTCCCCAGTGTTGGGATTACAGACACAGCACTGCCAGCTTTTGCATGAGTTCAGCTTACCTAGACGCAGGCCTCCTCCTTGTAGAGGTACTTTATTTATCAAGTGAGCCATCTCCTCACGTCGTGATGCTTATTATCTTCAAGTATTTCTAAGTCCTTTTTGTACATACTGTGTTCCTCACAAGGCCTTGCCAAGAAATGTTTTTGATTTAAGTAAGAGTAAAAATGAACGCTTCATCAGAATTTTATCTACAGGTATCCATGTCCTGGTGTAACAGATGTGGTAGTAGCTGGAATTGTAAATATTCCATAGGTCGTTTTGCTTACCTTGATTTTTTTTTTTTTTTTTTTTTTTTTGGTTTTTTCGAGACAAGGTTTCTCTGTGGTTTTGGAGCCTGTCCTGGAACTAGCTCTTGTAGACCAGGCTGGTCTCGAACTCACAGAGATCCGCCTGCCTCTGCCTCCCGAGTGCTGGGATTACAGGCGTGCGCCACCACCGCCCGGCCCCTTACCTTGATTTTTTGCATTGTTTTTAATGAAAACGTATTGAAGCTGAGTTCAGTGATGTATGCCTGTATCTCAACCACTCAGAAACTGAAGCCAAAGGAATCCTGTGTTTTTTATTTTTTGGTTTCTCTATGTAACAGCTCAGGCTGTCCTGGAACTAGTTCTGTAGACCAGGCTGACCTCAAACTCACAGAGATCTGCCTGCCTCTACCTCCCAAGTGCTAGGATTAAAGACGTGTGCCACCACTGCCTGGCAGAATTCTTATGTCTTATGTAGGTACCTTGGGCAATATAGGAAGACTTCTGTCTGGGGAAAAAAAAAAAGAGAGAAAAGAAAATATTTCTTCCTTAAGTGAATAAGAAAAAAAAATGAACCTAGAAATTCACATTCAAGACTTTTTTGTTGTTGTTGTTGTTTTGGTTTGTTAGCTTCTTTGCTTGCGTTTTAAAGATTTATTTTACTTAGTCTGAGTCTGTGTCTTTGGAGGCCAGTGGTTCACCTCCCCTGGAGCTGGAGTTACAAGGTGGTTGTAAGCTAACAGTGCTGGGAACCAGACTTGGGTCCTTTGGAAGAAAAGGAAGCACTCTTAAGTGCTGAGCGATCTCCTAGCCCCCCCCCCTTTTGTTTGTTTGCTTTTTTGTTGTTGTTGGTTTATTTTGCTCTTTGTTGTTGTTGTTTTAGATAACATCTCATATAGCCAGGCTGGCCTCAAATTCACTGTGTAGCCAAAGCTGCCTTGATCTTCCTGCTTCTCCTTCCCAAATGCTGGGATTACAAGGGTCACAGATGTGCTCCGGACACCAGGTCATCACTGCAGAGGTTCCCACTGCTTGTTGGAAAGTTTGTTTGGTTAGTTTTGGCTTACTGAGACTGGGTTTCTCTGTGTAGTCCTGGCTCTCCTGGAACTCCCTTTGTAGAGATCCACTTGCCTCTGCCTCCTGGGTCCTGGGATTAAAGGTGTACCCCAGCACCTAGCTGTTTTTTAAACTCCTTTTTTTTTTTTGGGTGCAGTGTTTGCTCGTCTGTCCAGTGTGTTTTGAGACGTGCTCTCAATATGCATCTCTGACTGGCCTGGAACTCTGTAAACCACTCTCCAAACTCGCGGTGATCCTCCTGCCTCTACCATAAAACGTGTAGCTGGGATTACCAACATGTGACATCTTGTTTAAATGGATGGCGTTTGCCGGGTGGTAGTTGCACATGCCTTTAATCTAGTTCCAGGACAGGCTCCAAAAACAACACAGAGAAACCCTCTCTCAAAAAACAAATAAACAAAAAAAAGATGAAGCTTGCATTTTTGCATATTCTAATGAGACATATTTGTTCCTGGTTTAATGATTCTCTTGGTTCATTTGTAGCTTATGGTACTGCTGTCTGGAGTAATCGCTTTCATGGTGAACCTATCGATCTATTGGATCATCGGGAACACGTCGCCAGTCACGTATCCTTTCCGTGTTCTCCCAAGTGTGTGTGCTCTTTCCGTGTACTCTCAAGTGTGTGTACTCTTTCCGTGTCCTCTCAAGTGTGTGTACTCTTTCCGTGTCCTCTCAAGTGTGTGTACTCTTTCCGTGTACTGTCAAGTGTGTGTACTCTTTCCGTGTCCTCTCAAGTGTGTGTACTCTTTCCGTGTACTCTCAAGTGTGTGTACTCTTTCCGTGTCCTCTCAAGTGTGTGTGCTCTTTCCGTGTACTCTCAAGTGTGTGTACTCTTTCCGTGTTCTCTCAAGTGTGTGTACTCTTTCCGTGTACTCTCAAGTGTGTGTGCTCCTTCCGTGTACTCTCAAGTGTGTGTGCTCTTTCCGTGTACTCTCAAGTGTGTGTACTCTTTCCGTGTACTCTCAAGTGTGTATACTCTTTCCGTGTCCTCTCAAGTGTGTATACTCTTTCCGTGTACTCTCAAGTGTGTATACTCTTTCCGTGTCCTCTCAAGTGTGTATACTCTTTCCGTGTACTCTCAAGTGTGTGTACTCTTTCCGTGTACTCTCAAGTGTGTATACTCTTTCCGTGTACTCTCAAGTGTGTGTACTCTTTCCGTGTACTCTCAAGTGTGTGTACTCTTTCCGTGTACTCTCAAGTGTGTGTGCTCTTTCCGTGTACTCTCAAGTGTGTGTGCCCTTTCCGTGTCCTCTCAAGTGTGTGTGCTCTTTCCGTGTCCTCTCAAGTGTGTGTACTCTTTCCGTGTCCTCTCAAGTGTGTGTGCCCTTTCCTTGTCCTCTCAAGTGTGTGTACTCTTTGTTTCCTGTGTGCTACGTTGTTACATGGCCTTTGTTAAGTAGGCTGGTTATTCTCACCTTTTTTATTGTTATATGTCATTAGTGCGGGTGCTCTTCTGCATAGATTCCTCTGCACACATGCATGCCTGATGCACTGGAGCCCAGAGAAGGCATCGGATTCCCTGGGACTGTGTTACAGATGGTGCTGAGAATTCAACCCAGGCTCTCTAGGGAGCTGTTAGAGGTCTTACCTGCCGGGACATTGCTATAGCCCTAGTTTTTTAAGAATGTCTTTCCACACTAGTGTTTATGAAATTTATTAACTGAGGATGAGTTTGCTTCTGAATTTTCTTAAGTAGTAGTGACCTTTCCTCCTATAAAAGCTGACTTAGCACCATGACTTGCAGTAATGGGGTGATATTTATTAATGTGATATTTATTGGCTGAGTCATTGAGTGGAGACTTAGGATTGAGTCAGTTCTCAGGTTCTGTGGTGATAAAAGGTGGTCAGCTTAGGTCGCAGACGGTAATCCCGTGCCCTGGCATCTGATTGGAGTGGGTCTGTAGTTATTAGAAACAGGTGTTCTTAATATTCCAAATTTCTTTTTAAAAAATGAAGTTCTATGTTGAAGGTCAAGTTCCACTGCCAGTTCTCACATCCTGTCTGTCTCTGCATTTCACTTTGCCCTCCTGTAAGCAAATGTGAATAATGGATTTCCTCATGTGAAAGAGGTAGTTTGGTGACATTTTATTAAGAGTATACTGACTTAAGGCTGGGTGTGATGATGAATCATACCTGTAAGCCCAGGGCGTAGCAGGCTGAGGCAGAAGGATTGCCATGTGTTTGAAGCCAGCCTGGGCTATATATACTAAGATCTCATTTATAAAGCTGGGGAAGAGAAAAGTATGCTGATTTATATAAGAGAGTAAATACTGAGGTATCAGAAATACAAATAGCCTGTTTGCCAAATATTAATAAGTAACAACGATCATAATCTCTTTCAAAAACCCAGAGCTTAATATGTATCTTGTGCTGGCTACTGTTGTGTGAACAGATCTTTTAGTTCTCATCAGAGCTCTGTGAAGGGCTGTCATTTTACAGACAAGGAAAAGAGCCACAGAGGTGAAATAAGTTGACACACAGTGAAGGGAAAGAGATTATGGCTCCATGGTGGAGTGTTTGCCAGATTGAGCAGAGTCCTGAGCCCGTCCCCCATTACAGAGTAAGAAACGAGAGTGCATGCTGAGACGTGCCCTGCCCGGTTTATCCCGCAAGCTCTGCCTCATGTCATCAAATCAAGGCCTGCGAGAATGTGCCTTCATTAAAAGCATTCATTCAGGGCTTCCGAGTTGGGTCTGTGGTTAAGAGCACTTACTTGATGCTCTTCCAGAGGACCCAAGTTCAGCCCCCAGCACCCATAGCTCATAACTGTCTGTAACTCCAGTTCCAGGGGATTCAGTGCCCTCTTCTTTTTTTTAAAAAAATATTTATTTATTATGTATACAATATTCTGTCTACATGTATGCCTGCAGGTCAGAAGAGGGCACCAGACCCCATTACAGATGGTTGTGAGCCACCCTGTGGTTGCTGGGAATTGAACTCAGGACCTTTGGAAGAGCAGGCAATGCCCTTAACCACTGAGCCATCTCTCCAGCCCCAGTGCCCTCTTCTGGTTTCCAAGGGTACCAGTCACTTACTTGGTACAGAGACTTACATGCAGGCAAAATAGTCATATACATTAAATTAACAAACAAGAACAAACAAAAGCATTAATTCAACTAGTATTTATTGACTAAACACTACAGACCATTACTTAATTTAATGAATCTTTATACAGGCCATATACTGTATGTGTGTATACTATATATGATGTATTAACACTCATGGTACTGTAGCGAACCAAAGTGATGAAAAAATCTCTTCCTTTACAGACTTAAATTCTAGTGAGGAAGCCAGACTGCCAACATGAAGAAGAATAAATATGAATATGTAGGAGGGTAGTGTTGAGTGCCACAGGGAAAAAAATAAAGCAGGAACTGGGCATGTAATGCTTGGGACCCAGATTGGAGTTTTAGGTCGGCTACTCAGGTGACCTCAGGGAGGTGGCTTTTGAAGAAACAAGATTGTGCTGTCACACTGGGAAGAGCGTTTAGACAGTGGCAGCACCAGGTGAGGGGCCTGAGAAGGGCAGCTGTGCAGGGTGAACACAGAAAACCGGGAGTGGGCTGAGAAGCGGGGAGAGCTGGGTCAGGTGGAGCTTCCAGGGAAGAGCTGTGAGTGTGTGAGGTGAGAAGCCACTGGAGCCGGGAGCAGAGGTGGCGATGCTGTCACATCACTGTCGATCCCCGCAGAGGCCAAGACTGCTTAGTTTGGGCACCTATGCTGTCCTTGCAAGGTGGATAGCGGCATGGTATGTCTCTGCCACTAGGTGCCAGGAGCACCCCAGGCCCCACTCCAGCTGTCAAATGTGTCTGTAGCCATTGCTCACGTGATGGAAAAAAATTGGACCTGAAGAGGTGAGAAGAAGGGAGACCATCAGGAAGCCACCGCAGTTTCTAATTCATAAATACCAGCTTGTGGGCTGCAGAGGTGGCCCAGCGGCTCCGAGCGCTTGCTCTTTAGCCACAGGATCCGAATCAGTTCTGGGCACCCATGACCGGCAGCTCACAGTGGCTTCTAAGTTCAGCTCTAGGGGATCTGATACCCTCGTCGGAGTGACACACACATGTATAAATGACTCTTTATAGCGACAGAGGAAATGGTGAGAAGTACCGGGCTTCTGGACACATTTCCAAGAACCAGCAGCAGGGTTCCTGAACACTTGAGTGTGGAGAATGCGAAGCAGGAAGTGAGGCTGGGTGCTGTGCCAGTGGCCGTCTGAGGCGGAGGACTGAGGTGCAGTAGAGTTCAGGTGCCGGGGTCAGGGCAGAGGTGCCGGGGTCAGGGCAGGCCTCGGGGATAGTCCTGAGTCAGCGTCAAGATGGGATGTGAGCGGAGGTTGAGACTGCCCGGCAAAGACTGAATCCTGGACACTGCCTGCGCCCTCCGAGTTCACAGAGGGGACAGGAACTAGGTAGAGGAGCTGAAGAGGAGCATTGGAGGGGAGGAGGCACTGGGTTTGAGGGAGATCGGCAGTTGGTCCCAGACCTAGCTAGGCGAGGCTACTGGCGGTTTGACCAGAGCACTGGAGCAAGGCGAAGCCTGCCTGGAGCCGACAGAACTGGAGCTTGTGCTCTTTGTTTTCATTTCCTAAAAAGAGCCACCAAAGAGCGTCATTAAATTTGCCTTCCCTTTCCATCAATGGCTTTGACAGGCCGTGAGCTGCCTAGCAGGGCTGGGAGTATTTGAAGATAGCACAGAATTGAGATAAGGTGTGACGTTGTGATGCCATCCTGGCCATTGCCTCCAGATCTCCTGGGAGCTGCCCACGCTACCCTGAGGGCTGCCACTGTTGAGCGGAACAGTCTCCCGTAGCCCGCCCAGGCTGGTCTTAGATTTACCACATAGCTGAGGATGATCCTGATCTCAGGTGCTCCTCAGCCTCCTGAGAGCTGGGATTCCAAGCCTGCATCACCACGTCCAGCTGCGCTGTTTTGGAACTAAGTAGAGAGCCTGCAACGTGGAGGTCAGGCGGAGCCAGGCCTCGGGCCAAGGCCCACCACTTCCTGTGAGCCAAGTGTGGTGGGAGCTCGTCGGTTCCACTGAGGTCCCCTCTGGCTGAGGGACATAGGCTTAGGCTTAGTCAGTTCGTTGTCTCCATCACTGCAAAGAGAGGGGGGCAAGAGGGTAGCAGCAAGGAAATTAGGGGCAGTAACATCCACAGTGCTGGGCGGTCCTATCGGACATGGGCGAGCCGTCTTGACAACTCATGGTTGACTTGATGGT
Source organism: Microtus pennsylvanicus (assembly GCF_037038515.1). Taxonomy (NCBI): domain Eukaryota; kingdom Metazoa; phylum Chordata; class Mammalia; order Rodentia; family Cricetidae; genus Microtus; species Microtus pennsylvanicus. Next base: position 3,852,764 of record NC_134598.1, read on the forward strand.
GCATGCTTCCATATCAACCACATAAGGTAGGCACGGATCATCCTACCATTTAATAGGCAGGGAAACCGAGGCACAGAGTGGGAGCTGCCTCTGTGCTGTTTCTAGGAAACACATAGGTTTGCAGCGTACATCCATAGAGCAATACACTATTAGTCTAGATAGGAAAATAATTATGTGTAAAATGTATCAGGAGAATGATTTCTGAGGGCTGTGTGTGTAGGTGTGGGTTTTTTTTTTTTAAATATGAACAATGACTTGGGAAACAACTTTAGCCCAGTAATGAATTGCTGGCGGTATCTTAGATTATAACCTGAACTTTGGAGCTAAATAAGTCCGCCTTTGTTTAGACTCCCGGCGCCTGAGCTGTGTCCCTTGGCTATTGCAGTCAGTGGGTGAGATGACTCAGCAGGTGAACCTTCCATGGGCCTGGCCACCTGGGCTCAAGGGGCCACATCGTAGCTCCCTAAGTCGTCCTCTGAGCTCCGTACATGTGCCTTGGCATGTATGCACACACACACACACACACCTGAGTACATAAATAAAGTATTTTTTTTTTAATCAGTAGAATCTCTGGGCCTCCAGAGTTGTAAAATGGGGGAGGTGAGAAGCAGTGGAGGCAGGTGAGGTGCTTCTGGAAGAACTCCCGGCGGAGTGCCTGGCGCTGGTCTTGCTCCTTCTCTGCTCCTCTCTCCCTTGCCCTCCTAATCTTAGGCATACCTGAAGTTTTCGTTGCATCAACTCCCTGTCACCTGGCCCATGTCAGCTCATTGCCAGAGACGGTTTATTAGGAATGCCATTCCATAGTACAGCCACGAACCGCTGTGCAGATGTCTCTGTACCTCCCTCCGCACGCCCTTCCTCCCTGGTGTCACCTCTGTGTGGAGGTCATCAGGAACACTTGAGGCGGTCTCCCCGTCACTCTCGAGTGTGTGTTTATGTAGTTTATGTCCAACCTGGAAGAATAAACAGTGTTGGGGCTAGAGAGAGAGCTCAGCAGTTAAGGGCACACCCGCCACTCACACCAGGTGGCCAAAACTGCCTTTAACTCCAGCTCCAGGGAATCCAACATCCTCTTCTGGCCTCCATGGGCATCAAGCTCACATGCACAGACATAACACACACACCCTCTCTCACACACACACAGACACACACACATAATTTTTAATGCAAAGTCACCATTTTCAAATCTATCTGTAAATTGCTAAAACCACGCCTGAAGAAAGTCTGACCCAGCACGTCACCTAAGTGTCTCTTCTTTAGATGCCTGGCGATTGTTGAGTCCATATTCCATGAAGTTCTTTCCAGCCACAGGTAGCCTTTGTCATGTGTATGCTGTTAACGCACACCTGTGTGACCCTAACACCTGGCTCATTGCTTCTTTGTCTCCTTATCTGAACACCTCAGCTATAACATGTTCGGACACTTCAAGTTCTGCATCACCCTGTGCGGAGGATACGTTTTATTTAAGGACCCGCTGTCGGTTAACCAGGGACTCGGCATCTTATGTACGCTGTTCGGCATCCTCACCTATACCCACCTTAAACTCAGCGAACAGGAAGGAAGTAAGAGTAAACTGGTCCAACGGCCCTGAGCTTTGGCGGAGAAAAGAAGGCTGTACCAAAAAGACGAGAAGTGTGTAACTCAGTGGAAAAGCAGCCGTGCAACGTTCCCCCAGTGACTTACATTTCTTCAAAATGTGACGACTGGTAGTACTTTTCATCGATTTAATTTTCTAAAACCAAAATGGTTAGCGCTTCTCTTCAAAGACTTTTCTGAAGCTGGAACTGTCACTCAGCGGTGCAGCGTTTGCCTCGCATGCAGAAGACCCTGGGCTCAAACCCCGGCGCCTACAAAGAATGACACAGACTGCGTGTAAGATGGTTCATTCTACCAACTGAAGTACAGGAAAGTTGGGTTCCTGTGCTGCAGACATGCCCTGGCTCCTCTGTGCTTACAGAGGACTCCTGCCCGCTAACATGGTTTCCCACTGTGTGCAGCTCAGGAGGCTGAGCCCAAAGCCTTGCACTTGCCAGACAAACACCACCATCGAGTTACACCCGGAGACATGGAATCAGAATTTAAATTAAAAAGTGGTTTATTTTCTTTATCATTTGGACAATGATAGTAGATTTGAGGCAGGATCTCAAATGTAGCCCTGACCGGTCTGGAATTCTTTTCTATATAGCCCAAACTGGCTTTGAACTCATAGAGGTCTGCTTGCCTCTACCACCATACCTGGCCTTTATCTACTTTTATTATTTCATTGTAGAACTGAAATATTCATAGAAAGCAAACTGTCATAGACATGGTCATAAAACACACCACGGCTCTGAAAGCCCTGCTCTTTCAGTAGCAAGCTGATATAAAAAGTTCTTCCCTGTCAAACAGGGCAGGACTGCTTGAGGCAAGGCCCACTCACCAGCATAGACTCTGCCTGTGCTAGTGAGGGTCTGCGGTCGGAAGTAACGGGTTGGTAGGATGGCAGCCTCATTGGTCTTCGCATGTCTTTGAGCTTTCAGTGAGCTCTAGCTGCTGTTTATGGAGTTAAAAAGCAAAAGTAAACCCCGCGATTAAGTGTCTCAAAGAAAGGCCTATAGGGCCAGAGGGAATAGTCCCGCGGTAGAGTACCTGCCTACAGTCCCCAACAACAACCACAGAAGCCGACTACATGTGGAAGTAGGTAGGTCTCTTTACCCTGGTAACTGCTTGTCCAGTTTGCTCGGACATTTCATCTTAGTGATTTCTGCTCTGCCTCCATTCCAGCCCCCGCCCTCCACAGAAGGAAGCGGTGTGGAGGGAGCACTGTATGGCGTTGAAAACGGGATCGCACTGTGCAGAAAATGACAGCAAAAGCTCTCAACCCTAGGCTGAAACTTGGTGGAGAATAGGGAAGATGTGAAAGGGAAGTACAAACACTCGCTGGTTGTGTGAGGTTTCAGAGGGATGGAGATGCTGGCAGAATGCATGGTCTCCAGCAAATAGGGTGCTGTGTATTGTGTCTGCCTTGAGTATCTGACGCTTCACCATGGCACACTCCATCGATGACCTCACAAGGGCAGGATCTCTCCTCTTGAGACAACGTTTCTGGACACACACTTTCTTTGAGACAACACCTAAGACAAAGAGCCATGTGTGTATCTTCATTGTGACAACAGATTTTATCTTAGATTTTTTTTTCACAGAGAAAGGTAACTTTTAGTATCTCTTAGGGTTTTTTGGTGGTGGTTTCTAGGGTTTTTTGGTTTTCCAAGACAGGGTTTCTCTGTGTAGCCCTGGCTGTACTGTAACTCTCTGTAGACTAGGCTGGCCTCGAACTCATTAGAGATCACTTTCCTCTGCCTCCTGGATGCTAGGACTAAAGGTGTGTGCCAACACTGCCCAGCATTTTTTAGTTTTTTTAACCAAATAGAAAAACGTGGGTTCTATCCCGAGCACTGCCAAAACAAAAACAAAACTTTCAAGAAATCAGGAAACAGGCTGGAAGTTCCTTGGCCATGTAGAGCACTTGGACTTCCGGGGCAGCCTGAATTAAGGCTGAGATCCTATTAGCAGGAACTAAAAAGGAAAGGCGATATGCCTGTTTCAGGGTCGTGTGTGTGTGGAGAATTCACTGTGTCGGTCTGGCGTGTGTCGGTGTATGTGCTGCTGTGTTTTTATTTGTTTACAGAGCTAAGAACTGCAGAACACATGCATCTTCGGGATTATGCTTAAGCTTTTTCTATGTGTGTTTAAATTCGTGTGTAACTGTTTCCCGAAAGCTGGAGACATGATATTCCAGCACAGACATCACCTGGCTTCTGAGCACTAACAACTGAGTTTATTTGTGTTGTGTACAAGATCTTCACTGTCAATAGAACCTGGGGACAGAGGATGATCCGAAAAGGAAGGTGTCGTGAGTGGGAGGTCCCGTGGGGATGAGTAACAAGGCTGGGGAGAGATGAGTTGAGCTGTGTCCGCGTAAGTGAATAAACTGCTCTGAGAACTGCAGGCTGGCAAGCATTTTTCACCCAAAGATGATCGTCAAATTGAAAAGAAAGTTTCTGAGGAAAACGCACCAATACCCTAGCAAGCACGGTGACCGACTAGACACAGGACTCTTGTTGCCAATGGAACTGGGTTTAGGTTGGGTTGTTGTTGTTGTTGTTGTTGTTTTTTAGCCTGTCCTGGAACTCGCTCTTGTAGACCTCAAACTCACAGAGCTCCGCCTGCCTCTGCCTCCTGAGTGCTAGGATTAAAGGCGTGCGCCACCACCGCACAGCTCTGGGTTTACTTTCTAATCACTTGGGTTGCGGACTAGATAGAGGTCGTGAGGATGAGGTCCGTGTGTGATGTGCTGCGATGCTGTGTGTGCAGACTCTCAGCTCCACTGCAGCACAAGTCCAATCCCTTTTCAGTCCGTGTGTGCGCGTGTGCAGGGGGGGCGTGTGTGAGGGGTGTGTGCAGGAGGCGCTGTACAGACGGCTCAGTGGGTTAAAATACTGGCCTCCCAAGCATGAGGACTCAAATTTGAGTCCCTAGCCACCCACATTAAAAGAGAAAAACCATGTGGGGTGGCTCACACCTTTAATTCCAGCACTCCGGAAGCAGAGGCAGGTGGACCTCTGAGTTTGAGGCCAGTTTGGTCTGCAAAGTGAGTTCCAGGGCTACACACTGAGACCCTGTCTGAAAACAGAACAGGCTTGGGGGGCTGGAGAGATGGCTCGGTGGGTAAGAGCACTGACTGCTCTTCCCAAGGAGCTGGTTTGATTCCTGGCATCCGCATGACAATTCATAACCATCTAGAACTCTCGTTCCAGGAGATCAGTGCTCTTCCCTGGCTCTTAGGCACCAGCTGTGCAAGTGGTACACAGACACACATAATTTTTTGTAACCGTGATTGTTTTAGAACTCACTATGCAGATCAGTCTGGCCTTGAACTGAGAAGTCTGCCTGCCTCTGCCTCCCTAAAGGCATGTGCCACCCTGCCTATCCATACACATAAAATTTTTAAATTAAAAGCTAGGAAACCCTGATTCCTGTACTGTGGGAAAGAGGGACTGGAAGATTCCCTGGGGCCCTGTCCGGCTTCAGGTTCTGTGAGAGGTCTCAAGGGCACAAGGCAGTAAGTGATGGCAGAATACTGCAATCTTCTCTAACAACGTCTGTAGCGTGCACGCGTGCGCACACCCATTCATGGCACAGCAGGAACACTGGCAGGAAACAAAGCATCGAGATGCAGTGAGAGTCGGCGTGGCTGTGCAGCCTTCAGTCCCAGTACTCAGGAGATAGAACTGGGTGGGTTCTTTGGAGTTGGAAGCCAGCCTGAAATATATAGAGAATTCTAGATCTAGTCAGGGCTGTTGGCACCCAGAAAAGAAAGCCATGCTTGCTGAGGGTGCAGTTAGCTATTTGCAACTTCAGGCATGCCCCTGTGCCTCTGTGTGTGGGGGTGGGTGTGTGGGGGTGGGTGTCAGTGCTTGTGCGTGCGTGTGTGGTACTGTCTCAATCACAATGATAAACTAAGAAATGCAGCCTTTCTTTGCTTTATTTTAAAAATACTTCCTAAAGACTTGCTGTTTTAAAATCACCAGTATCCTAAAACGTATTTCTGAGCAACATTAATCACTCAAACCACAGTACGTTCTTGTTTTGAGACAGCATCTTCTGTAGCCAGGCCAGCCTTGACTGACAACTGGAGCACGCAGCCTTCTTGCCTTTGCCTCCAGAGTGCTGGGATTGCAGGTGTGAACCAGCACACCCGGCTAAATGTTTAACTTTTAAGGTTTTCCTTACAAACCAAATCATCTGTACCTAGCGTGTGTCTTCGTTTTCCTCTTCCTGTGTCTGACTCACCCCAAAGTCAGTTTCCTGTCTCTGCATTTTCTCTTTTCTCAGTTAGAAATCAGGCCTACGGCCGGGCGGTGGTGGCGCACGCCTTTAATCCCAGCACTCGGGAGGCAGAGGCAGGCGGATCTCTATGAGTTCGAGGCCAGCCTGGTCTACAAGAGCTAGTTCCAGGACAGGAACCAAAGCTACAGGGAAACCCTGTCTCGAAAAACCAAAAAAAAAAAAAAAAAAAGAACATAGTTTTGAAAATATGGGTTAATTTAAGTTATAAGAACCAGTTAGGAACAAGCCCAAGCTTTCATAATTAATAAGAAGTCTTGGACTGGAGAGATGGCTCAAAGGTTAAGAGCATTGCCTACTCTTCCAAAGGTCCAGGTCAGGCTCCATTTGTCTTGACAAACCAAAACTGCACAGAGATGTGGCGCCCTCTTCTGGCCTGTGTGCATAAATGCAGGCAGAACACTGTACATAATAAATCATTAAAAAAGAAAGAAAGAAAAAAAGAAATCTCCACGTCGTTTTGTGAACTGTTGGCCCAAAGGAAAGTCCAACTAGTTCAATAATGTTCTGGAATGCTAGATCCCAGCAGCTTGGGGCCAGGAACTCTTGAGTGGGAGTGAGCACAGGGATGGAGAAAGGGCAGACACTTGTACAGTAAAGCCGGGATCAGGTGAGAGTTTTCTAAACCATTGCAACCTGGACCCTCAGTGTGTTTGTTCCATTCCGTACAGCACACGGGGAGGGCTTTCTCTAGGTGAGCATTGTCAGGCTGTAAACATCCAGGGGGAGGAAGCCATAGTTGCTAGATTTACTCACACTGGTCAGTCACTCGTAAACATTCCTGTAGACTCCTAAGAAAGCTCTGCTTTTTCTTGAGCCTGGGCCAGATGGAGAAGGGCGTGGGTCTGGGCCTCGGAGTCCTTGGACTGGCCACGCCCACGTCAACAGTGCAATTCACACAGGGCTCAGGACCTCAGTCAGGGTCTCCTCTGCTCCCCACATCGAAACTGGCCAAGGAATCTCTGAGCCACAGTTCCACTCCCCCAGCTCTGCACCGTCTGGCTCTGGTGAACTCTGGCAGAACCTGCCAAGGTGAGGTTTCTCAAGGTCCTCACACTGCAGCTTCACCCAACACTGGCCCCCGGCAGCCTAAGTTCCCCCCAAGCCTTAGAGGGATTTCCCTACCTACAGAGTCAGCGAGTAAAACCGAGTCACAATTCCCGATCTTACAGTGTTTCTTTTCTTCTTTTGGAGGATGTCAGGGAGGGGACTGCCACTAAGCAGCTGTATCTTTGTCACTAAGCTATATCCTTAGTCTCTTCTTTTTTTTGTTGTTTTATTTTATTTATTGTTTTGAGACAGGGTCTGGGTAAGGTTCCCAGGCTAGCCTCTGACTTAGAATCCATCTCCAGTTTCCTGAGTTGTTGAGGCTCCGGGCATACACCACCACATTGGAGTGAATGTAGTGTTTTATAGTTTATGAAGAGGTCAGAACCGGAACAGTGGTCCTCACACACTCACGGAGGACTGGCTCACCCTGTGGAGAGACAGCCGAAGTTCTGAGCACAAGATGAGTGAACTGAGGAGCCTCGTGCTTGGCTAACTTGGCCTGGCCCTATTTGCTGGCTTTAAAGTGGGTCTCAGGTTAGGGATTTGAATTCCTAGGCTTGTTTTCTCAGCTACCTTGGAGTTTATTGAAAGAGCACAGAGTCTGGAGGACAGAAAGGTTGGGTTGCCGCATATGGAACTCCGTCAACCAGAGGACCCCAGGGGACACTGAGCTCGCTGTGTCTCAGCCCCACACTGTGCTAACATTTGCTCATGGGTAGCTTGAGGTCATCATTGATGCTTCTTATTCCTTGCCTTCTAGTCTGGCAGGAAACTGGCCTACTCTTCCCAAGTCTGGAACCCATCTACTGCAGCTGTCCCCCAAGGATCTCCCCACATCTTCCCTTGCTCCCCATAGGCCTGTTCTCCATAGCCAGAGTGAGCCTGTCAAGTCACCCTTGAAGTCCTTCTGCCTCAGCTACATTCCCTCAGGGACCTGTAACATATGACCAGTGTCCTCACCTAGTCTCCATGGTAGTTCCAGCCACTGCAAGCAGGCCCATCTTAGGACATTCTCTCAGCCTCTGCCTGAGCTCTTCCCTGGATTGCCCTTTGCCTATTTCTCACTTCCTTATTGTCCTCCATGGAATCTCACCTCTCCCCAGAGCATCGAAACTGCAGGTGAGCTGTCACAGAACCACGTCTCCATGTTCTACCATCTTCACGGTTCTCCATGTTCTACCGTGTTCATAGCTGCAGCTCCCTCGGCCTCTCTCAGTGCTCTAGCCTACTTACACTGCCTGAATCTCTCTCCCCCGCCCCCAGAATTTAAAACTTTATCACACACTTTTTAAATGTAATCATAGTTATTGTTCATTGTCCTCCCCTACCCCCAGTAGAATGTCAGCTTCACAGAGGTTTATTTTTGATGTATCCAAAACTGGGCATTTCAATAGTGAATGAAGGAAGGAACGAGCAAGCGAGTCTCCCTCTAGCACTACTTATTAGTTCTCTTGAAGAACCCCCAGCCTTTGTTATCATTATCTTAGTGGAAAGAATGCAGAGGGAAAGAGGGAAGAATAAACGAGTTATCGAGAGAGAGAGAGAGAGAGAGAGAGAGAGAGAGAGAGAGAGAGAGAGAGAGGGAGAGAGAGGGCTCGCTGGTGAAGGGCTGGAGAGAGAGAGAGAGCTCACTGGTGAAGAGCTGGTGAGAGGGGGGGCTCGCTGGTGAAGGGCTGGAGAGAGAGAGAGAGAGACCTCTCTGGAGAAGGGCTGGAGAGAGGGCTCGCTGGTTAAGAGAATGTTGTCTTTCTAGAGGACCCAAGTTTGGTTCCCAGGACCCATGTCTAGTTGCTTACAAGCACCTGTAACTCCAGCTCTGGGAGATTCAATACATATGACATAAGCACACACATGCGCACACACACACACATACACACACACACACACAAATCTTTTCAACTTTAATTTTGCTGGGCTGTGGTGGCGCACGCCTTTAATCCCAGCACTCGGAAGGCAGAGGCAGACGGATCTCTGTGAGTTCGAGACCAGCCTGGTCTACAAGAGCTAGTTCCAGGACAGGCTCCAAAACCACAGAGAAACCCTGTCTCGAAAAACAAAAAAAAAAAAATCTTTTTAACTTTAGTTTTATGTATGAGTACTCCACATGTACACCTGCATGTCAGAAGAGGGCATCAGATCCCGTTGTAGATGGCCATGAGCCACTATGTAGGTGATGGGAATTGAACTCAGGACCTCTGGGAGAGCAGTCGGTGCTCTTAACCGCTGAGCAATCTCTCCAGCCCCCCACACAAATCTTTTTTAAAATTCAAGGCTGAATTTTATGCACTGAAAGCTCCAACTATCTTGCACTTAGTTCCCTGGCTTCTGTTCCTTTGGGATAGGCCAGGAAAACGTGGATAACAAACAAAGGACCAGAATTCATCTGCTGGTAGCTTCCTGGACTTCACTCAAAGTCAGAGAAATTCAAGAATGCCTGTCTGTCTGTCTGTGTTCCCAAAGGTGTGTGAATATGTGTGTCTGTGTGTGTATGATGTGTGAATGTGTTCCTGAAGGTGTGCGCTGATCACATAGATGTGTGGAGGCTGTCTTTATTGTTCTCCGCGTTTTGGGATAGGGTCTCTCACTGGTGTCTGGGACTTACTTTTGCGGAGGCAGACTGGTCAGAAAGGTCCAGGGCTATTCCCCCTGCCCAGTTCTGGGATTATAGATGCAACCACCAGCTTGTTATGTGGGTGTTTGGGATTCAGGCTCTTGTGCTTGCACGGCAGGTGCTCTTCCCAGGTCCTTGCTATCTACTACTTTGTTTTTCTTGCTTTTTTGTTTTGTTTTGTTTTGAGATGGGGTCTCACTGTGTCACCTTGGCTGTCCTGGAACTCGCTACGGTTTTGCTCTCTGGGGATGGACCATTCTGTAAAGTAAGAAGCTAAAGAAAGAGTAGAGAACAGGAACACGGTTTGCACATTGTGTTCAAAGCTAGGAGCTGGGTGGAGAAGGAGAGGTCCAAAGGAAACATGGCAGAGAAATGTCTGCTCTAAGCAGTGCTGTTTTATTAGCTGAGCAGAGTGGGCCATGAGCCAAACACAGAATCCTGTTGTAGCAGTAATGGTTTTATTCAGCAGAGAGAGTTACACTAACAGAAGCCCTTATTGTTGGTGACGGCCATGGTGGCACACATCTTAATCCTAGCACTCAGGAGGCAGAGAACACAGACAGATCTCTGTGAGCTTGAGGCTAGCTGGGTCTGCATAGTGACCTCTAAGCCAGCCAAGGTTATATAAGTAAGACCCTGTCTCAAAAGGACAAAACAAACAACCTACCCCCCAGAAAAATCCTGTTGGTCCCTGAAACAGCTTTCAACCTAACATTCAAAATCAACTGACGAGTGGGGTCACCGTGGATGTCCCTAATTACAAACACCTTGTCACCTTTCATCTCGGTCACTTACATTGGGATAGCCATCTTCAAAGTGCTATAAGTTTATATTATATTATAGTCACAAATCTTATAGTTCTTTTTAAACATGCTCTTAAAAATTCAGCCTGAACTTTACCTTCCTGAAGACTTTTGCTGTACCCACAGTTTAGACCAGGCTTCCTGTCTCCTCCCTCCGCCTTCTGACGGCACTCACTGTATGTCAGCCAAGTCCTGGCACAGTGAATAAATGCTCTGTCTAAGAAGCAGCCCTTGGAGAAGACGAGCCAGCCACCTTTTTACAGGCTAAGGCCTTCTGTACAGGCTAGCAGGCCACATTCCTGTAGCCTGAGGGATGAGGGAGGAAATTCTTCAAGTCAGGAGAGCAGTAAAGCTTTCAAATCAACACCCAGAACTTTAGCAAAGCTTGAATAAAACCACAAGGCTAAAAATTGCATGCCTTTTTAAAAATTAGGATAAATTATTATTTACATTTATTTATTTAGGGTGTTTGTATGTATAAATGTGTGTATACAAGTGTATATGTATTTGTATGTGTATACTTATGTGTAAATATGTGTGTATGCATGTGTATATGTATTTTTGTGAGTGTTAATGTGTGTATGTATTTTTATGTGTACATTGTGTATGTATTTGTGTGTATATGTGTTTGTATGTGTGCATGCCTTGCGTATGTGTGTATATATGTGTGTGCATATGTATATGTATTTGTATGTTTGTACATGTGTGTATATGTGTTTATCCACATGTATATGTCTTTGTATGTGTGTGTATATGTATGTGTGTATATGTGTATGTGTGTGTGTATGTGTGTGTGTATGTGTGTGTATGTGTGTGTGTATGTGTGTGTGTATGTGTGTATGTGTGCATGCCTGTGTGTGTGTGTGTGTGTGTGTGTGCATACTCAAAGCATGTATGTGAAGGTCAGAGAAAAACTTGCAGGATGACGGAGGAAGGTCATTGGTTAATAAACAAATTGCCTTGGCCCATTTGATAGGCCATCCCTTAGGTGGGTGGAGTAGGCAGAACAGAATGCTGGGAGGAAGTGAGGCAGACGCCATGCCGCTCCTCTCCAGGGCAGACGCGATGCAGCCAGCAGCCAGGTCAGACATGCTGAATCTTTCCCAGTAAGCCACACAGATTATTAGAGATGGGTTAAGCAAAATATGAGAATTAGCCAGTTAGAGGCTAGAGCTAGTGGGCCAAGCAGTGTTTAAATGAATACAGTTCGTGTGTTGTTATTTTGGGGCATAAGCTAGCCAGGCAGCCAGGAGCCGGGCTGCAGGAACGCAGCCCGCAGCTCCACACTACAGCAGGAGTCAGTTCTCTCCTTCCACCATGCAAGTTCTGGGGGTCAAACTTTGGGTCATCAGGCTTGGCAGCAAGTGCCTATACCTGCTGAGCCATTTTGCTGGCCCTGGATGAGGACAAATTTAAATGTAAAGATTAACTAGGCAAAGTAAATGATAACTAGAATTAGTCAGATGTCCAGGTACCCTAAATTAGAAGTTGAAGCAAGAAAATGTCCAAATGTCGCTTTTGGTGCTTTTTCCTACAGCTCATAGCATTCCTTGGTTAGGTGCTTACTTATAGCTAGGGTGACACTATAGACCCACTGACACAGAGCAGGCTAGCTTCAAACCCTGACTGTAGTGGTTTAGATGAGGAATGTCCCTCAGAGGCTCATGCCCCCAGTAGGTGGCACTGTTTGGGAAGGTGCACCCTTGCTGGAGAAAGTACATCTCTCAGGGTG